>NC_092132.1:99687600-99990631 GCF_043159975.1 Macaca nemestrina | reverse complement strand
CACAAAGAAGTTTCTCAGAAAGCTTCTTTCTCTTTGTTATCGGAGGATATTTCCTTTGGCCCTATAGTCTTCAAAGGTATCCGATATATCGTTTCTCAGATTCCACAGAAATAAGGCTAGCAAAGAGATCCACGAAATACAGATGTAACTCTATGAGTGGAAGTCACGCATCACAGAGCAGTTTCTCAGAAAGCTTCTTTCCAGATTTCATCTGAGGATATTTCCTTTGTCACCATTGCCCTCTAAGGGCTTCCAAATATCACTTTGCCAATTCCACAAGAACTGTCTTAGCGAAAGGCTTCTTGAGGGGAAAGCTGTAACTCTGTGAGATGATTTCACAGAACACAAAGGAGTTTCTCAGAAATCTTCTTTCTCTTTGTTATCAGAGGATATTTCCTTTGGCCCTATAATTTTCAAAGGGATCCGAAATATCTCTTCTCAGATTCCACAGAAATAAGGCTAGCAAAGAGATCCACGAAATACAGATGTAACTCTGTGAGTGGAAGTCACACATCACAGAGCAGTTTCTCAGAAAGCTTCTTTCCAGATGTCATCAGAGGATATTTACTTTTTCACCATAGCCCTCAATGGGCTTCCAAATATCACTTTGCCAATTGCACAAGAACTGTCTTAGCGAAAGGCTTCTTAAGGGGAAAGCTTTAACTCTGTGAGATGATTTCACGGAACACAAAGAAGTTTCTCAGAAAGCTTCTTTCTCTTTTTATCGGAGGATATTTCCTTTGGCACTATAGTCTTCAAAGGGATCCGAAATATCTGTTCGCAGATTCCACACAAATAAGGCTAGCAAAGAGATCCAGGAAATACAGATGTAACTCTGTGAGTGGAAGTCACACATCACAGAGCAGTTTCTCATAAAGCTTCTTTCCAGATTTCATCTGAGGATATTTCCTTTTTCACCATAGCCCTCTAGGGGCTTCCAAATATCACTTTGCCAATTCCACATGAACTTTCTTAGCGAAAGGCTTCTTCAGGGGAAAGCTGTAACTCTGTGAGATGATTTCACAGACCACAGAGAAGTTTCTCAGAAAGCTTCTTTCTCTTTGTTATCGGAGGATATTTCCTTTGGCCCTATAGTCTTGAAAGGGATCCGAAATATCTGTTCTCAGATTCCACAGAAATAAGGCTAGCAAAGAGATCCACGAAATACACATGTAACCCTGTGAGTGGAAGTCACACATCACAGAGCAGTTTCTCAGAAAGCTTCTTTCCAGATTTCATCTGAGGATATTTCCTTTTTCACCATAGCCCTCTATGGGCTTCCAAATATCACTTTGCCAATTCCACAAGAACTGTCTTAGCGAAAGGCTTCTTGAGGGGAAAGCTGTAACTCTGTGAGATGATTTCACAGAACACAAAGAAGTTTCTCAGAAAGCTTCTTTCTCTTTGTTATCGGAGGATATTTCCTTTGGCCCTATAATCTTCAAAGGGATCCGATATATCGTTTCTCAGATTCCACAGAAAAAAGGCTAGCAAAGAGATCCACGAAATACAGATGTAACTCTGTGAGTGGAAGTCACACATCACAGAGCAGTTTCTCAGAAAGCTTCTTTCCAGATTTCATCTGAGGATATTTCCTTTTTGACCATAGCCCTCTATGGGCTTCCAAATATCACTTTGCAAATTCCACAAGAACTGTCTTAGCCAAAGGCTTCTTGAGGGGAAAGCTGTAACTCTGTGAGATGATTTCACAGAACACAAAGAAGTTTCTCAGAAAGCTTCTTTCTCTTTGTTATCGGAGGATATTTCCTTTGGCCCTATAGTCTTCAAAGGGATCCGAAATATCTGTTCTCAGATTCCACAGAAATAAGGCTAGCAAAGACATCCACGAAATAGAGATGTAACTCTCTGAGTGGAAGTCACACATCAGAGAGCAGTTTTTCAGAAAGCTTCTTTCCCGATTTCATCTGAGGATATTTCATTTTTCACCATAGCCCTCTATCGGCTTCCAAATATCACTTTGCCAATTCCACAAGAACTGTCTTAAAGAAAGGCTTCTTGAGGGGTATGCTGTAACTCTGTGAGATGATTTCACAGAAAACAAAGAATTTCTCAGAAAGCTTTTTCCTCTTTGTTATCGGAGGATATTTCCTTTGGCCCTAGAGTCTTCAAAGGGATCCGAAATATCTGTTCTCAGATTCCACAGAAATAAGGCTAGCAAAGAGATCCACGAAATGCCGATGTAACTCTTTGAGATGAAGGAACAGAACACTAAGCAGTTTCTCAGAAAGCTTCTTTCCAGATTTCATCAGAGGATATTTCCCTTTTCAACATAGCCCTCAATGGGCTTCCAAATATCACTTTGCCAATTCCACAAGAACTGTCTTAGCGAAAGGTTTCTTGAGGGGAAAGCTGTAACTCTGGGAGATGATTTCAGAGGACACAAAGAAGTTTCTCAGAAAGCTTCTTTCTCTTTCTTATCGGAGGATATTTCCTTTGGCCCTATAGTCTTCAAAGGGATCCGAAATATCTGTTCTCAGATTCCATAGAAATAAGGCTAGCAAAGAGATCCACGAAATACAGATGTAATTCTGTGAGTCGATGTCACACATCACAGAGCAGTTTTTCAGAAAGCTTCTTTCCAGATTTCATCTGAGGATATTTCCTTTTTCACCATAGCCCTCTATGGGCTTCCAAATATCACTTTGCCAATTCCACAAGAACTGTCTTAGCGAAAGGCTTCTTGAGGTGAAAGCTGTAACTCTGGGAGATGATTTCACAGAACACAAAGAAGTTTCTCAGAAATCTTCTTTCTATTTGTTATCAGAGGATATTTCCTTTGGCCATATAGTCTTCAAAGGGATCCGAAATATCTGTTCTCAGATTCCACAGAAATAAGGCTAGCGAAGAGATCCACGAAATACAGATGTAACTCTGTGAGTGGAAGTCACACATCACAGAGCAGTTTCTCAGAAAGCTTCTTTCCAGATTTCATCAGAGGATATTTCCTTTTTCACCATAGCCTTCAATGGGCTTCCAAATATAACTTTGCCAATTCCACAAGAACTGTCTTAGCGAAAGGCTTCTTAAGGGGAAAGCCGTAACTCTGTAAGATGATTTCACAGACCACAAAGAAGTTTCTCAGAAAGCTTCTTTCTCTATGTTATCGGAGGATATTTCCTTAGGCCATATAGTCTTCAAAGGTATCCGATATATCGTTTCTCAGATTCCACAGCAATAAGGCTAGCAAAGAGATCCACGAAATACAGGTGAAACTCTGTGAGATGAAGGAACAGAACACTAAGCAGTTTCTCAGAAAGCTTCTTTCCAGATTTCATCTGAGGATATTTCCTTTTTCAACATAGCCCTCAATGGGCTTCCAAATATCACTTTGCCAATTCCACAAGAACTGTCTTAGCAAAAGGCTTCTTGAGGGAAAAGCTGTAACTCTGTGAGATGATTTCACAGAACACAAAGAAGTTTCTCAGAAAGCTTCTTTCTCTTTGTTATCGGAGGATATTTCCTTTGGCCCTATAGTCTTCAAAGGGATCCGAAATATCTCTTCTCAGATTCCACAGAAATAAGACAAGCAAAGGGATCCACGAAATACAGATGTAACTCTGTGAGATGAATGAACAGAACACTAAGCAGTTTCTCAGAAAGCTTCTTTCCAGATTTCATCTGAGGATATTTCCTTTTTCGCCATAGCCGTCTATGGGCTTCCAAATATCACTTTGCCAATTCCACAAGAACTGTCTTAGCGAAAGGCTTCTTGAGGGGAAAGCTGTAACTCTGTGAGATGATTTCACAGAACACAAAGAAGTTTCTGAGAAAGCTTCTTTCTCTTTGTTATCGGAGGATATTTCCTTTGGCCCTATATTCTTCAAAGGGATCCGAAATATCTGTTCTCAGATTCCACAGAAATAAGGCTAGCAAAGAGATCCAGGAAATACAGATGTAACTCTATGAGTGGAAGTCACACATCACAGAGCAGTTTCTCAGAAAGCTTCTTTCCAGATTTCATCTGAGGATATTTCCTTTTTCACCATAGCCCTCTATGGGATTCAAATATCACTTTGCCAATACCACAAGAACTGTCTTAGCTAAAGGCTTCTTGAGTGGAAAGCTGTAACTCTGTGAGATGATTTCACAGAACACAAAGAAGTTTCTCAGAAAGCTTCTTTCTCTTTGTTTTCGGAGGATATTTCCTTTGGCCCTATAGTCTTCAAAGGGATCCGATATATCGTTTCTCAGATTCCACAGAATTAAGGCTAGCAAAGAGATCCACGAAATACAGATGTAACTCTGTGAGATGAAGGAACAGAACAAGAAGCAGTTTCTCAGAAAGCTTCTTTCGAGATTTCATCTGAGAATATTTCCTTTTTCACCATAGCCCTCTATGGGCTGCCAAATATCACTTTGCCAATTCCACAAGAACTGTCTTAACGAAAGACGTCTTGAGGGGAAAGCTGTAACTCTGTGAGATGATTTCACAGAACACAAAGAAGTTTCTCAGAAAGCTTCCTTCTCTTTGTTATCGGAGGATATTTCCTTTGGCCCTATAGTCTTGAAAGGGATCCGAAATATCTGTTCTCAGATTCCACAGAAATAAGGCTAGCAAAGAGATCCACGAAATACACATGTAACTCTGTGAGTGGAAGTCAAACATCACAGAGAAGTTTCTCAGAAAGCTTCTTTCCAGATTTCATCTGAGGATATTTCCTTTTTCACCATAGCCTGCTATGGGCTTCCAAATATCACTTTGCCAATTCCACAAGAACTTTCTTAGCGAAAGGCTTCTTGAGGGGAAAGCTGTAACTCTGTGAGATGATTTCACAGACCACAGAGAAGTTTCTCAGAAAGCTTCTTTCTCTTTGTTATCGGAGGATATTTGCTTTGGCCCTATAGACTTCAAAGGGATCCGAAATATCTGTTCTCAGATTCCACAGAAATAAGGCTAGCAAAGAGATCCACGAAATACAGATGTAACTCTGTGAGGGGAAGTCACACATCACAGAGCAGTTTCTCAGAAAGCTTCTTTACAGATTTCATCTGCGGATATTTCCTTTTTCACCCTAGCCCTCTAAGGGCTTCCAAATATCACTTTGCCAATTCCACAAGAACTGTCTTAGCGAAAGGCTTCTTGAGGGGAAAGCTGTAACTCTGTGAGAAGATTTCACAGAACACAAAGAAGTTTCTCAGCAAGCTTCTTTCTCTTTGTTATCAGAGGATATTTCCTTTGGCCCTATAGTCTTCAAAGGGATCCGAAATATCTGTTCTCAGATTCCACAGAAAAAAGGCCAGCAAAGAGATCCACGAAATACAGAAGTAACTCTGTGAGTGGAAGTCACACAATCAGAGCAGTTTCTCAGAAAGCTTCTTTCCACATTTCATCTAAGGATATTTCCTTTTTCACCACTGCCCCCTTTTGGCCTCCAAATATCACTTTGCCAATTCCACAAGAACTGTCTTAGCGAAAGGCTTCTTGAGGGGAAAGCTGTAACTCTGTGAGATGATTTCAAAGAACACAAAGAAGTTTCTCAGAAAACGTCTTTCTCTTGGTTATCGGAGGATATTTCCTTTGGCCCTATAGTCTTCTAAGGGATCCGAAATATCTGTGCTCAGATTCCACAGAAATAAGGCTAGCAAAGAGATCCACGAAATACAGATGTAACTCTGTGAGTGGAAGTCACACATCACAGAGAATTTTCTCAGAAAGCTTCTTTCCAGATTTCATCTGAGAATATTTCCTTTTTCACCATGCCCTCTAAGGGCTTCCAAATATCACTTTGCCAATTCCACAATAACTCTCTTAGCGAAAGGCTTCTTGAGGGGAAAGCTGTAACTCTGGGAGATGATTTCACAGAACACAAAGAAGTTTCACAGAAAGCTTCTTTCTCTTTGTTATCGGAGGATATTTCCTTTGGCCCTATAGTCTTCAAAGGGATCCGAAATATCTGTTCTCAGATTCCACAGAAATAAGGCTAGCAAAGGGTCCACGAAATAGAGATGTAACTCTGTGAGTGGAAGTCACACATCACAGAGCAGTTTCTCAGAAAGCTTCTTTCCAGATTTCATCTGAGGATATTTCCTTTTTCACCATAGCCCTCTAGGGGCTTCCAAATATCACTTTGCCAATTCCACAAGAACTGTCTTAGCGAAAGGCTTCTTGAGGGGAAAGCTGTAACTCTGTGAGATGATTTCACAGAACACAAACAAGTTTCTCAGAAAGCTTCTTTCTCTTTGTTATCGGAGGATATTTCCTTTGGTCCTATAGTCTTCAAAGGGATCCGAAATATCTGTTCTCAGATTCCACAGAAATAAGGCTAGCAAAGAGATCCACGAAAAACAGATGTAACTCTGTGAGCTGAATGAACAGAACACTAAGCAGTTTCTCGGTAAGCTTCTTTCCAGATTTCATCTGAAGATATTTCCTTTTTCACCATAGCCCTCTAAGGGCTTCCAAATATCACTTTGCCAATTCCACAAGAACTGTCTTAGCGAAAGGCTTCTTGAGGGGAAAGCTGTAACTCTGGGAGATGATTTCACAGAACACAAAGAAGTTTCTCAGAAAGCTTCTTTCTCTTTGTTATCAGAGGATATTTCCTTTGGCCAAATAGTCTTCAAAGGGATCCGAAATATCTGTTCTCAGATTCCAGGGAAATAAGGCTAGCAAAGAGATCCAAGAAATACAGATGTAACTCTCTGACTGGATGTTACACATCACAGAGCAGTTTCTCAGAAATCTTCTTTCCAGATTTCATCAGAGGATATTTCCTTTTTCACCATTGCCCTCAATGGGCTTCCAAATATCACTTTGCCAATTCCACAAGAACTGTCTTAGCGAAAGGCTTCTTAAGGGGAAAGCTGTAACTCTGTGAGATGATTTCACAGAACACAAAGAAGTTTCTCAGAAAGCTTCTTTCTCTTTGTTATCGGAGGATATTTCCTTTGACCCTATAATCTTCAAAGGGATCCGATATATCGTTTCTCAGATTCCACAGAAATAAGGCTAGCAAAGAGATCCACGAAATACAGATGTAACTCTGTGAGTGGAAGTCACACATCACAGAGCAGTTTCTCAGAAAGCTTCTTTCCAGATTTCATCTGAGGATATTTCCTTTTTTAACATAGCCCTCAATGAGCTTCCAAATATCACTTTGCCAATTCCGCAAGAACTTTCTTAGCGAAAGGCATCTTTAGGGGAAAGCTGTAACTCTGTGAGATGATTTCACAGACCACAGAGAAGTTTCTCAGAAAGCTTCTTTCTCTTTGTTATCGGAGGATATTTCCTTTGGCCCTATAGTCTTGAAAGGGATCCGAAATATCTGTTCTCAGATTCCACAGAAATAAGGCTAGCAAAGAGATCCACGAAATACAGATGTAAATCTGTGAGTGGAAGTCAAACATCACAGAGCAGTTTCTCAGAAAGCTTCTTTCCAGATTTCATCTGAGGATATTTCCTTTTTCACCATAGCCCGCTATGGGCTTCCAAATATCACTTTGCCAATTCCACAAGAACTTTCTTAGCGAAAGGCTTCTTGAGAGGAAAGCTGTAACTCTGTGAGATGATTTCACAGACCACAGAGAAGTTTCTCAGAAAGCTTCTTTCTCTTTGTTATCGGAGGATATTTCCTTTGGCCCTATAGTCTTCAAAGGGATCCGAAATATCTGTTCTCAGATTCCACAGAAATAAGGCTAGCAAAGAGATCCACGAAATACAGATGTAACTCTGTGAGAGGAAGTCACACATCACAGAGCAGATTCTCAGAAATCTTCTTTCCAGATTTCATCTGAGAATATTTCCTTTTTCACCCTAGCCCTCTAAGGGCTTCCAAATATCACTTTGCCAATTCCACAAGAACTGTCTTAGCGAAAGGCTTCTTGAGGGGAAAGCTGTAACTCTGTGAGAAGATTTCACAGAACACAAAGAAGTTTCTCAGCAAGCTTCTTTCTCTTTGTTATCAGAGGATATTTCCTTTGGCCCTATAGTCTTCAAAGGGATCCGAAATATCTGTTCTCAGATTCCACAGAAAAAAGGCCAGCAAAGAGATCCACGAAATACAGAAGTAACTCTGTGAGTGGAAGTCACACAATCAGAGCAGTTTCTCAGAAAGGTTCTTTCCACATTTCATCTAAGGATATTTCCTTTTTCACCACTGCCCCCTTTTGGCCTCCAAATATCACTTTGCCAATTCAACAAGAACTGTCTTAGCGAAAGGCTTCTTTAGCGGAAAGCTGTAACTCTGTGAGATGATTTCAAAGAACACAAAGAAGTTTCTCAGAAAACGTCTTTCTCTTGGTTATCGGAGGATATTTCCTTTGGCCCTATAGTCTTCTAAGGGATCCGAAATATCTGTTCTCAAATTCCACAGAAATAAGGCTAGCAAAGAGATCCACGAAATACAGATGTAACTCTGTGAGTGGAAGTCACACATCACAGAGAATTTTCTCAGAAAGCTTCTTTCCAGATTTCATCTGAGAATATTTCCTTTTTCACCATAGCCCTCTAAGGGCTTCCAAATATCACTTTGCCAATTCCACAATAACTCTCTTAGCGAAAGGCTTCTTGAGGGGAAAGCTGTAACTCTGGGAGATGATTTCACAGAACACAAAGAAGTTTCACAGAAAGCTTCTTTCTCTTTGTTATCGGAGGATATTTCCTTTGGCCCTATAGTCTTCAAAGGGATCCGAAATATCTGTTCTCAGATTCCACAGAAATAAGGCTAGCAAAGGGTCCACGAAATAGAGATGTAACTCTGTGAGTGGAAGTCACACATCACAGAGCAGTTTCTCAGAAAGCTTCTTTCCAGATTTCATCTGAGGATATTTCCTTTTTCACCATAGCCCTCTAGGGGCTTCCAAATATCACTTTGCCAATACCACAAGAACTGTCTTAGCGAAAGGCTTCTTGAGGGGAAAGCTGTAACTCTGTGAGATGATTTCACAGAACACAAAGAAGTTTCTCAGAAAGCTTCTTTCTCTTTGTTATCGGAGGATATTTCCTTTGGTCCTATAGTCTTCAAAGGGATCCAAAATATCTGTTCTCAGATTCCACAGAAATAAGGCTAGCAAAGAGATCCACGAAAAACAGATGTAACTCTGTGAGCTGAATGAACAGAACACTAAGCAGTTTCTCGGTAAGCTTCTTTCCAGATTTCATCTGAAGATATTTCCTTTTTCACCATAGCCCTCTATGGGCTTCCAAATATCACTTTGCCAATTCCACAAGAACTGTCTTAGCGAAAGGCTTCTTGAGGGGAAAGCTGTAACTCTGGGAGATGATTTCACAGAACACAAAGAAGTTTCTCAGAAAGCTTCTTTCTCTTTGTTATCAGAGGATATTTCCTTTGTCCAAATCGTCTTCAAAGGGATCCGAAGTATCTGTTCTCAGATTCCAGGGAAATAAGGCTAGCAAAGAGATCCAAGAAATACAGATGTAACTCTCTGACTGGAAGTTACACATCACAGAGCAGTTTCTCAGAAATCTTCTTTCCAGATTTCATCAGAGTATATTTCCTTTTTCACCATTGCCCTCAATGGGCTTCCAAATATCACTTTGCCAATTCCACAAGAACTGTCTTAGCGAAAGGCTTATTGAGGGGAAAGCTGTAACTCTGTGAGATGATTTCACAGAACACAAAGAAGTTTCTCAGAAAGCTTCTTTCTCTTTGTTATCGGAGGATATTTCCTTTGACCCTATAATCTTCAAAGGGATCCGATATATCGTTTCTCAGATTCCACAGAAATAAGGCTAGCAAAGAGATCCACGAAATACAGATGTAACTCTGTGAGTGGAAGTCACACATCACAGAGCAGTTTCTCAGAAAGCTTCTTTCCAGATTTCATCTGAGGATATTTCCTTTTTCACCATAGCCCTCTATGGGCTTCCAAATATCACTTTGCCAATTCCACAAGAACTGTCTTAGCAAAAGGCTTGTTGAGGGGAAAGCTGTAACTCTGTGAGATGATTTCACAGAACACAAAGAAGTTTCTCAGAAAGCTTCTTTCTCTTTGTTATCGGAGGATATTTCCTTTGGCCCTATAGTCTTCAAAGGGATCCGAAATATCTGTTCTCAGATTCCACAGAAATAAGGCTAGCAAAGAGATCCACGAAATAGAGATGTAACTCTCTGAGTGGAAGTCACACATCACAGAGCAGTTTTTCAGAAAGCTTCTTTCCAGATTTCATCTGAGGATATTTGCTTTTTCACCACAGCCCTCTAAGGGCTTCCAAATATCACTTTGCCAATTCCACAAGAACTGTCTTAAAGAAAGGCTTCTTGAGGGGAAAGCTGTAACTCTTTGAGATGATTTCACAGAAAACAAAGAAGTTTCTCAGAAAGCTTCTTTCTCTTTGTTATCGGAGGATATTTCCTTTGGCCCTATAGTCTTCAAAGGGATCCGAAATATCTGTTCTCAGATTCCACAGAAATAAGGCGAGCAAAGAGATCCACGAAATACAGATGTAACTCTGTGAGATGAAGGAAGAGAACACTAAGCAGTTTCTCAGAAAGCTTCTTTCCAGATTTCATCTGAGGATATTTCCTTTTTCAACATAGCACTCAATGGGCTTCCAAATATCACTTTGCCAATTAGACAAGAACTGTCTTA
Organism: Macaca nemestrina; assembly: GCF_043159975.1. NCBI lineage: Eukaryota > Metazoa > Chordata > Mammalia > Primates > Cercopithecidae > Macaca > Macaca nemestrina. Next base: position 99,980,059 of record NC_092132.1, on the reverse strand, counting down.
GCGAAAGGTTTCTTGAGGGTAAAGCTGTAACTCTGGGAGATGATTTCACAGAACACAAAGAAGTTTCTCAGAAAGCTTCTTTCTCTTTTTTATCGGAGGATATTTCCTTTGGCCCTATAGTCTTAAAAGGGATCCGAAATATCTGTTCTAAGATTCCACAGAAATAAGGCTAGCAAAGAGTCCACGAAATACAGATGTAACTCTGTGAGTGGAAGTCACACATCACAGAGCAGTTTCTCAGAAAGCTTATTTCCAGATTTCATCTGAGGATATTTCCTTTTCCACCATAGCCCCCTAGGGGCTTCCAAATATCACTTTGCCAATTCCACAAGAACTGTCTTAGCGAAAGGCTTCTTGAGGGGAAAGCTGTAACTCCGTGAGATGATTTCACAGAACACAAAGAAGTTTCTCAGAAAGCTTCTTTCTCTTTGTTATCGGAGGATATTTCCTTTGGCCCTATAGTCTTCAAAGGGATCCGAAATATCTGTTCTCAGATTCGACAGAAATAAGGCTATCAAAGAGATCCACGAAATACAGATGTAACTCCGTGAGATAAATGAAGAGAACACTAAGCAGTTGCTCAGAAAGCTTCTTTCCGATTTCATCTGAGGATATTTCCTGTTTCACCATAGCCCTCTATTGGCTTCCAAATATCACTTTGCCAATTCCACAAGAACTGTCTTAGCGAAAGGCTTCTTGAGGGGAAAGATGTAACTCTGTGAGATGATTTCACAGAACACAAAGAAGTTTCTCAGAAAGCTTCTTTCTCTTTGTTATCGGAGGATACATCCTTTGGCCCTATAGTTTTCAAAGGGATCCGATATATCGTTTCTCAGATTCCACAGAAATAAGGCTAGCAAAGAGATCCACGAAATACAGATGTAACTCTGTGAGATGAATGAACAGAACACTAAGCAGTTTCTCAGAAAGCTTCTTTCCAGATTTCATCTGGGGATATTTCCTTTTTCAACATAGCCCTCAATGGGCCTCCAAATATCACTTTGCCAATTCCACAAGAACTGTCTTAGCGAAAGGCTTCTTGAGGGGAAATCTGTAACTCTGGTAGATGATTTCACAGAACACAAAGAAGTTTCTCAGAAAGCTTCTTTCTCTTTGTTATCGGAGGATATTTCCTTTGGCCCTAAGCCTTCAAAGGGATCCGAAATATCTGTTCTCAGATTACACAGAAATAAGGCTAGCAAAGAGATCCACGAAATACAGATGTAACTCTGAGAGTGGCAGTCACACATCACAGAGCAGTTTCTCGGAAAGCTTCTTTCCAGATTTCATCTGAGGATATTTCCTTTTTAACCATAGCCCTCTAAGGGCTTCCAAATATCACTTTTACAATTCCTCAAGAACTGACTTAGCGAAAGGCTTCTTGAGGGGAAAGCTGTAATTCTGTGAGATGATTTCACAGAACACAAAGAAGTTTCACAGAAGGCTTCTTTCTCTTTGTTATCGGAGGATATTTCCTTTGTCCCTATAGACTTCAAAGGGATCCGAAATATCTGTTCTCAGATTCCACAGAAATAAGGCTAGCAAAGAGATCCACGAAATACAGATGTAACTCTGTGAGTGGAAGTCACACATCACAGAGCAGTTTCTCAGAAAGCTTCTTTCCAGATTTCATCTGAGGATATTTCCTTTTTCACCATAGCCCTCTATGGGATTCAAATATCACTTTGCCAATTCCACAAGAACTGTCTTAGCGAAAGGCTTCTTGAGGGGAAAGCTGTAACTCTTGAGATGATTTCACTGAACACAAAGAAGTTTCTCAGAAAGCTTCTTTCTCTTTGTTATCGGAGGATATTTCCTTTGGCCCTATAGTCTTAAAAGGTATCCGATATATCGTTTCTCAGATTCCACAGAAATAAGGCTAGCAAAGAGATCCACGAAATACAGATGTAACCCTGTGAGATGAATTAACAGAACACTAAGCAGTTTCTCAGAAAGCTTCTTCCAGATTTCATCTGTGGATATTTCCTTTTTCACCATAGCCCTCAATGGGCTTCCAAATATCACTTTGCCAATTCCACAAGAACTGTCCTAGCGAAAGGCTTCTTGAGGGGAAAGCTGTAACTCTGTGAGATGATTTCACAGAACACAAAGAAGTTTCTCAGAAAGTTTCTTTCTCTTTGTTATTGGAGGATATTTCCTTTGGCCCTATAGTCTTCAAAGGGATCCGAAATATCTGTTCTCAGATTCCACAGAAATAAGGCTAGCAAAGAGATCCACGAAATACAGATGTAACTCTGTGAGTGGAAGTCACGCATCACAGAGCAGTTTCTCAGAAATCTTCTTTCCAGATTTCATCAGAGGATATTTCCTTTTTCACCATAGCCCTCAATGGGCTTCCAAATATCACTTTGCCAATTCCACAAGAACTGTCTTAGTGAAAGGCTTCTTGAGGGGAAAGCTGTAACTCTGTGAGATGATTTCACAGAACACAAAGAAGTTTCTCAGAAAGCTTCTTTCTCTTTGTTATCGGAGGATATTTCCTTTGGCCCTATAGTCTTCAAAGGGATCCGAAATATCTGTTCTCAGATTCCACAGAAATAAGGCTAGCAAAGAGATCCACGAAATAGAGATGTAACTCTCTGAGTGGAAGTCACACATCACAGAGCAGTTTTTCGGAAAGCTTCTTTCCAGATTTCATCTGCGGATATTTTCTTTTTCACCACAGCCCTCTATGGGCTTCCAAATATCACTTTGCCAATTCCACAAGAACTGTCTTAAAGAAAGGCTTCTTGAGGGGTAAGCTGTAACTCTGTGAGATGATTTCACAGAAAACAAAGAAGTTTCTCAGAAAGCTTCTTTCTCTTTGTTATCGGAGGATATTTCCTTTGGCCCTATAGTCTTCAAAGGGATCCGAAATATCTGTTCTCAGATTCCACAGAAATAACGCTAGCAAAGAGATCCACGAAATGCCGATGTAACTCTGTGAGATGAAGGAACAGAACACTAAGCAGTTTCTCATAAAGCTTCTTTCCAGATTTCATCTGAGGATATTTCGTTTTTCACCATAGCCCTCTATGGGCTTCCAAATATCACTTTGCCAATTCCACAAGAACTGTCTTAGCGAAAGGCTTCTTGAGGTGAAAGCTGTAACTCTGGGAGATGATTTCACAGAACACAAAGAAGTTTCTCAGAAATCTTCTTTCTATTTGTTATCAGAGGATATTTCCTTTGGCCATATAGTCTTCAAAGGGATCCGAAATATCTGTTCTCAGATTCCACAGAAATAAGGCTAGCAAAGAGATCCACGAAATACAGATGTAACTCTGTGAGTGGAAGTCACACATCACAGAGCAGTTTCTCAGAAAGTTTCTTTCCAGATTTCATCAGAGGATATTTCCTTTTTCACCAAAGCCTTCAATGTGCTTCCAAATATAACTTTGCCAATTCCACAAGAACTGTCTTAGCGAAAGGCTTCTTGAGGGGAAAGCCGTAACTCTGTAAGATGATTTCACAGAACACAAAGAAGTTTCTCAGAAAGCTTCTTTCTATATGTTATCGGAGGATATTTCCTTAGGCCCTATAGTCTTCAAAGGTATCCGATATATCGTTTCTCAGATTTCACAGAAATAAGGGTAGCAAAGAGATCCACGAAATACAGGTGAAACTCTGTGAGATGAAGGAACAGAACACTAAGCAGTTTCTCAGAAAGCTTCTTTCCAGATTTCATCTGAGGATATTTCCTTTTTCAACATAGCCCTCAATGGGCTTCCAAATATCACTTTGCCAATTCCACAAGAACTGTCTTAGCAAAAGGCTTCTTGAGGGGAAAGCTGTAACTCTGTGAGATGATTTCACAGAACACAAAGAAGTTTCTCAGAAAGCTTCTTTCTCTTTGTTATCGGAGGATATTTCCTTTGGCCCTATAGTCTTCAAAGGGATCCGAAATATCTCTTCTCAGATTCCACAGAAATAAGACAAGCAAAGAGATCCACGAAATGCAGATGTAACTCTGTGAGTGGAAGTCACACATCACAGAGCAGTTTCACAGAAAGCTTCTTTCCAGATTTCATCTGAGGATATTTTCTTTTTCACCATAGCCCTCAATGGGCTTCCAAATATCACTTTGCCAATTCCACAAGAACTGTCTTAGCAAAAGGCTTCTTGAGGGGAAAGCTGTAACTCTGTGAGATGATTTCACTGAACACAAAGAAGTTTCTCAGAAAGCTTCTTTCTCTTTGTTATCGGAGGATATTTCCTTTGGCCTTATAGTTTTCAAAGGGATCGGAAATATCTGTTCTCAGATTCCACAGAAATAGGGCTAGCAAAGAGATCCACGAAATACAGATGTAACTCTGAGAGTGGAAGTCAAACATCACAGAGCAGTTTCTCAGAAAGCTTCTTTCCAGATTTCATCTGAGGATATTTCCTTTTTAACCATAGCCCTCTAAGGGCTTCCAAATATCACTTTGCCAATTCCACAAGAACTGTCTTAAAGAAAGGCTTCTTGAGGGAAAAGCTGTAACTCTGTGAGATGATTTCACAGAACACAAAGAAGTTTCTCAGAACGCTTCTTTCTCTTTGTTATCGGAGGATATTTCCTTTGGCCCTATAGTCTACAAAGGGATCCGAAATATCTGTTCTCAGATTCCACAGAAATAAGGCTAGCAAAGAGATCCACGAAATACAGATGTAACTCTGTGAGATGAATGAACAGAACACTAAGCAGTTTCTCATAAAGCTTCTTTCCAGATTTCATCTGAGGATATTTCCTTTTTCACCATAGCCCTCTATGGGATGCAAATATCACTTTGCGAATTCCACAAGAACGGTCTTAGCGAAAGGCTTCTTGAGGGGAAAGCTGTAACTCTGGGACATGATTTCACAGAACACAAAGAAGTTTCTCAGAAAGCTTCTTTCTCTTTGTTATCGGAGGACATTTCCTTTGGAGCTATAGTCTTGAAAGGGATCCGAAATATCTCTTCTCAGATTCCACAGAAATAAGGCTAGCAAAGAGATCCACGAAATACAGATGTAACTCTGTGAGTGGAAGTCACAAATCACAGAGCAGTTTCTCAGAAAGCTTCTTTCCAGATTTCATCTGAGGATATTTCCTTTTTCACCATAGCCCTCTATGGGATTCAAATATCACTTTGCCAATTCCACAAGAACTGTCTTAGCGAAAGGCTTCTTGAGGGGAAAGCTGTAACTCTGTGAGATGATTTCACAGAACAAAAAGAAGTTTCTCAGAAAGCTTCTTTCTCTTTGTTATCGGAGGATATTTCCTTTGGCCCTCTAGTCTTCAAAGGGATCCGATATATCGTTTTTCAGATTCCACAGAAATAAGGCTAGCAAAGAGATCCACGAAATACAGATGTAACTCTGTGAAATGAATTAACAGAACACTAAGCAGTTTCTCAGAAAGCTTCTTTCCAGATTTCATCTGAGGATATTTCCTTTTTCAACATAGTCCTCAACGGGCTTCCAAATATCACTTTGCCAATTCCACAAGAACTGTCTTAGCGAAAGGCTTCTTGAGGGGAAAGCTGTAACTCTGGGAGATGATTTCACAGAACACAAAGAAGTTTCTCAGAAAGCTTCTTTCTCTTTGTTATCGGAGGATATTTCCTTTGGCCCTACAGTCTTCAAAGGGGTCCGAAATATCTGTTCTCAGATTCCACAGATATAAGGCTAGCAAAGAGATCCAGGAAATACAGATGTAACTCTGTGAGTGGAAGTCACACATCACAGAGCAGTTTTTCAGAAAGCTTCTTTCCAGATTTCATCTGAGGATATTTCCTTTTTCGCCATAGCCGTCTATGGGCTTCCAAATATCACTTTGCCAATTCCACAAGAACTGTCTTAGCTAAAGGCTTCTTGAGGGGAAAGCTGTAACTCTGTGAGATGATTTCACAGAACACAAAGAAGTTTCTCAGAAAGCTTCTTTCTCTTTGTTATCGGAGGATATTTCCTTTGGCCCTAGAGTCTACAAAGGGATCCGAAATATCTGTTCTCAGATTCCACAGAAATAAGGCTAGCAAAGAGATCCACGAAATACAGATGTAACTCTGTGAGATGAAGGAACAGAACACTAAGCAGTTTCTCAGAAAGCTTCTTTCCAGATTTCATCTGAGGATATTTCCTTTTTCAACATAGCCCTCAATGGGCTTCCAAATATCACTTTGCCAATTCCACAAGAACTGTCTTAGCGAAAGGCTTCTTGAGGGGAAAGCTGTAAATCTGTGAGATGATTTCACAGAACACAAAGAAGTTTCTCACAAAGCTTCTTTCTCTTTTTATCGGAGGATATTTCCTTTGGCCCTATAGTCTTCAAAGGGATCCGAAATATCTGTTCTCAGATTCCACACAAATAAGGCTAGCAAAGAGATCCAAGAAATACAGATGTAACTCAGTGAGTGGAAGTCACACATCACAGAGCCCTTTCTCATAAAGCATCTTTCCAGATTTCATCTGAGGATATTTCCTTTTTCACCATAGCCCTCTAGGGGCTTCCAAATATCACTTTGCCAATTCCGCAAGAACTTTCTCAGCGAAAGGCATCTTGAGGGGAAAGCTGTAACTCTGTGAGATGATTTCACAGACCACAGAGAAGTTTCTCAGAAAGCTTCTTTCTCTTTGTTATCGGAGGATATTTCCTTTGGCCCTATAGTCTTGAAAGGGATCCGAAATATCTGTTCTCAGATTCCACAGAAATAAGGCTAGCAAAGAGATCCACGAAATACAGATGTAATTCTGTGAGTGGAAGTCACACATCACAGAGCAGTTTCTCAGAAAGCTTCTTTCCAGATTTCATCTGAGGATATTTCCTTTTTCACCATAGCCCACTATGGGCTTCCAAATATCACTTTGCCAATTCCACAAGAACTTTCTTAGCGAAAGGCTTCTTGAGGGGAAAGCTGTAAATCTGTGAGATGATTTCACAGACCACAGAGAAGTTTCTCAGAAAGCTTCTTTCTCTTTGTTATCGGAGGATATTTGATTTGGCCCTATAGTCTTCAAAGGGATCCGAAATATCTGTTCTCAGATTCCACAGAAATAAGGCTAGCAAAGAGATCCACGAAATACAGATGTAACTCTGTGAGGGGAAGTCACACATCACAGAGCAGTTTCTCAGAAAGCTTCTTTACAGATTTCATCTGCGGATATTTCCTTTTTCACCATAGCCCTCTAAGGGCTTCCAAATATCACTTTGCCAATTCCACAAGAACTGTCTTAGCGAAAGGCTTCTTGAGGGGAAAGCTGAAACTCTGTGAGAAGATTTCACAGAACACAAAGAAGTTTCTCAGAAAGCTTCTTTCTCTTTGTTATCAGAGGATATTTCCTTTTGCCCTATAGTCCTCAACGGGATCCGAAATATCTGTTCTCAGATTCCACAGAAAAAAGGCTAGCAAAGAGATACTCGAAATACAGAAGTAACTCTGTGAGTGGAAGTCACACATCACAGAGCAGTTTCTCAGAAAGCTTCTTTCCACATTTCATCTAAGGATATTTCCTTTTTCACCACTGCCCCCTTTTGGCCTCCAAATATCACTTTGCCAATTCCACAAGAACTGTCTTAGCGAAAGGCTTCTTGAGGGGAAAGCTGTAACTCTGTGAGATGATTTCACAAAACACAAAGAAGTTTTTCAGAAAGGTTCTTTCTCTTTGTTATCGGAGGATATTTCCTTTGACCCTATAATCTTCAAAGGGATCCGATATATCGTTTCTCAGATTCCACAGAAATAAGGCTAGCAAAGAGATCCACGAAATACAGATGTAACTCTGTGAGTGGAAGTCACACATCACAGAGCAGTTTCTCAGAAAGCTTCTTTCCAGATTTCATCTGAGATTATTTCCTTTTTCACCATAGCCCTCTATGGGCTTCCAAATATCACTGTGCCAATTCCACAAGAACTGTCTTAGCAAAAGGCTTCTTGAGGGGAAAGCTGTAAGTCTGTGAGATGATTTCACAGAACACAAAGAAGTTTCTCAGAAAGCTTCTTTCTCTTTGTTATCAGAGGATATTTCCTTTGGCCCTATAGTCTTCAAAGGGATCTGAAATATCTGTTCTCAGATTCCACAGAAATAAGGCTAGCAAAGAGATCCACGAAATAGAGATGTAACTCACTGAGTGGAAGTCACACATCACAGAGCAGTTTTTCAGAAAGCTTCTTTCCAGATTTCATCTGAGGATATTTGCTTTTTCACCACAGCCCTCTAAGGGCTTTCAAATATCACCTTGCCAATTCCACAAAAACTGTCTTAAAGAAAGGCTTCTTGAGGGGAAAGCTGTAACTCTGTGAGATGATTTCACAGAAAACAAAGAAGTTTCTCAGAAAGCTTCTTTCTCTTTGTTATCGGAGGATATTTCCTTTGGCCCTATAGTCTTCAAAGGGATCCGAAATATCTGTTCTCAGATTCCACAGAAATAAGGCGAGCAAAGAGATCCACGAAATACAGATGTAACTCTGTGAGATGAAGGAATAGAACACTAAGCAGTTTCTCAGAAAGCTTCTTTCCTGATTTCATCTGAGGATATTTCCTTTTTCAAAATAGCACTCAATGGGCTTCCAAATATCACTTTGCCAATTCCACAAGAACTGTCTTAGCGAAAGGTTTCTTGAGGGGAAAGCTGTAACTCTGGGAGATGATTTCACAGAACACAAAGAAGTTTCTCAGAAAGCTTCTTTCTCTTTGTTATTGGAGGATATTTCCTTTGGCCCTACAGTCTTCAAAGGGATCCGAAATATCTGTTCTCAGATTCCACAGAAATAAGGCTAGCAAAGAGATCCAGGAAATACAGATGTAACTCTGTGAGTGGAAGTCACACATCACAGAGCAGTTTCTCAGAAAGCTTCTTTCCAGATTTCATCTGAGGATATTTCCTTTTTCGCCATAGTCCTCAACGGGCTTCCAAATATCACTTTGCCAATTCCACAAGAACTGTCTTAGCGAAAGGCTTCTTGAGGGGAAAGCTGTAACTCTGGGAGATGATTTCACAGAACACAAAGAAGTTTCTCAGAAAGCTTCTTTCTCTTTGTTATCGGAGGATATTTCCTTTGGCCCTACAGTCTTCAAAGGGGTCCGAAATATCTGTTCTCAGATTCCACAGATATAAGGCTAGCAAAGAGATCCAGGAAATACAGATGTAACTCTGTGAGTGGAAGTCACACATCACAGAGCAGTTTTTCAGAAAGCTTCTTTCCAGATTTCATCTGAGGATATTTCCTTTTTCGCCATAGCCGTCTATGGGCTTCCAAATATCACTTTGCCAATTCCACAAGAACTGTCTTAGCAAAAGGCTTCTTGAGGGGAAAGCTGTAACTCTGTGAGATGATTTCACAGAACACAAAGAAGTTTCTCAGAAAGCTTCTTTCTCTTTGTTATCGGAGGATATTTCCTTTGGCCCTATAGTCTACAAAGGGATCCGAAATATCTGTTCTCAGATTCCACAGAAATAAGGCTAGCAAAGAGATCCACGAAATACAGATGTAACTCTGTGAGATGAAGGAACAGAACACTAAGCAGTTTCTCAGAAAGCTTCTTTCCAGATTTCATCTGAGGATATTTCCTTTTTCAACATAGCCCTCAATGGGCTTCCAAATATCACTTTGCCAATTCCACAAGAACTGTCTTAGCGAAAGGCTTCTTGAGGGGAAAGCTGTAAATCTGTGAGATGATTTCACAGAACAGAAAGAAGTTTCTCAGAAAGCTTCTTTCTCTTTTTATCGGAGGATAATTCCTTTGGCCCTATAGTCTTCAAAGGGATCCGAAATATCTGTTCTCAGATTCCACACAAATAAGGCTAGCAAAGAGATCCAAGAAATACAGATGTAACTCAGTGAGTGGAAGTCACACATCACAGAGCCCTTTCTCATAAAGCTTCTTTCCAGATTTCATCTGAGGATATTTCCTTTTTCACCATAGCCCTCTAGGGGCTTCCAAATATCACTTTGCCAATTCCGCAAGAACTTTCTTAGCGAAAGGCATCTTGAGGGGAAAGTTGTAACTCTGTGAGATGATTTCACAGACCACAGAGAAGTTTCTCAGAAAGCTTCTTTCTCTTTGTTATCGGAGGATATTTCCTTTGGCCCTATAGTCTTGAAAGGGATCCGAAATATCTGTTCTCAGATTCCACAGAAATAAGGCTAGCAAAGAGATCCACGAAATACAGATGTAACTCTGTGAGTGGAAGTCACACATCACAGAGCAGTTTCTCAGAAAGCTTCTTTCCAGATTTCATCTGAGGATATTTCCTTTTTCACCATAGCCCTCTATGGGCTTCCAAATATCACTTTGCCAATTCCACAAGAACTTTCTTAGCGAAAGGCTTCTTGAGGGGAAAGCTGTAAATCTGTGAGATGATTTCACAGACCACAGAGAAGTTTCTCAGAAAGCTTCTTTCTCTTTGTTATCGGAGGATATTTGCTTTGGCCCTATAGTCTTCAAAGGGATCCCAAATATCTGTTCTCAGATTCCACAGAAATAAGGCTAGCAAAGAGATCCACGAAATACAGATGTAACTCTGTGAGGGGAAGTCACACATCACAGAGCAGTTTCTCAGAAAGCTTCTTTACAGATTTCATCTGCGGATATTTCCTTTTTCACCCTAGCCCTCTAAGGGCTTCCAAATATCACTTTGCCAATTCCACAAGAACTGTCTTAGCGAAAGGCTTCTTGAGGGGAGAGCTGTAACTCTGTGAGAAGATTTCACAGAACACAAAGAAGTTTCTCAGAAAGCTTCTTTCTCTTTGTTATCAGAGGATATTTCCTTTTGCCCTACAGTCCTCAAAGGGATCCGAAATATCTGTTCTCAGATTCCACAGAAAAAAGGCTAGCAAAGAGATCGACGAAATACAGAAGTAACTCTGTGAGTGGAAGTCACACATCACAGAGCAGTTTCTCAGAAAGCTTCTTTCCACATTTCATCTAAGGATATTTCCTTTTTCACCACTGCCCCCTTTTGGCCTCCAAATATCACTTTGCCAATTCCACAAGAACTGTCTTAGCGAAAGGCTTCTTTAGGGGAAAGCTGTAACTCTGTGAGATGATTTCAAAGAACACAAAGAAGTTTCTCAGAAAACGTCTTTCTCTTGGTTATCGGAGGATATTTCCTTTGGCCCTATAGTCTTCTAAGGGATCCGAAATATCTGTGCTCAGATTCCACAGAAATAAGGCTAGCAAAGAGATCCACGAAATACAGTTGTAACTCTGTGAGTGGAAGTCACACATCACAGAGAAGTTTCTCAGAAAGCTTCTTTCCAGATTTCATCTGAGAATATTTCCTTTTTCACCATAGCCCTCTAAGGTCTTCCAAATATCACTTTGCCAATTCCACAATAACTGTCTTAGCGAAAGGCTTCTTGAGGGGAAAGCTTTAACTCTGTGAGATGATTTCACAGAACACAAAGAAGTTTCTCAGAAAGCTGCTTTCTCTTTCTTATCGGAGGATATTTCCTTTGGCCCTATAGTATTCAAAGGGATCCGAAATATCTGTTCTCAGATTCCAAAGAAATAAGGCTAGCAAAGTGATCCACGAAATACAGATGTAACTCTGTGAGATGAATGAACAGAACACTAAGCAGTTTCTCAGAAAGCTTCTTTCCAAATTTCATCTGAGGATATTTCCTTTTTCACCATAGCCCTGTATGGGCTTCAAAATATCACTTTGCCAATTCCATAAGAACTGTCTTAGCGAAAGGCTTCTTGAGGGGAAAGCCGTAACTCTGTGAGATGATTTCACAGAACACAAAGAAGTTTCACTGAAAGCTTCTTTCTCTTTGTTATCGGAGGATATTTCCTTTGGCCCTATAGTCTTCAAAGGGATCCGAAATATCTGTTCTCAGATTCCACAGAAATAAGGCTAGCAAAGGGTCCACGAAATACAGATGTAACTCTGTGAGTGGAAGTCACACATCACAGAGCAGTTTCTCAGAAAGCTTCTTTCCAGATTTCATCTGAGGATATTTCCTTTTTCACCATAGCCCTCTAGGGGCTTCCAAATATCACTTTGCCAATTCCACAAGAACTGTCTTAGCGAAAGGCTTCTTGAGGGGAAAGCTGTAACTCTGTGAGATGATTTCACAGAACACAAAGGAGTTTCTCGGAAAGCTTCTTTCTCTTTGTTATCGGAGGATATTTCCTTTGGTCCTATAGTCTTCAAAGGGATCCGAAATATCTGTTCTCAGATTCCACAGAAATAAGGCTAGCAAAGAGATCCACGAAATACAGATGTAACTCTGTGAGATGAATGAACAGAACACTAAGCAGTTTTTCGGAAAGCTTCTTTCCAGATTTCATCTGAAGATATTTCCTTTTTCACCATAGCCCTCTAAGGGCTTCCAAATATCACTTTGCCAATTCCACAAGAACTGTCTTAGCGAAAGGCTTCTTGAGGGGAAAGCTGTAACTCTGTGACATGATTTCACAGAACACAAAGAAGTTTCTCAGAAAGCTTCTTTCTCTTTGTTATCAGAGGATATTTCCTTTGGCCCTATAGTCTTCAAAGGGATCCGAAATATCTGTTCTCAGATTCCACAGAAATAAGGCTAGCAAAGAGATCCACGAAATAGAGATGTAACTCTCTGAGTGGAAGTCACACATCACAGAGCAGTTTTTCATAAAGCTTCTTTCCAGATTTCATCTGAGGATATTTGCTTTTTCACCACAGCCCTCTAAGGGCTTTCAAATATCACCTTGCCAATTCCACAAGAACTGTCTTAAAGAAAGGCTTCTTGAGGGGAAACCTGTAACTCTGTGAGATGATTTCACAGAAAACAAAGAAGTTTCTCAGAAAGCTTCTTTCTCTTTGTTATCGGAGGATATTTCCTTTGGCCCTATAATCTTCAAAGGGATCCGAAATATCTGTTCTCAGATTCCACAGAAATAAGGCGAGCAAAGAGATCCACGAAATACAGATGTAACTCTCTGAGATGAAGGAACAGAACACTAAGCAGTTTCTCAGAAAGCTTCTTTCCTGATTTCATCTGAGGATACTTCCTTTTTCAAAATAGCACTCAATGGGCTTCCAAATATCACTTTGCCAATTCCACAAGAACTGTCTTAGCGAAAGGTTTCTTGAGGGGAAAGCTGTAACTCTGGGAGATGATTTCACAGAACACAAAGAAGTTTCTCAGAAAGCTTCTTTCTCTTTGTTATCGGAGGATATTTCCTTTCGCCCTATAGTCTTCAAAGGGATCCGAAATATCTGTTCTCAGATTCCACAGAAATAAGGCTAGCAAAGAGATCCACGAAATACAGATGTAACTCTGTGAGTGGAAGTCACACATCACAGAGCAGTTTCTCAGAAAGTTTCTTTCCAGATTTCATCTGAGGATATTTCCGTTTTCACCATAGCCCTCTATGGGATTCCCAATATCACTTTGCCAATTCCACAAGAACTGTCTTAGCGAAAGGCTTCTTGAGGTGAAAGCTGTAACTCTGGGAGATGATTTCACAGAACACAAAGAAGTTTCTCAGAAAGCTTCTTTCTCTTTGTTATCGGAGGATATTTCCTTTGGCCCTATAGTTTTCAAAGGGATCCGATATATCGTTTCTCAGATTCCACAGAAATAAGGCTAGCAAAGAGATCCACGAAATACAGATGTAACTCTGTGAAATGAATTAACAGAACACTAAGCAGTTTCTCAGAAAGCTTCTTTCCAGATTTCATCTGAGTATATTTCCTTTTTCAACATAGCCCTCAACGTGCTTCCAAATATCACTTTGCCAATTCCACAAGAACTGTCTTAGCGAAAGGCTTCTTCAGTGGAAAGCTGTAACTCTGGGAGATGATTTCACAGAACACAAAGAAGTTTCTCAGAAAGCTTCTTTCTCTTTGTTATCGGAGGATATTTCCTTTGGCCCTACAGTCTTCAAAGGGATCCGAAATATCTGTTCTCAGATTCCACAGAAATAAGGCTAGCAAAGAGATCCAGGAAATACAGATGTAACTCTGTGAGTGGAAGTCACACATCACAGAGCAGTTTCTCAGAAAGCTTCTTTCCAGATTTCATCTGAGGATATTTCCTTTTTCGCCATAGCCGTCTATGGGCTTCCAAATATCACTTTGCCAATTCCACAAGAACTGTCTTAGCGAAAGGCTTCTTGAGGGGAAAGCTGTAACTCTGTGAGATGATTTCACAGAACACAAAGAAGTTTCTCAGAAAGCTTCTTTCTCTTTGTTATCGGAGGATAATTCCTTTGGCCCTATAGTCTTCAAAGGGATCCGAAATATCTGTTCTCAGATTCCACACAAATAAGGCTAGAAAAGAGATCCAGGAAATACAGATGTAACTCAGTGAGTGGAAGTCACACATCACAGAGCAGTTTCTCAGAAAGCTTATTTCCACATTTCATCTAAGGATATTTCCTTTTTCACCACTGCCCCCTTTTGGCCTCCAAATATCACTTTGCTAATTCCACAAGAACTGTCTTAGCGAAAGGCTTCTTTAGGGGAAAGCTGTGACTCTGTGAGATGATTTCAAAGAACACAAAGAAGTTTCTCAGAAAACGTCTTTCTCTTGGTTATCGGAGGATATTTCCTTTGGCCCTATAGTCTTCTAAGGGATCCGAAATATCTGTGCTCAGATTCCACAGAAATAAGGCTAGCAAAGAGATCCACGAAATACAGATGTAACTCTGTGAGTGGAAGTCACACATCACAGAGAAGTTTCTCAGAAAGCTTCTTTCCAGATTTCATCTGAGAATATTTCCTTTTTCACCATAGCCCTCTATGGGGTTCCAAATATCACTTTGCCAATTCCACAAGAACTGTCTTAGCGAAAGGCTTCTTGAGGGGAAAGCTGTAACTCTGTGAGATGATTTCACAGAACACAAAGAAGTTTCTCAGAAAGCTGCTTTCTCTTTCTTATCGGAGGATATTTCCTTTGGCCCTATAGTATTCAAAGGGATCCGAAATATCTGTTCTCAGATTCCAAAGAAATAAGGCTAGCAAAGAGATCCACGAAATACAGATGTAACTCTGTGAGATGAATGAACAGAACACTAAGCAGTTTCTCAGAAAGCTTCTTTCCAAATTTCATCTGAGGATATATCCTTTTTCACCATAGCCCTGTATGGGCTTCAAAATATCACTTTGCCAATTCCACAAGAACTGTCTTAGCAAAAGGCTTCTTGAGGGGAAAGCTGTAACTCTGTGAGATGATTTCACAGAACACAAAGAAGTTTCACAGAAAGCTTCTTTCTCTTTGTTATCGGAGGATATTTCCTTTGGCCCTATAGTCTTCAAAGGGATCCGAAATATCTGTTCTCAGATTCCACAGAAATAAGGCTAGCAAAGGGTCCACGAAATACAGATGTAACTCTGTGAGTGGAAGTCACACATCACAGAGCAGTTTCTCAGAAAGCTTCTTTCCAGATTTCATCTGAGGATATTTACTTTTTCAACATAGCCCTCTAGGGGCTTCCAAATATCACTTTGCCAATTCCACAAGAACTGTCTTAGCGAAAGGCTTCCTGAGGGGAAAGCTGTAACTCTGTGAGATGATTTCACAGAACACAAAGAAGTTTCTCAGAAAGCTTCTTTCTCTTTGTTATCGGAGGATATTTCCGTTGGCCCTATAGTCTTCAAAGGGATCCGAAATATCTGTTCTCAGATTCCACAGAAATAAGGCTAGCAAAGAGATCCACTAAATGCAGATGTAACTCTGTGAGATGAATGAACAGAACACTAAGCAGTTTCTCGGAAAGCTTCTTTCCAGATTTCATCTGAGGATATTTCCTTTTTCAACATAGCCCTCTAAGGGCTTCCAAATATCACTTTGCCAATTCCACAAGAACTGTCTTAGCGAAAGGCTTCTTGAGGGGAAAGCTGTAACTCTGGGAGATGATTTCACAGAACACAAAGAAGTTTCTCAGAAAGCTTCTTTCTCTTTGTTATCAGAGGATATTTCCTTTGGCCAAATAGTCTTCAAAGGGATCCGAAATATCTGTTCTCAGATTCCAGGGAAAAAAGGCTAGCAAAGAGAACCACGAAATACAGATGTAACTCTCTGACTGGAAGTTACACATCACAGAGCAGTTTCTCAGAAATCTTCTTTCCAGATTTCATCTGAGGATATTTCCTTTTTCACCATTGCCCTCAAGGGGCTTCCAAATATCACTTTGCCAATTCCACAAGAACTGTCTTAGCGAAAGGCTTCTTGAGGGGAAAGCTGTAACTCTGTGAGATGATTTCACAGAACACAAAGAAGTTTCTCAGAAAGCTTCTTTCTCTTTGTTATCGGAGGATATTTCCTTTGGCCCTATAATCTTCAAAGGGATCCGATATATCGTTTCTCAGATTCCACAGAAATAAGGCTAGCAAAGAGATCCACGAAATACAGATGTAACTCTGTGAGTGGAAGTCACACATCACAGAGCAGTTTCTCAGAAAGCTTCTTTCCAGATTTCATCTGAGGATATTTCCTTTTTCACCATAGCCCTCTATGAGCTTCCAAATATCACTTTGCCAATTCCACAAGAACTGTCTTAGCAAAAGGCTTCTTGAGGGGAAAGCTGTAACTCTGTGAGATGATTTCACAGAACACAAAGAAGTTTCTCAGAAAGCTTCTTTCTCTTTGTTATCGGAGGATATTTCCTTTGGCCCTATAGTCTTCAAAGGGATCCGAAATATCTGCTCTCAGATTCCACAGAAATAAGGCTAGCAAAGAGATCCACGAAATACAGATGTAACTCTGTGAGATGAAGGAACAGAACACTAAGCAGTTTCTCAGAAAGCTTCTTTCCAGATTTCATCTGAGGATATTTCCTTTTTCAAAATAGCCCTCAATGGGCTTCCAAATATCACTTTGCCAATTCCACAAGAACGGTCTTAGCGAAAGGTTTCTTGAGGGGAAAGCTGTAACTCTGGGAGATGATTTCACAGAACACAAAGAAGTTTCTCAGAAAGCTTCTTTCTCTTTGTTATCGGAGGATACTTCCTTTGGCCCTATAGTCTTCAAAGGGATCCGAAATATCTGTTCTCAGATTCCACAGAAATAAGGATAGCAAAGAGATCCACGAAATACAGATGTAACTCTGTGAGTGGAAGTCACACATCACAGAGCAGTTTCTCAGAAAGCTTCTTTCCAGATTTCATCTGAGGATATTTCCGTTTTCACCATAGCCCTCTATGGGATTCCAAATATCACTTTGCCAATTCCACAAGAACTGTCTTAGCGAAAGGCTTCTTGAGGTGAAAGCTGTAACTCTGGGAGATGATTTCACAGAACACAAAGAAGTTTCTCACAAAGCTTCTTTCTATTTGTTATCAGAGGATATTTCCTTTGGCCATATAGTCTTCAAAGGATTCCGAAATATGTGTTCTCAGATTCCACAGAAATAAGGCTAGCAAAGAGATCCACGAAATACAGATGTAACTCTGTGAGTGGAAGTCACACATCACAGAGCAGTTTCTCAGAAAGCTTCTTTCCAGGTTTCATCAGAGGATATTTCCTTTTTCACCATAGCCTTCAATGGGCTTCCAAATATCACTTTTCCAATTCCACAAGAACTGTCTTAGCGAAAGGCTTCTTAAGGGGAAAGCCGTAACTCTGTAAGATGATTTCACAGAACACAAAGAAGTTTCTCAAAAAACTTCTTTCTCCTTGTTATCGGAGGATATTTCCTTTGGCCCTATAGTCTTCAAAGGGATCCGATATATCGTTTCTCAGATTCCACAGAAATAAGGCTAGCAAAGAGATCCACGAAATACAGGTGAAACTCTGTGAGATGAAGGAACAGAACACTAAGCAGTTTCTCATAAAGCTTCTTTCCAGATTTCATCTGAGGATATTTCCTTTTTCTACATAGCCCTCAATGGGCTTCCAAATATCACTTTGCCAATTCCACAAGAACTGTCTTAGCGAAAGGCTTCTTGAGGGGAAAGCTGTAACTTTGTGAGATGATTTCACAGAACACAAAGAACTTTCTCAGAAAGCTTCTTTCTCTTTGTTATCGGAGGATATTTCCTTTGGCCATATAGTCTTCAAAGGGATCCGAAATATCTGTTCTCAGATTCCACAGAAATAAGGCAAGCAAAGAGATCCACGAAATACAGATGTAACTCTGTGAGTGGAATTCACACATCACAGAGCAGTTTCTCAGAAAGCTTCTTTCCAGATTTCATCTGAGGATATTTCCTTTTTCACCATAGCCCTCTAAGGGCTTCCAAATATCACTTTGCCAATTCCACAAGAACTGTCTTAGCGAAAGGCTTCTTGAGGGGAAAGCTGTAACTCTGTGAGATGATTTCACTGAACACAAAGAAGTTTCTCAGAAAGCTTCTTTCTCTTTGTTATCGGAGGATATTTCCTTTGGCCCTATAGTCTTCAAAGGGATCCGAAATATCTGTTCTCAGATTCCACAGAAATAGGGCTATCAAAGAGATCCACGAAATACAGATGTAACTCTGAGAGTGGAAGTCAAACATCACAGAGCAGTTTCTCAGAAAGCTTCTTTCCAGATTTCATCTGAGGATATTTCCTTTTTAACCATAGCCCTCTAAGGGCTTCCAAATATCACTTTGCCAATTCCACAAGAACTGTCTTAGCGAAAGGTTTCTTGAGGGGAAAGCTGTAACTATGTGAGATGATTTCACAGAACACAAAGAAGTTACTCAGAAAGCTTCTTTCTCTTTTTTATCGGAGGATATTTCCTTTGGCCCTATAGTCTCCAAAGGGATCCGAAATATCTGTTCTCAGATTCCACAGAAATAAGGCTAGCAAAGAGATCCACGACATACAGATATAACTCTGTGAGATGAATGAACAGAACACTAAGCAGTTGCTCATAAAGCTTCTTTCCAGATTTCATCTGAGGATATTTCCTTTTTCACCATAGCCCTCTAAGGGATGCAAATATCACTTTGCGAATTCCACAAGAACGGTCTTAGCGAAAGGCTTCTTGAGGGGAAAGCTGTAACTCTGTGACATGATTTCACAGAACACAAAGAAGTTTCTCAGAAAGCTTCTTTCTCTCTGTTATCGGAGGACATTTCCTTTGGAGCTATAGTCTTCAAAGGGATCCGAATTATCTGTTCTCAGATTCTACAGAAATAAGGCTAGCAAAGAGATCCACGAAATACAGATGTAACTCTGTGAGTGGAAGTCACAAATCACAGAGCAGTTTCTCATAAAACTTCTTTCCAGATTTCATCTGAGGATATTTCCTTTTTCACCATAGCCCTCTATGGGATTCAAATATCACTTTGCCAATTCCACAAGAACTGTCTTAGCGAAAGGCTTCTTGAAGGGAAAGCTGTAACTCTGTGAGATGATTTCACAGAACACAAAGAAGTTTCTCAGAAAGCTTCTTTCTCTTTGTTATCGGAGGATATTTCCTTTGGCCCTATAGTCTTCAAAGGGATCCGATATATCGTTTCTCATATTCCACAGAAATAAGGCTAGCAAAGAGATCCACGAAATATAGATGTAACCCTGTGAAATGAATTAACGGAACACTAAGCAGTTTCTCAGAAAGCTTCTTTCCAGATTTCATCTGAGGTTATTTCCTTTTTCAACATAGCCCTCTATGGGCTTCCAAATATCACTTTGCCAATTCCACAAGAACTGTCTTAGCGAAAGGCTTCTTGAGTGGAAAGCTGTAACTCTGGGAGATGATTTCACAGAACACAAAGATGTTTCTCAGAAAGCTTCTTTCTCTTTGTTATCGGAGGATATTTCCTTTGGCCCTACAGTCTTCAAAGGGATCCGAAATATCTGTTCTCAGATTCCACAGAAATAAGGCTAGCAAAGAGATCCACGACATACAGATGTAACTCTGCGAGTGGAAGTCACACATCACAGAGCAGTTTCTCAGAAAGCTTCTTTCCAGATTTCATCTGAGGATATTTCCTTTTTCGCCATAGCCGTCTATGGGCTTCCAAATATCACTTTGCCAATTCCACAAGAACTGTCTTAGCGAAAGGCTTCTTGAGGGGAAAGCTGTAACTCTGTGAGATGATTTCACAGAACAAAAAGAAGTTTCTCAGAAAGCTTCTTTCTCTTTGTTATCGGAGGTTATTTCCTTTGGCCCTATAGTCTTCAAAGGGATCCGAAATATCTGTTCTCAGATTCCACAGAAATAAGGCTAGCAAAGAGATCCACGAAATAGAGATGTAATTCTGTGAGTGGAAGTCACACATCACAGAGCAGTTTCTCAGAAAGCTTCTTTCCACATTTCATCTGAGGATATTTCCTTTTTCACCATAGCCCTCTATGGGGTTCCAAATATCACTTTGCCAATTCCACAAGAACTGTCTTAGCGAAAGGCTTCTTGAGGGCAAAGCTGTAAATCTGTGAGATGATTTCACAGAACACAAAGAAGTTTCTCAGAAAGCTTCTTTCTCTTTGTTATCGGAGGATATTTCCTTTGGCCCTATTGTCTTCAAAGGGATCCGATATATCGTTTCTCAGATTCCACAGAAATAAGGCTAGCAAAGAGATCCACGAAATACAGATGTAACTCTGTGAGATGAATGAACAGAACACTAAGCAGTTTCTCAGAAAGCTTCTTTCCAGATTTCATCTGAGGATATTTCCTTTTTCAA
The DNA here is from genome assembly GCF_043159975.1 of Macaca nemestrina. Classification (NCBI taxonomy): domain Eukaryota; kingdom Metazoa; phylum Chordata; class Mammalia; order Primates; family Cercopithecidae; genus Macaca; species Macaca nemestrina. Next base: position 99,959,550 of record NC_092132.1, on the reverse strand, counting down.
CATAGCCCTCTATGGGCTTCCAAATATCACTTTGCCAATTCCACAAGAACTGTCTTAGCGAAAGGCTTCTTGAGGGGAAAACTGTAACTCTGTGAGATGATTTCACAGAACACAAAGAAGTTTCTCAGAAAGCTTCTTTCTCTTTGTTATCGGAGGATATTTCCTTTGGCCCTATAGTCTTCAAAGGCATCCGAAATATCTGTTCTCAGATTCCACAGAAATAGGGCTATCAAAGAGATCCACGAAATACAGATGTAACTCTGAGAGTGGAAGTCAAACATCACAGAGCAGTTTCTCAGAAAGCTTCTTTCCAGATTTCATCTAAGGATATTTCCTTTTTAACCATAGCCCTCTAAGGGCTTCCAAATATCACTTTGCCAATTCCACAAGAACTGTCTTAGCGAAAGGTTTCTTGAGGGGAAAGCTGTAACTATGTGAGATGATTTCACAGAACACAAAGAAGTTACTCAGAAAGCTTCTTTCTCTTTTTTATCGGAGGATATTTCCTTTGGCCCTATAGTCTCCAAAGGGATCCGAAATATCTGTTCTCAGATTCCACAGAAATAAGGCTAGCAAAGAGATCCACGACATACAGATATAACTCTGTGAGATGAATGAACAGAACACTAAGCAGTTGCTCATAAAGCTTCTTTCCAGATTTCATCTGAGGATATTTCCTTTTTCACCATAGCCCTCTAAGGGATGCAAATATCACTTTGCGAATTCCACAAGAACGGTCTTAGCGAAAGGCTTCTTGAGGGGAAAGCTGTAACTCTGTGACATGATTTCACAGAACACAAAGAAGTTTCTCAGAAAGCTTCTTTCTCTCTGTTATCGGAGGACATTTCCTTTGGAGCTATAGTCTTCAAAGGGATCCGAATTATCTGTTCTCAGATTCTACAGAAATAAGGCTAGCAAAGAGATCCACGAAATACAGATGTAACTCTGTGAGTGGAAGTCACAAATCACAGAGCAGTTTCTCATAAAACTTCTTTCCAGATTTCATCTGAGGATATTTCCTTTTTCACCATAGCCCTCTATGGGATTCAAATATCACTTTGCCAATTCCACAAGAACTGTCTTAGCGAAAGGCTTCTTGAAGGGAAAGCTGTAACTCTGTGAGATGATTTCACAGAACACAAAGAAGTTTCTCAGAAAGCTTCTTTCTCTTTGTTATCGGAGGATATTTCCTTTGGCCCTATAGTCTTCAAAGGGATCCGATATATCGTTTCTCATATTCCACAGAAATAAGGCTAGCAAAGAGATCCACGAAATATAGATGTAACCCTGTGAAATGAATTAACGGAACACTAAGCAGTTTCTCAGAAAGCTTCTTTCCAGATTTCATCTGAGGTTATTTCCTTTTTCAACATAGCCCTCTATGGGCTTCCAAATATCACTTTGCCAATTCCACAAGAACTGTCTTAGCGAAAGGCTTCTTGAGTGGAAAGCTGTAACTCTGGGAGATGATTTCACAGAACACAAAGATGTTTCTCAGAAAGCTTCTTTCTCTTTGTTATCGGAGGATATTTCCTTTGGCCCTACAGTCTTCAAAGGGATCCGAAATATCTGTTCTCAGATTCCACAGAAATAAGGCTAGCAAAGAGATCCACGACATACAGATGTAACTCTGCGAGTGGAAGTCACACATCACAGAGCAGTTTCTCAGAAAGCTTCTTTCCAGATTTCATCTGAGGATATTTCCTTTTTCGCCATAGCCGTCTATGGGCTTCCAAATATCACTTTGCCAATTCCACAAGAACTGTCTTAGCGAAAGGCTTCTTGAGGGGAAAGCTGTAACTCTGTGAGATGATTTCACAGAACAAAAAGAAGTTTCTCAGAAAGCTTCTTTCTCTTTGTTATCGGAGGTTATTTCCTTTGGCCCTATAGTCTTCAAAGGGATCCGAAATATCTGTTCTCAGATTCCACAGAAATAAGGCTAGCAAAGAGATCCACGAAATAGAGATGTAATTCTGTGAGTGGAAGTCACACATCACAGAGCAGTTTCTCAGAAAGCTTCTTTCCACATTTCATCTGAGGATATTTCCTTTTTCACCATAGCCCTCTATGGGGTTCCAAATATCACTTTGCCAATTCCACAAGAACTGTCTTAGCGAAAGGCTTCTTGAGGGCAAAGCTGTAAATCTGTGAGATGATTTCACAGAACACAAAGAAGTTTCTCAGAAAGCTTCTTTCTCTTTGTTATCGGAGGATATTTCCTTTGGCCCTATTGTCTTCAAAGGGATCCGATATATCGTTTCTCAGATTCCACAGAAATAAGGCTAGCAAAGAGATCCACGAAATACAGATGTAACTCTGTGAGATGAATGAACAGAACACTAAGCAGTTTCTCAGAAAGCTTCTTTCCAGATTTCATCTGAGGATATTTCCTTTTTCAACATAGCCCTCTATGGGCTTCCAAATATCACTTTGCCAATTCCACAAGAACTGTCTTAGCGAAAGGCTTCTTGAGGGGAAAACTGTAACTCTGTGAGATGATTTCACAGAACACAAAGAAGTTTCTCAGAAAGCTTCTTTCTCTTTGTTATCGGAGGATATTTCCTTTGGCCCTATAGTCTTCAAAGGCATCCGAAATATCTGTTCTCAGATTCCACAGAAATAAGGCTAGCAAAGAGATCCACGAAATACAGATGTAACTCTGTGAATGGAAGTCATACATCACAGAGCAGTTTCTCAGAAAGCTTCTTTCCAGGTTTCATCTGAGGATATTTCCTTTTTCACCATAGCCCTCTATGGGATTCAAATACCACTTTGCCAATTCCACTAGAACTGTCTTAGCGAAATGCTTCTTGAGGGGAAAGATGTGACTCTTGAGATGATTTCACAGAACACAAAGAAGTTTCTCAGAAAGCTTCTTTCTCTTTGTTATCGGAGGATATTTCCTTTGGCCCTATAGTCTTCAAAGGTATTCGATATATCGTTTCTCAGATTCCACAGAAATAAGGCTAGCAAATCCTTTGGGTATATACCCAGTAATGGGATGGCTGGGTCATATGGTACATCTAGTTCTAAATCCTTGAGGAATCGCCATACTGTTTTCCATAATGGTTGAACTAGTTTACAATCCCACCAACAGTGTAAAAGTGTTCCTATTTCTCCACATCCTCTCCAGCACCTGTTGTTTCCTGACTTTTGAATGATCGCCATTCTAACTGGTGTGAGATGGTATCTCATTGTGGTTTTGATTTGCATTTCTCTAATGGCCAGTGATGATGAGCATTTTTTCATGTATCTGTTGGCTGTATGAATGTCTTCTTTTGAGAAATGTCTGTTCATATCCTTTGCCCACTTTTTGATGGGGTTGTTTGTTTTTTTCTTGTAAATTTGTTTGAGTTCTTTGTAGGTTCTGGATATTAGCCCTTTGTCAGATGAGTAGATTGCAAAAATTTTCTCCCATTCTGTAGTTTGCCTGTTCACTCTGATGGTAGTTCCTTTTGCTGTGCAGAAGCTCTTTAGTTTAATGAGATCCCATTTGTCAATTTTGGCTTTTGCTGCCGTTGCTTTTGGTGTTTTAGACATGAAGTCTTTGCCCATGCATATGTCCTGAATGGTACTACCTAGGTTTTCCTCTAGGATTTTTATGGTATTAGGTCTAATATTTAAGTCTCTAATCCATCTTGAATTAATTTTCGTATAAGGAGTAAGGAAAGGATCCAGTTTCAGCTTTCTACTTACGGCTAGCCAATTTTCCCAGCACCATTTATTAAATAGGGAATCCTTTCCCCATTTCTTGTTCCTCTCAGGTTTGTCAAAGATCAGATGGCTGTAGATGTGTGGTATTATTTCTGAGGACTCTGTTCTGTTCCATTGGTCTATATCTCTGTTTTGGTACCAGTACCATGCTGTTTTGGTTACTGTAAATTATGCTGCTATAAAGACACATGCACACGTATGTTTATTGCGGCACTATTCACAATAGCAAAGACTTGGAATCAACCCAAAAGTCCATCAGTGACAGATTGGATTAAGAAAATGTGGCACGAATACACCATGGAATACTATGCAGCCATCAAAAAGGATGAGTTTGTGTCCTTTGTAGGGACATGGATGCAGCTGGAAACCATCATTGTTAGCAAACTATCACAAGAACAGAAAACCAAACACCGCATGTTCTCACTCATAGGTGGGAACTGAGCAATGAGATCACTCGGACTCAGGAAGGGGAACATCACACACCGGGGCCTATCATGGGGAGGGGGGAGGGGGGAGGGGGGAGGGGGAGGGGGGAGGGATTGCATTGGGAGTTATACCTGATGTAAATGACGAGTTGATGGGTGCAGCACACCAACAAGGCACAAGTATACATATGTAACAAAACTGCACGTTATGCACATGTACCATACAACTTAAAGTATAATAATAATAATTTAAAAAAAAAAATAAGGCTAGCAAAGAGATCCATGAAATACAGATGTAACTCTGTTAGATGAATGAACAGAACACTAAGCAGTTTCTCAGAAAGCTTCTTCCAGATTTCATCTGAGGATATTTCCTTTTTCACCATAGCCCTCAATGGGCTTCCAAATATCACTTTGCCAATTCCACAAGAACTGTCTTAGCGAAAGGCTTCTTGAGGGGAAAGCTGTAACTCTGTGAGATGATTTCACAGAACACAAAGAAGTTTCTCAGAAAGCTTCTTTCTCTTTGTTATCGGAGGATATTTCCTTTGGCCCTAAAATCTTCAAAGGGATCCGATATATCGTTGCTCAGATTCCACAGAAATAAGGCTAGCAAAGAGATCCACGAAATACAGATGTAACTCTGTGAGTGGAAGTCACACGTCACAGAGCAGTTTCTCAGAAAGCTTCTTTCCAGATTTCATCTGAGGATATTTCCTTTTTCACCATAGCCCTCTATGGGCTTCCAAATATCACTTTGCCAATTCCACAAGAACTGTCTTAGCGAGAGGCTTCTTGAGGGGAAAGCTGTAACTCTGTGAGATGATTTCACAGAACACAAAGAAGTTTCTCAGAAAGCTTCTTTCTCTTTGTAATCGGAGGATATTTTCTTTGGCCCTATAGTCTTCAAAGGGATCCGAAATATCTGTTCTCAGATTCCACAGAAATAAGGCTAGCAAAGAGATCCACGAAATACAGATGTAACTCTGTGAGATGAATGAACAGAACACTAAGCAGTTGCTCAGAAAGCTTCTTTCCAGATTTCATCTGAGGATATTTCCTTTTTCACCATAGCCCTCTATGGGCTTCCAAATATCACTTTGCCAATTCCACAAGAACTGTCTTAGCGAAAGGCTTCTTGAGGGGAAAGCTGTAACTCTGTGAGATGATTTCACAGAACACAAAGAAGTTTCTCAGAAAGCTTCTTTCTCTTTGTTATCGGAGGATACTTCCTTTGGCCCTATAGTCTTCAAAGGGATCCCAAATATCTGTTCTCAGATTCCACAAAAATAAAGCTAGCAAAGAAATCCACGAAATACAGATGTAACTCTGTGAGTGGAAGTCACACATCACAGAGCAGTTTCTCAGAAAGCTTCTTTCCAGATTTCATCTGAGGATATTTCCTTTTTCATCATAGCCCTCTAAGGGATTCAAATATCACTTTGCCAATTCCACAAGAACTGTTTTAACGAAAGGCTTCTTGAGGGGAAAGCTGTAACGCTGTGAGATGATTTCACAGAACACAAAGAAGTTTCTCAGAAAGCTTCTTTCTCTTTGTTATCGGAGGATATATCCTATGGCCCTATAGTCTTCTAAGGGATCCGATATGTCGTTTCTCAGATTCCACAGAAATAATGCAAGCAAAGAGATCCACGAAATACAGATGTAACTCTGTGAGATGAATGAACAGAACACTAACCAGTTTCTCAGAAAGCTTCTTTCTCTTTGTTATCGGAGGATATTTCCTTTGGCCCTATAGTCTTCAAAGGGATCCGAAATATCTGTGCTCAGATTCCACAGAAATAAGGCTAGCAAAGAGATCCACGAAATACAGAAGTAACTCTGAGAGTGGAAGTCACACATCACAGAGCAGTTTCTCAGAAAACTTCTTTCCAGATTTCATCTGAGGATATTTCCTTTTTTACCATAGCCCTCTAAGGGCTTCCAAATATCACTTTGCCAATTCCACAAGAACTGTCTTAGCGAAAGGATTCTTGAGGGGAAAGCTGTAACTCTGTGAGATGATTTCACAGAACACAAAGAAGTTTCACAGAAAGCTTCTTTCTCTTTGTTATAGGAGGATATTTCCTTTGGCCCTATAGTCTTCGAAGGGATCCGAAATACCTGTTCTCAGATTCCACAGAAATAAGGCTAGCAAAGAGATCCACGAAATACAGATGTAACTCTGTGACTGGAAGTCACACATCACAGAGCAGTTTCTCAGAAAGCTTCTTTCCAGATTTCATCTGAGGATATTTCCTTTTTCACTATAGCCCTCTATGGGATTCCTATATCACTTTGCCAATTCCACAAGAACTGTCTTAGCGAAAGGCTTCTTGAGGGGAAAGCTTTAACTCTTGCGATGATTTCACAGAACACAAAGAAGTTTCTCAGAAAGCTTCTTTCTCTTTGTTATCGGAGGATATTTCCTTTGGCCCTATAGTCTTCAAAGGGATCCGATATACCGTTTCTCAGATTCCACAGAAATAAGGCTAGCAAAGAGATCCACGAAATACAGATGTAACTCTGTAAGATGAATGAACAGAACACTAAGCAGTTTCTCAGAAAGCTGCTTCCAGATTTCATCTGAGGATATTTCCTTTTTCACCATAGCCCTCAAAGGGCTTCCAAATATCACGTTGCCAATTCCATAAGAACTGTCTTAGCGAAAGGCTTCTTGAGGGGAAAGCTGTAACTCTGGGAGATGATTTCAGAGAACACAAAGAAGTTTCTCATAAAACTTCATTCTCTTTGTTATCGGAGGATATTTCCTTTGGCCCTATAGTCTTCAAAGGGATCCGAAATATCAGTGTTCAGATTCCACAGAAATAAGGCTAGCAAAGAGATTCACGAAATACAGATGTAACTCGGTGAGTGGAAGTCACACATCACAGAGCAGTTTCTCAGAAAGCTTCTTTCCATATTTCATCTGAGGATATTTCCTTTTCACCATAGCCCTCTAATGGCTTCCAAATATCACTTTGCCAATTCCACAAGAACTGTCTTAGCCAAAGGCTTCTTGAGGGGAAAGCTGTAACTCTGGGAGATGATTTCACAGAAAACAAAGAAGTTTCTCAGAAAGCTTCTTTCTCTTTGTTATCAGAGGATATTTCCTTTGGCCCTATAGTCTTCAAAGGGATCCGAAATATCTGTTCTCAGATTCCACAGAAATTAGGCTAGGAAAGAGAACCGCGAAATACAGATTTAACTCTGTGAGTGGAAGTTACACATCACAGAGCAGTTTCTCAGAAAGCTTCTTTCCAGATTTCATCTGAGGATATTTCCTTTTTCACCATAGCTCTCAATGGGCTTCCAAATATCACTTTGCCAATTCCACAAGAACTGTCTTAGCGAAAGGCTTCTTGAGGGGAAAGCTGTAACTCTTGAGATGATTTCACTGAACACAAAGAAGTTTCTCAGAAAGCTTCTTTCTCTTTGTTATCGGAGGATATTTCCTTTGGCCCTATAGTCTTCATAGGGATCCGAAATATCTGTTCTCAGATTCCACAGAAATAAGGCTAGCAAAGAGATCCACGAAATACAGATGTAACTCTGTGAGATGAATAAACAGAACACTAAGCAGTTTCTCAGAAAGCTTCTTTCCACATTTCATCTGAGGATATTTCCTTTTTCACCATAGCCCTCTATGGGCTTCCAAATATCACTTTGCCAATTCCACAAGAACTGTCTTAGCGAAAGGCTTCTTGACGGGAAAGCTGTACCTCTGTGAGATGATTTCACAGAACACAAAGAAGTTTCTCAGAAAGCTTCTTTCTCTTTCTTATCGGAGGACATTTACTTTGGCCCTATAGTCTTCAAGGAATCCGAAATATCTGTTCTCAGATTCCACAGAAATAAGGCTAGCAAAGAGATCCACGAAATACAGATGTAACTATGTGAGTGGAAGTCACACATCACAGAGCAGTTTCTCAGAAAGCTTCTTTCCAGATTTCATCTGAGGATATTTCCTTTTTCACCATAGCCCTCTAAGGGATTCAAATATCACTTTGCCAATTCCAAAGAACTGTCTTAGCGAAAGGCTTCTTGAGGGGAAGGCTGTAACTCTGTGAGATTATTTGACAGAATACAAAGAAGTTTCTCAGAAAGCTTCTTTCTCTTTGTTATTGGAGGATATTTCCTTTGGCCCTATAGTCTTCAAAGGGATCCGATATATCGTTTCTCAGATTCCACAGAAATAAGGCTAGCAAAGAGATCCACGAAATACAGATGTAATTCTCTGAGATGAATGAACAGAACACTAAGCAATTTCTCAGAAAGCTTCTTTCCAGATTTCATCTGAGGATATTTCCTTTTTCAACATAGCCGTCAATGGGCTTCCAAATATCACATTGCCAATTCCACAAGAACTGTCTTAGCGAAAGGCTTCTTGAGGGGAAAGCTGTAACTCTGTGAGATGATTTCACAGAACACAAAGAAGTTTCTCAGAAAGCTTCTTTCTCTTTGTTATCGGAGGATATTTCCTTTGGCCCTATAGTCTTCAAAGGGATCCGAAATATCTGTGCTCAGATTCCACAGAAAAAAGGCTAGCAAAGACATCCACGAAATACAGAAGTAACTCTGAGAGTGGAAGTCACACATCACAGAGCAGTTTCTCAGAAAACTTCTTTCCATGTTTCATCTGAGGATATTTCCTTTTTAACCATAGCCCTCTAAGGGCTTCCAAATATCACTTTGCCAATTGCACAAGAACTGTCTTAGCGAAAGGCTTCTTGAGGGGAAAGCTGTAATTCTGTGAGATGATTTCACAGAACACAAAGAACTTTCACAGAAAGCTTCTTTCTCTTTGTTTTCGGAGGATATTTCCTTTGGCCCTATAGTCTTCAAAGGGATCCGAAATATCTGATCTCAGATTTCACAGAAAAAAGGCTAGCAATGAGATCCACGAAATACAGATGTAACTCTGTGAGTGGAAGTCACACATCACAGAGCAGTTTCTCAGAAAGCTTCTTTCCAGATTTCATCTGAGGATATTTCCTTTTTCACCATAGCCCTCTATGGGATTCAAATATCACTTTGCCAATTCAACAAGAACTGTCTTAGAGAAAGGCTTCTTGAGGGGAAAGCTGTAACTCTTGAGAAGATTTCACAGAACATAAAGAAGTTTCTAAGAAAGCTTCTTTCTCTTTGTTATCGGAGGATATTTCCTTTGGCCCTATAGTCTTCAAAGGGATCCGATATATCGTTTCTCAGATTCCACAGAAATAAGGCTAGCAAAGAGATCCACGAAATACAGATGTAACTCTGTGAGATGAATGAACAGAACACTAAGCAGTTTCTCAGAAAGCTTCTTCCAGATTTCATCTGAGGATATTTCCTTTTTCACCATAGCCCTCTATGGGCTTCCAAATGTCACTTTGCCAATTCCACAAGAACTGTCTTAGCGAAAGGCTTCTTGAGGGGGAAGCTATAACTCTGTGAGATGATTTCACAGAACACAAAGAAGTTTCTCAGAAAGCTTCTTTCTGTTTGTTATCGGAGGATATTTCCTTTGGCCCTATAGTCTTCAAAGGGATCCGAAATATCAGTTCTCAGATTCCACAGAAATAAGGCTAGCAAAGAGATCCACGAAATACAGATGTAACTCTGTGAGTGGAAGTCACACATCACAGAGCAGTTTCTGAGAAAGCTTCTTTCCAGATTTCATCTGAGGATATTTCCTTTTTCACCATAGCCCTCTATGGGCTTCCAAATATCACTTTGCCAATTCCAGAAGAACTGTCTCAGCGACAGGCTTCTTGAGGGGAAAGCTGTAACTCTGTGAGATGATTTCACAGAACACAAAGAAGTTTCTCAGAAAGCTTCTTTCTCTTTGTTATCAGAGGATATTTCCTTTGGCTCTTTAGTCTTCAAAGGGATCCGAAATATCTGTTCTCAGATCCCACAGAATTAAGGCTAGCAAAGAGATCCACGAAATACAGATGTAACTCTGTGAGTGGAAGTCACACATCACAGAGCAGTTTCTCAGAAAGCTTCTTTCCAGATTTCATCTGAGGATATTTCATTTTTACCATAGCCCTCAATGGGCTTTCAAATATCACTTTGCCAATTCCACAAGAACTGTCTTAGCGAAAGGCTTCGTGAGGGGAAAGCTGTAACTCTGTGAGATGACTTCACAGAACACAAAGAAGTTTCTCAGAAAGCTTCTTTCTCTTTGTCAACGGAGGATATTTCCTTTGGCCCTATAGTCTTCAAAGGGATCCGAAATATCTGTTCTCAGATTCCACAGAAATAAGGCTAGCAAAGAGATTCACGAAACACAGATGTAACTCTGTGAGTGGAAGTCACACATCACAGAGCAGTTTCTCAGAGCTTCTTTCCAGATTTCATCTGAGGATATTTCCTTTTTCACCATAGCCCTCAATAGGCTTCCAAATATCACTTTGCCAATACCACAAAAACTGTCTTAGCGAAAGGCTTCTTGAGGGGAAAACTGTAACTCTGTGAGTTGATTTCACAGAACACAAAGAAGTTTCTCAGAAAGCTTCTTTCTCTTTTTTATCGGAGGATATTTCCTTTGGCCCTATAGTCTTCAAAGGGATCCGAAATATCTGTTTTCAGATTCCACAGAAATAAGGCTAGCAAAGAGATCCACGAAATACAGAGGTAACTCTGAGAGTGGAAGTCACACATCACAGAGCAGTTTCTCAGAAAGCTTCTTTCCAGATTTCATCTGAGGATATTTCCTTTTTCACCATAGCCCTCTAAGGGCTACCAAATATCACTTTGCCAATTCCACAAGAACTGTCTTAGCGAAAGGCTTCTGGAGGGGAAAGCTGTAACTCTGTGAGATGATTTCACAGAACACAAAGAAATTTCTCAGAAAGCTTGTTTTTTTTTTGTTATAGGAGGGTATTTCCTTTGGCCCTATAGTCTTCAAGGGGATCCGAAATACATGTTCTTAGATTCCACAGAAATAAGGCTAGCAAAGAGATCCACGAAATACAGATGTAACTCTGTGAGTGGAAGTCACACATCACAGAGCAGTTTCTCAGAAAGCTTCTTTCCAGATTTCGTCTGAGGATATTTCCTTTTTCACCGTAACCCTCAAAGGGCTTCCATATATCACTTTGCCAATTCCACAAGAACTGTTTGGAGAAAGGCTTCTTGAGGGGAAAGCTGTAACTCTGTGAGATGATTTTACAGAACACAAAGAAGTTTCTCAGAAAGCCTCTTTCTCTTTGTTATCGGAGGATATTACCTTTGGCCCTATAGTCTTCAAAGGGATCCGAAATATCTGTTCTCAGATTCCACAGAAATAAAGCTAGGAAAGAGATCCACGAAATACCGATGTAACTCTGTGAGTCGAAGTCACACATCACAGAGCAGTTTCTCAGAAAGCTTCTTTCCAGATTTCATCTGAGGATATTTCCTTTTTCAACTTAGCCCTCTATGGGCTTCCACATATCATTTGGCCAATTCCACAAGAACTGTCTTAGCGAAAGGCTTCTTGAGGGGAAAGCTGAAACTCTGTGAGATGATTTCACAGAACACAAAGAAGTTTCTCAGAAAGCTTCTCAATATTTGTTATCGGAGGATATTTCCTTTGGCCCTATAGTCTTCAAAAGGATCCGAAATATCTGTTCTCAGATTCCACAGAAATAGGGCTAGCAAAGAGATCCATGAAATACAGATGTAACTCTGTGAGATGAATTAACAGAACACTAAGCAGTTTCTCAGAAAGCTTCTTTCCAGATTTCATCTGAGGATATTTCCTTTTTCACCATAGCCCTCTATGGGCTTCCAAATATCACTTGGCCAATTCCACAAGAACTGTCTTAGCGAAAGGCTTCTTGACGGGAAAGCTGTAACTCTGTGAGATGATTTCACAGAACACAAAGAAGTTTCTCAGAAATCTTCTTTCTCTTTGTTATGGGAGTATATTTCCTTTGGCCCCATAGTCTTCAAAGGTATCCGAAATATCTGTTCTCAGATTCCACAGAAAAAGGCTCGCGAAGAGATCCAAAATACAGATGTAGCTCTGTTAGTGGAAGTCAGACATCACAGAGCAGTTTCTGAGAAAGCTTCTTTCCAGATTTCATCTGAGGATATTTTCTTTTTCACCATAGCCTTCTATGGGCTTCCAAATATCACTTTGCCAATTCCACAAGAACTGTCTTAGCGAAAGGCTTCTTGAGGGGAAAGCTGTAACTCTGTGAGATGATTTCACAGAACACAAAGAAGTTTCTCAGAAAGCTTCATTCTCTTTGTTATCGGAGGATATTTCCTTTGGCCCTATAGTCTTCAAAGGGATCCTAAATATCTGTTCTCAGATTCCACAGAAATAAGGCTAGCAGAGAGATCCACGAAATACAGATGTAACTTTGTGGGATGAAATAACAGAACACTAAGCAGTTTTTGAGAAAGCTTCTTTCCAGATTTCATCTGAGGATATTTCCTTTTTCACCATAGCCCTCTAAGGGCTACCAAATATCACTTTGCCAATTCCACAAGAACTGTCTTAGCGAAAGGCTCCCTGAGGGGAAAGCTGTAACTCTGTGAGATGATTTCACAGAACACAAAGAAGTTTCTCAGAAAGCTTGTTTCTCTTTGTTATCGGAGGATATTTCCTTTGGCCCTATAGTCTTCAAGGGTTTCCGAAATATATGTTCTCAGATTCCACAGAAATAAGGCTAGCAAAGAGATCCACGAAATACAGATGTAACTCTGTGAGATGAATTAACAGAACACTGAGCAATTTCTCAGAAAGCTTCTTTCCAGATTTCATCTGAGGATATTTCCTTTTTCACCATAGCCCTCTATGGGTTTCCAAATATCACTTTGCAATTCCACAAGAACTTTCTTAGTGAAAGGCTTCTTGAGGGGAAAGCTGTAACTCTGTGAGATGATTTCACAGAACACAAAGAAGTTTCTCAGAAATCTTCTTTCTCTTTGTTATCGGAGGATATTTCCTTTGCCCCTATCGTCTTCAAAGGGATCCGAAATATCTGTTCTCAGATTCCACAGAAATAAGGCTAGCAAAGAGATCCACGAAATACAGATGTAACTCTGTCAGTGGAAGACACACATCATAGAGAAGTTTCTCAGAAAGCTTCTTTCCATAATTCATCTGAGGATATTTCCTTTTTCACCGTATCCCTCTAAGGGCTTCCAAATATCACTTTGCCAATTCCACAAGAACTGTCTTAGCGAAAGGCTTCTTGAGGGTAAAGCTGTAACTCTCTGAGATGATTTCACAGAACACAAAGAAGTTTCTCAGAAGGCTTGTTTCTCTTTGTTATCGGAGGATATTTCCTTTGGTCCTATAGTCTTCAAAAGGATCCGAAATATCTGTTCTCAGATTCCACAGAAATAGGGCTAGCAAAGAGATCCATGAAATACAGATGTAACTCTGTGAGATGAAATAACAGAACACTAAGCAGTTTTTGAGAAAGCTTCTTTCCTGATTTCATCTGAGGATATTTCCTTTTTCACCATAGCCCTCTAAGGGTTTCCAAATATCACTTTACCAATTCCACAAGAACTGTCTAGCGAAAGGCTTCTTGAGGGGAAAGCTGTAACTCTGTGAGATGATTTCACAGAACACAAAGAAGTTTCTCAGAAAGCTTGTTTCTCTTTGTTATCGGAGGATATTTCCTTTGGCCCTATAGTCTTCAAGGGGATCCGAAATACATGCTTTCACATTCCACAAAAATAAGGCTAGCAAAGAGATCCACGAAATACAGATGTAACTCTGTGAGATGAATTAACAGAACACTAAGCAATTTCTCAGAAAGCTTCTTTCCAGATTTCATCTGAGGATATTTTCTTTTTCACCTTAGCCCTCTATTGGCTTCCAAATATCACTTTGCCAATTCCACAAGAACTGTCTTATCGAAAGGCTTCTTGACGGGAAAGCTGTAACTCTGTGAGATGATTTCACAGAACACAAAGAAGTTCGTCAGAAAGCCTCTTTCTCTTTGTTATCGGAGGATATTTCCTTTGGCCCTATCGTCTTCAAAGGGATCCGAATATCTGTTCTCAGATTCCACAGAAATAAGGCTAGCAAAGAGATCCACGAAATACAGATGTAACTCTGTGAGTGGAAGTCACACATCACAGAGCAGTTTCTCAGAAAGCTTCTTTCCAGATTTCATCTGAGGATATTTCCTTTTTCACCGTAACCCTCAAAGGGCTTCCATATATCACTTTGCCAATTCCACAAGAACTGTTTGGAGAAAGGCTTCTTGAGGGGAAAGCTGTAACTCTGTGAGATGATTTTACAGAACACAAAGAAGTTTCTCAGAAAGCCTCTTTCTCTTTGTTATCGGAGGATATTACCTTTGGCCCTATAGTCTTCAAAGGGATCCGAAATATCTGTTCTCAGATTCCACAGAAATAAAGCTAGGAAAGAGATCCACGAAATACCGATGTAACTCTGTGAGTCGAAGTCACACATCACAGAGCAGTTTCTCAGAAAGCTTCTTTCCAGATTTCATCTGAGGATATTTCCTTTTTCAACTTAGCCCTCTATGGGCTTCCACATATCATTTGGCCAATTCCACAAGAACTGTCTTAGCGAAAGGCTTCTTGAGGGGAAAGCTGAAACTCTGTGAGATGATTTCACAGAACACAAAGAAGTTTCTCAGAAAGCTTCTCAATATTTGTTATCGGAGGATATTTCCTTTGGCCCTATAGTCTTCAAAGGGATCCGAAATATCTGTTCTCAGATTCCACAGAAATAGGGCTAGCAAAGAGATCCATGAAATACAGATGTAACTCTGTGAGATGAATTAACAGAACACTAAGCAGTTTCTCAGAAAGCTTCTTTCCAGATTTCATCTGAGGATATTTCCTTTTTCACCATAGCCCTCTATGGGCTTCCAAATATCACTTGGCCAATTCCACAAGAACTGTCTTAGCGAAAGGCTTCTTGACGGGAAAGCTGTAACTCTGTGAGATGATTTCACAGAACACAAAGAAGTTTCTCAGAAATCTTCTTTCTCTTTGTTATGGGAGTATATTTCCTTTGGCCCCATAGTCTTCAAAGGTATCCGAAATATCTGTTCTCAGATTCCACAGAAAAAGGCTCGCGAAGAGATCCAAAATACAGATGTAGCTCTGTTAGTGGAAGTCAGACATCACAGAGCAGTTTCTGAGAAAGCTTCTTTCCAGATTTCATCTGAGGATATTTTCTTTTTCACCATAGCCTTCTATGGGCTTCCAAATATCACTTTGCCAATTCCACAAGAACTGTCTTAGCGAAAGGCTTCTTGAGGGGAAAGCTGTAACTCTGTGAGATGATTTCACAGAACACAAAGAAGTTTCTCAGAAAGCTTCATTCTCTTTGTTATCGGAGGATATTTCCTTTGGCCCTATAGTCTTCAAAGGGATCCTAAATATCTGATCTCAGATTCCACAGAAATAAGGCTAGCAGAGAGATCCACGAAATACAGATGTAACTTTGTGGGATGAAATAACAGAACACTAAGCAGTTTTTGAGAAAGCTTCTTTCCAGATTTCATCTGAGGATATTTCCTTTTTCACCATAGCCCTCTAAGGGCTACCAAATATCACTTTGCCAATTCCACAAGAACTGTCTTAGCGAAAGGCTCCCTGAGGGGAAAGCTGTAACTCTGTGAGATGATTTCACAGAACACAAAGAAGTTTCTCAGAAAGCTTGTTTCTCTTTGTTATCGGAGGATATTTCCTTTGGCCCTATAGTCTTCAAGGGTTTCCGAAACATATGTTCTCAGATTCCACAGAAATAAGGCTAGCAAAGAGATCCACGAAATACAGATGTAACTCTGTGAGATGAATTAACAGAACACTGAGCAATTTCTCAGAAAGCTTCTTTCCAGATTTCATCTGAGGATATTTCCTTTTTCACCATAGCCCTCTATGGGTTTCCAAATATCACTTTGCAATTCCACAAGAACTTTCTTAGTGAAAGGCTTCTTGAGGGGAAAGCTGTAACTCTGTGAGATGATTTCACAGAACACAAAGAAGTTTCTCAGAAATCTTCTTTCTCTTTGTTATCGGAGGATATTTCCTTTGCCCCTATCGTCTTCAAAGGGATCCGAAATATCTGTTCTGAGATTCCACAGAAATAAGGCTAGCAAAGAGATCCACGAAATACAGATGTAACTCTGTCAGTGGAAGACACACATCATAGAGAAGTTTCTCAGAAAGCTTCTTTCCATAATTCATCTGAGGATATTTCCTTTTTCACCGTATCCCTCTAAGGGCTTCCAAATATCACTTTGCCAATTCCACAAGAACTGTCTTAGCGAAAGGCTTCTTGAGGGTAAAGCTGTAACTCTCTGAGATGATTTCACAGAACACAAAGAAGTTTCTCAGAAGGCTTGTTTCTCTTTGTTATCGGAGGATATTTCCTTTGGTCCTATAGTCTTCAAAAGGATCCGAAATATCTGTTCTCAGATTCCACAGAAATAGGGCTAGCAAAGAGATCCATGAAATACAGATGTAACTCTGTGAGATGAATTAACAGAACACTAAGCAGTTTCTCAGAAAGCTTCTTTCCAGATTTCATCTGAGGATATTTCCTTTTTCACCGTATCCCTCTAAGGGCTTCCAAATATCACTTTGCCAATTCCACAAGAACTGTCTTGGAGAAAGGCTTCTTGAGGGTAAAGCTGTAACTCTCTGAGATGATTTCACAGAACACAAATAAGTTTCTAAGAAGGCTTGTTTCTCTTTGTTATCGGAGGATATTTCCTTTGGTCCTATAGTCTTCAAAGGGATCCGAAATATCTGTTCTCAGATTCCACAGAAATAGGGCTAGCAAAGAGATCCATGAAATACAGATGTAACTCTGTGAGATGAATTAACAGAACACTAAGCAATTTCTCAGAAAGCTTCTTTCCAGATTTCATCTGAGGATATTTCCTTTTTCACCATAGCCCTCTATGGGCTTCAAAATATCACTTGGCCAATTCCACAAGAACTGTCTTAGCGAAAGGCTTCTTGACGGGAAAGCTGTAACTCTGTGAGATGATTTCACAGAACACAGAGATGTTTCTCAGAAAGACTCTTTCTCTTTGTTATCGGAGGATATTTCCTTTGGTCCTATAGTCTTCAAAGGGATCCGAAATATCTGTTCTCAGATTCCACAGAAATAAGGCTAGCAAAGAGATCCACGAAATACAGATGTAACTCTGTGACTGGAAGTCACACATCACCGAGCAGTTTCTCAGAAAGCTTCTTTCCAGATTTCATCTGAGGATATTTTCTTTTTCACCATAGCCCTCTATGGGCTTCCAAACATCTCTTTGCCAATTCCACAAGAACTTTCTTAGTGAAAGGCTTCTTGAGGGGAAAGCTGTAACTCTGTGAGATGATTTCACAGAACACAATGAAGTTTCTCAGAAAGCTTCTTTCTCTTTGTCAACGGAGGATATTTCCTTTGGCCCTATAGTCTTCAAAGGGATCCGAAATATCTGTTCTCAGATTCCACAGAAATAAGGCTAACAGAGAGATCCACGAAATACAGATGTAACTCTGTGAGATGAAATAACAGATCACTAAGCAGTTTTTGAGACAGCTTCTTTCCAGATTTCATCTGAGGATATTTCCTTTTTCACCATAGCCCTCTAAAGGTTTCCAAATATCGCTTTACCAATTCCACAAGAACTGTCTTAGCGAAAGGCTTCTTGAGGGGAAAGCTGTAACTCTGTGAGATGATTTCACAGAACACAAAGAAGTTTCTCAGAAAGCTTGTTTCTCTTTGTTATCGGAGGATATTTCCTTTGGCCCTATAGTCTTCAAGGGGAACCGAAATACATGCTCTCACATTCCACAGAAATAAGGCTAGCAAAGAGATCCACGAAATACAGATGTAACTCTGTGAGATGAATTAACAGAACACTAAGCAATTTCTCAGAAAGCTTCATTCCAGATTTCATTTGAGGATATTTTCTTTTTCACCTTAGCCCTCTATTGGCTTCCAAATATCACTTTGCCAATTCCACAAGAACTGTCTTAGCGAAAGGTTTCTTGAGGGGAAAGCTGTAACTCTGTGAGATGATTTCACAGAACACAAAGAAGTTCCTCAGAAAGCCTCTTTCTCTTTGTTATCGGAGGATATTTCCTTTGGCCCTATAGTCTTCAAAGGGATCCGAATATCTGTTCTCAGATTCCACAGAAATAAGGCTAGCAAAGAGATCCACGAAATACAGATGTAACTCTGTGAGTGGAAGTCACACATCACAGAGCAGTTTCTCAGAAAGCTTCTTTCCACATTTCATCTGAGGATATTTCCTTTTTCACCGTAACCCTCAAAGGGCTTCCAAATATCACTTTGCCAATTCCACAAGAACTGTCTTGGAGAAAGGCTTCTTGAGGGGAAAGCTGTAACTCTGTGAGATGATTTTACAGAACACAAAGAAGTTTCTAAGAAAGCCTCTTTCTCTTTGTTATCGGAGGATATTACCTTTGGCCCTATAGTCTTCAAAGGGATCCGAAATATCTGTTCTCAGATTCCACAGAAATAAAGCTAGGAAAGAGATCCACGAAATACCTATGTAACTCTGTGAGTCGAAGTCACACATCACAGAGCAGTTTCTCAGAAAGCTTCTTTCCAGATTTCATCTGAGGATATTTCCTTTTTCAACTTAGCCCTCTATGGGCTTCCACATATCATTTGGCCAATTCCACAAGAACTGTCTTAGCGAAAGGTTTCTTTAGGGGAAAGCTGAAACTCTGTGAGATGATTTCACAGAACACAAAGAAGTTTCTCAGAAAGCTTCTCAATATTTGTTATCGGAGGATATTTCCTTTGGCCCTATAGTCTTCAAAGGGATCCGAAATATCTGTTCTCAGATTCCACAGAAATAGGGCTAGCAAAGAGATCCATGAAATACAGATGTAACTCTGTGAGATGAATTAACAGAACACTAAGCAGTTTCTCAGAAAGCTTCTTTCCAGATTTCATCTGAGTATATTTCCTTTTTCACCATAGCCCTCTAAGGGCTTCCAAATATCACTTTGCAATTCCACAAGAACTTTCTTAGTGAAAGGCTTCTTGAGGGGAAAGCTGTAACTCTGTGAGATGATTTCACAGAACACAAAGAAGTTTCTCAGAAAGCTTCTTTCTCTTTGTTATCGGAGGATATTTCCTTTGCCCCTATCGTCTTCAAAGGGATCCGAAATATCTGTTCTCAGTTTCCACAGAAATAAGGCTAGCAAAGAGATCCACGAAATACAGATGTAACTCTGTGATTGGAAGTCACACATCATAGAGCAGTTTCTCAGAAAGCTTCTTTCCAGATTTCATCTGAGGATATTTCCTTTTTCACCGTATCCCTCTAAGGGCTTCCAAATATCACTTTGCCAATTCCACAAGAACTGTCTTAGCGAAAGGCTTCTTGAGGGTAAAGCTGTAACTCTCTGAGATGATTTCACAGAACACAAAGAAGTTTCTCAGAAGGCTTGTTTCTCTTTGTTATCGGAGGATATTTCCTTTGGTCCTATAGTCTTCAAAAGGATCCGAAATATCTGTTCTCAGATTCCACAGAAATAGGGCTAGCAAAGAGATCCATGAAATACAGATGTAACTCTGTGAGATGAATTAACAGAACACTAAGCAGTTTCTCAGAAAGCTTCTTTCCAGATTTCATCTGAGGATATTTCCTTTTTCACCGTATCCCTCTAAGGGCTTCCAAATATCACTTTGCCAATTCCACAAGAACTGTCTTGGAGAAAGGCTTCTTGAGGGTAAAGCTGTAACTCTCTGAGATGTTTTCACAGAACACAAATAAGTTTCTAAGAAGGCTTGTTTCTCTTTGTTATCGGAGGATATTTCCTTTGGTCCTATAGTCTTCAAAGGGATCCGAAATATCTGTTCTCAGATTCCACAGAAATAGGGCTAGCAAAGAGATCCATGAAATACAGATGAAACTCTGTGAGATGAATTAACAGAACACTAAGCAGTTTCTCAGAAAGCTTCTTTCCAGATTTCATCTGAGGATATTTCCTTTTTCACCATAGCCCTCTATGGGCTTCAAAATATCACTTGGCCAATTCCACAAGAACTGTCTTAGCGAAAGGCTTCTTGACGGGAAAGCTGTAACTCTGTGAGATGATTTCACAGAACACAGAGAAGTTTTTCAGAGAGACTCTTTCTCTTTGTTATCGGAGGATATTTCCTTTGGTCCTATAGTCTTCAAAGGGATCCGAAATATCTGTTCTCAGATTCCACAGAAATAAGGCTAGCAAAGAGATCCACGAAATACAGATGTAACTCTGTGACTGGAAGTCACACATCACCAAGCAGTTTCTCAGAAAGCTTCTTTCCAGATTTCATCTGAGGATATTTTCTATTTCACCATAGCCCTCTATGGGCTTCCAAACATCACTTTGCCAATTCCACAAGAACTTTCTTAGTGAAAGGCTTCTTGAGGGGAAAGCTGTAACTCTGTGAGATGATTTCACAGAACACAATGAAGTTTCTCAGAAAGCTTCTTTCTCTTTGTCAACGGAGGATATTTCCTTTGGCCCTATAGTCTTCAAAGGGATCCGAAATATCTGTTCTCAGATTCCACAGAAATAAGGCTAGCAGAGAGATCCACGAAATACAGATGTAACTCTGTGAGATGAAATAACAGATCACTAAGCAGTTTTTGAGACAGCTTCTTTCCAGATTTCATCTGAGGATATTTCCTTTTTCACCATAGCCCTCTAAAGGTTTCCAAATATCACTTTACCAATTCCACAAGAACTGTCTTAGCGAAAGGCTTCTTGAGGGGAAAGCTGTAACTCTGTGAGATGATTTCACAGAACACAAAGAAGTTTCTCAGAAAGCTTCTCAATATTTGTTATCGGAGGATATTTCCTTTGGCCCTGTAGTCTTCAAAGGGATCCGAAATATCTGTTCTCAGATTCCACAGAAATAGGGCTAGCAAAGAGATCCATGAAATACAGATGTAACTCTGTGAGATGAATTAACAGAACACTAAGCAGTTTCTCAGAAAGCTTCTTTCCAGATTTCATCTGAGGATATTTCCTTTTTCACCATAGCCCTCTATGGGCTTCCGAATATCACTTGGCCAATTCCACAAGAACTGTCTTAGCGAAAGGCTTCTTGACGGGAAAGCTGTAACTCTGTGAGATGATTTCACAGAACACAAAGAAGTTTCTCAGAAATCTTCTTTCTCTTTGTTATGGGAGTATATTTCCTTTGGCCCCATAGTCTTCAAAGGTATCCGAAATATCTGTTCTCAGATTCCACAGAAAAAGGCTCGCGAAGAGATCCAAAATACAGATGTAGCTCTGTTAGTGGAAGTCAGACATCACAGAGCAGTTTCTGAGAAAGCTTCTTTCCAGATTTCATCTGAGGATATTTTCTTTTTCACCATAGCCTTCTATGGGCTTCCAAATATCACTTTGCCAATTCCACAAGAACTGTCTTAGCGAAAGGCTTCTTGAGGGGAAAGCTGTAACTCTGTGAGATGATTTCACAGAACACAAAGAAGTTTCTCAGAAAGCTTCATTCTCTTTGTTATCGGAGGCTATTTCCTTTGGCCCTATAGTCTTCAAAGGGATCCGAAATATCTGTTCTCAGATTCCACAGAAAGAAGGCTAGCAGAGAGATCCACGAAACACAGATGTAACTCTGTGGGATGAAATAACAGAACACTAAGCATTTTTTGAGAAAACTTCTTTCCAGATTTCATCTGAGGATATTTCCTTTTTCACCATAGCCCACTATGGGCTTCCATATATTATTTTGCTAATTCCACAAGAACTGTCTTAGCGAAAGGCATCTTGAGGGGAAAGCTGTAACTCTGTGAGATGATTTCACAAAACACAAAGAAGTTTCTCAGAAAGCTTCCTTGTCTTTGTTATCGGAGGATATTTCCTTTGGCCCTATAATCTTCAAAGGGATACGAAATATCTGTTCTCAGATTCCACAGAAATAAGGCTAGCAAAGAGATCCACGAAATACAGATG
This sequence comes from Macaca nemestrina, assembly GCF_043159975.1. Lineage (NCBI taxonomy): Eukaryota > Metazoa > Chordata > Mammalia > Primates > Cercopithecidae > Macaca > Macaca nemestrina. The sequence continues at coordinate 99,937,483 of NC_092132.1, read as the reverse complement.
TAACTCTGTCAGTGGAAGTCACACATCATAGAGAAGTTTCTCAGAAAGCTTCTTTCCATATTTCATCTGAGGATATTTCCTTTTTCACCGTATCCCTCTAAGGGCTTCCAAATATCACTTTGCCAATTCCACAAGAACTGTCTTAGCGAAAGGCTTCTTGAGGGGAAAGCTGTACCTCTCTGAGATGATTTCACAGAACACAAAGAAGTTTATCAGAAGGCTTGTTTCTCTTTGTTATCGGAGGATATTTCCTTTGGTCCTATAGTCTTCAAAGGGATCCGAAATATCTGTTCTCAGATTCCACAGAAATAGGGCTAGCAAAGAGATCCATGAAATACAGATGTAACTCTGTGAGATGAATTAACAGAACATTAAGCAGTTTCTCAGAAAGCTTCTTTCCAGATTTCATCTGAGGATATTTCCTTTTTCACCATAGCCCTCAAAAGGTTTCCAAATATCACTTTACCAATTCCACAAGAACTGTCTTAGCGAAAGGCTTCTGGAGGGGAAATGTGTAACTCTGTGAGATGATTTCACAGAACACAAAGAAGTTTCTCAGAAAGCTTGTTTCTCTTTGTTATCGGAGGATATTTCCTTTGGCCCTATAGTCTTCAAGGGGAACCGAAATACATGCTCTCACATTCCACAGAAATAAGGCTAGCAAAGAGATCCACGAAATACAGATGTAACTCTGTGAGATGAATTAACAGAACACTAAGCAATTTCTCAGAAAGCTTCTTTCCATATTTCATCTGAGGATATTTCCTTTTTCACCTTAGCCCTCTATGGGCTTCCAAATATCACTTTGCCAATTCCACAAGAACTGTCTTAGCGAAAGGCTTCTTGAGGGGAAAGCTGTAACTCTGTGAGATGATTTCACAGAACACAAAGAAGTTCCTCAGAAAGCCTCTTTCTCTTTGTTATCGGAGGATATTTCCTTTGGCCCTATAGTCTTCAAAGGGATCCGAATATCTGTTCTCAGATTCCACAGAAATAAGGCTAGCAAAGAGATCCACGAAATACAGATGTAACTCTGTGAGTGGAAGTCACACATCACAGAGCAGTTTCTCAGAAAGCTTCTTTCCAGATTTCATCTGAGGATATTTCCTTTTTCACCGTAACCCTCAAAGGGCTTCCATATATCACTTTGCCAATTCCACAAGAACTGTCTTGGAGAAAGGCTTCTTGAGGGGAAAGCTGTAACTCTGTGAGATGATTTCACAGAACACAAAGGAGTTTCTCAGAAAGCCTCTTTCTCTTTGTTATCGGAGGATATTTCCTTTGGCCCTATAGTCTTCAAAGGGATCCGAAATATCTGTTCTCAGATTCCACAGAAATAAAGCTAGGAAAGAGATCCACGAAATACAGATGTAACTCTGTGAGTGGAAGTCACACATCACCGAGCAGTTTCTCAGAAAGCTTCTTTCCAGATTTCATCTGAGGATATTTCCTTTTTCAACTTAGCCCTCTATGGGCTTCCAAATATCATTTGGCCAATTCCACAAGAACTGTCTTAGCGAAAGGCTTCTTGAGGGGAAAGCTGAAACTCTGTGAGATGATTTCACAGAACACAAAGAAGTTTCTCAGAAAGCTTCTCTCTATTTGTTATCGGAGGATATTTCCTTTGGCCCTATAGTCTTCAGAGGGATCCGAAATATCTGTTTTCAGATTCCACAGAAATAAGGCTAGCAAAGAGATCCAGGAAATACAGATGTAACTCTGTGAGATGAATGAACAGAACACTAAGCAGTTTCTCAGAAAGCTTCTTTCCAGATTTCATCTGAGGATATTTCCTTTTTCACCGTATCCCTCTAAGGGCTTCCAAATATCCTCTTGCCAATTCCACAAGAACTGTCTTGGAGAAAGGCTTCCTGAGGGTAAAGCTGTAACTCTCTGAGATGATTTCACAGAACACAAATAAGTTTCTAAGAAGGCTTGTTTCTCTTTGTTATCGGAGGATATTTCCTTTGGTCCTATAGTCTTCAAAGGGATCCGAAATATCTGTTCTCAGATTCCACAGAAATAGGGCTAGCAAAGAGATCCATGAAATACAGATGTAACTCTGTGAGATTAATTAACAGAACACTAAGCAGTTTCTCAGAAAGCTTCTTTCCAGATTTCATCTGAGGATATTTCCTTTTTCACCATAGCCCTCTATGGGCTTCCAAATATCACTTGGCCAATTCCACAAGAACTGTCTTAGCGAAAGGCTTCTTGACGGGAAAGCTGTAACTCTGTGAGATGATTTCACAGAACACGGAGAAGTTTCTCAGAAAGCCTCTTTCTCTTTGTTATCGGAGGATATTTCCTTTGGCCCTATAGTCTTCAAAGGGATCCGAAATATCTGTTCTCAGATTCCACAGAAATAAGGCTAGCAAAGAGATCCACGAAATACAGATGTAACTCTGTGAGTGGAAGTCACACATCATAGAGCAGTTTCTCAGAAAGCTTCTTTCCACATTTCATCTGAGGATATTTCCTTTATCACCGTATCCCTCTAAGGGCTTCCAAATATCACTATGCCAATTCCACAAGAACTGTCTTGGAGAAAGGCTTCTTGAGGGTAAAGCTGTAACTCTATGAGATGATTTCACAGAACACAAAGAAGTCTCTCAGAAGGCTTGTTTCTCTTTGTTATCGGAGGATATTTCCTTTGGTCCTGTAGTCTTCAAAGGGATCCGAAATATCTGTTCTCAGATTCCACAGAAATAGGGCTAGCAAAGAGATCCACGAAATACAGATGTAACTCTGTGAGTGGAAGTCACACATCACAGAGCAGTTTCTCAGAAAGCTTCTTTCCAGATTTCATCTGAGGATATTTCCTTTTTCACCGTAACCCTCAAAGGGCTTCCAAATATCACTTTGCCAATTCCACAAGAACTGTCTTAGCGAAAGGCTTCTTGAGGGGAAAGCTGAAACTCTGTGAGATGATGTCACAGAACACAAAGAAGTTTCTCAGAAAGCTTCTCTCTATTTGTTATGGGAGGATATTTCCTTTGGCCCTATAGTCTTCAGAGGGATCCGAAATATCTGTTCTTAAATTCCACAGAAATAAGGCTAGCAAAGAGATCCAGGAAATACAGATGTAACTCTGTGAGATGAATGAACAGAACACTAAGCAGTTTCTCAGAAAGCTTCTTTCCAGATTTCATCTGAGGATATTTCCTTTTTCACCGTATCCCTCTAAGGGCTTCCAAATATCACTTTGCCAATTCCACAAGAACTGTCTTGAGAAAGGCTTCTTGAGGGTAAAGCTGTAACTCTCTGAGATGATTTCACAGAACACAAATAAGTTTCTAAGAAGGCTTGTTTCTCTTTGTTATCGGAGGATATTTCCTTTGGTCCTATAGTCTTCAAAGGGATCCGAAATATCTGTTCTCAGATTCCATAGAAATAGGGCTAGCAAAGAGATCCATGAAATACAAATGTAACTCTGTGAGATTAATTAACAGAACACTAAGCAGTTTCTCAGAAAGCTTCTTTCCAGATTTCATCTGAGGATATTTCCTTTTTCATCATAGCCCTCTATGGGCTTCCAAATATCACTTGGCCAATTCCACAAGAACTGTCTTAGCGAAAGGCTTCTTGACGGGAAAGCTGTAACTCTGTGAGATGATTTCACAGACCACAGAGAAGTTTCTCAGAAAGCCTCTTTCTCTTTGTTATCAGAGGATATTTCCTTTGGCCCTATAGTCTTCAAAGGGATCCGAAATATCTGTTCTCAGATTCCACAGAAATAAGGCTAGCAAAGAGATCCACGAAATACAGATGTAACTCTGTGAGTGGAAGTCACACATCCTAGAGCAGTTTCTCAGAAAGCTTCTTTCCAGATTTCATCTGAGGATATTTCCTTTATCACCGTATCCCTCTAAGGGCTTCCAAATATCACTTTGCCAATTCCACAAGAACTGTCTTGGAGAAAGGCTTCTTGAGGGTAAACCTGTAACTCTCTGAGATGATTTCACAGAACACAAATAAGTTTCTCAGAAGGCTTGTTTCTCTTTGTTATCGGACGATATTTCCTTTGGCCCTATAGTCTTCAAAGGGATCCGAAATATCTGTTCTCAGATTCCACAGAAATAGGGCTAGCAAAGAGATCCATGAAATACAGATGTAACTCTGTGAGATAAATTAACAGAACAGTAAGCAGTTTCTCAGAAATCTTCTTTCCAGATTTCATCTGAGGATATTTCCTTTTTCACCATAGCCCTCTATGGGCTTCCAAATATCACTTGGCCAATTCCACAAGAACTGTCTTAGCGAAAGGCTTCTTGACGGGAAAGCTGTAACTCTGTGAGATGATTTCACAGAACACAGAGAAGTTTCTCAGAAAGCCTCTTTCTCTTTGTTATCGGAGGATATTTCCTTTGGCCCTATAGTCTTCAAAGGGATCCGAAATATCTGTTCTCAGATTCCACAGAAATAAGGCTAGCAAAGAGATCCATGAAATACAGATGTAACTCTGTGACTGGAAGTCACACATCACCGAGCAGTTTCTCAGAAAGCTTCTTTCCAGATTTCATCTGAGGATATTTCCTTTTTCACCATAGCCCTCTATGGGCTTCCAAATATCACTTTGCCAATTCCACAAGAACTGTCTTAGCGAAAGGCTTCTTGAGGGGAAAGTGGTAACTCTGTGAGATGATTTCACAGAACACAAAGAAGTTCCTCAGAAAGCCTCTTTCTCTTTGTTATCGGAGGATATTTCCTTTGGCCCTATAGTCTTCAAAGGGATCCGAAATATCTGTTCTCAGATTCCACAGAAATAAAGCTAGGAAAGAGATCCACGAAATACAGATGTAACTCTGTGAGTGGAAGTCACACATCACCGACCAGTTTCTCAGAAAGCTTCTTTCCAGATTTCATCTGAGGATATTTCCTTTTTCAACTTAGCCCTCTATGGGCTTCCAAATATCATTTGGCCAATTCCACAAGAACTGTCTTAGCGAAACGCTTCTTGAGGGGAAAGCAGAAACTCTGTGAGATGATTTCACAGAACACAAAGAAGTTTCTCAGAAAGCTTCTCTCTATTTGTTATGGGAGGATATTTCCTTTGGCCCTATAGTCTTCAGAGGGATCCGAAATATCTGTTCTCAAATTCCACAGAAATAAGGCTAGCAAAGAGATCCCGGAAATACAGATGTAACTCTGTGAGATGAATTAACAGAACACTAAGCAGTTTCTCAGAAAGCTTCTTTCCAGATTTCATCTGAGGATATTTCCTTTTTCACCATAGCCCTCTAAGGGTTTCCAAATATCACTTTGCCAATTCCACAAGAACTGTCTTAGCGAAAGGATTCTTGAGGGGAAAGCAGAAACTCTGTGAGTTGATTTCACAGAACACAAAGAAGTTCCACAGAAAGCTTCTCTCTCTTTGTTATCGGAGGATATTTCCTTTGGCCCTATAGTCTTCAAAGGGATCCGAAATATCTGTTCTCAGATTCCACAGAAATAAGGCTAGCAAGGAGATCCACGAAATACAGATGTAACTCTGTGAGTGGAAGTCACACATCACAGAGCAGTTTCTCATAAAGCATCTTTCCAGATTTCATCTGAGAATACTTCCTTCTTCACCATAGCCCTCTATGGGCTTCCAAATATCACTTTGCCAATTCCACAAGAACTGTCTTCGCGAAAGGCTTCTTGAGCGGAAAGCTGTAACTCTGTGAGATGATTTCACAGAACACAGAGAAGTTTCTCATAAAGCTTGTTTCTCTTTGTTATCGGAGGATATTTCCTTTGGCCCTATAGTCTTCAAAGGGATCCGAAATATCTGTTCTCAGATTCCACAGAAATAAGGCTAGCAAAGAGATCCATGAAATACAGATGTAACTCTGTGAGTGGAAGTCACACATCACCGAGCAGTTTCTCAGAAAGCTTCTTTCCAGATTTCATCTGAGGTTAATTTCCTTTTTAACCAGAGCCCTCTATGGGCTTCCAAATATCACTTTGCCAATTCCACAAGAACTGTCTTAGCGAAAGGCTTCTTGTGGGGAAAGCTGTAACTCCGTGAGATGATTTCACAGAACACAATGAAGTTTCTCAGAAAGCTTCTTTCTCTTTGTTAACGGAGGATATTTCCTTTGGCCCTATAGTCTTCAAAGGGATCCGAAATATCTGTTCTCAGATTCCACAGAAATAAGGCTAGCAGAGAGATCCACGAAATACAGATGTAACTCTGTGAGTGGAAGTCACACATCACAGAGCAGTTTATCAGAAAGCTTCTTTCCAGATTTCATCTGAGAATATTTCCTTCTTCACCATAGCCCTCTATGGGCTTCCAAATATCACTTTGCCAATTCCACAAGAACTGTCTTAGCGAAAGGCTTCTTGACGGGAAAGCTGTAACTCTGTGAGATGATTTCACAGAACACAAAGAAGTTTCTCAGAAGGCTTGTTTCTCTTTGTTATCGGAGGATATTTCCTTTGGCCCTATAGTCTTCAAAGGGATATGAAATATCTGTTCTCAGATTCCACAGAAATAAGGCTGGCAAAGAGTTCCATGAAATACAGATGTACTCTGTGAGATGAATTAACAGAACACTAAGCAGTTTCTCAGAAAGCTTCTTTCCAGATTTCATCTGAGGATATTTCCTTTTCACCATAGCCCTCTATGGGCTTCCAAATATCACTTGGCCAATTCCACAAGAACTGTCTTAGCGAAAGGCTTCTTGACGGGAAAGCTGTAACTCTGTGAGATGATTTCACAGATCACAAAGAAGTTTCTCAGAAAGCCTCTTTCTCTTTGTTATCGGAGGATATTTCCTTTGGCCCTATAGTCTTCAAAGGGATCCGAAATATCTCTTCTCAGATTCCACAGAAATAAGGCTAGCAAAGAGATCCACGAAATACGGATGTAACTCTTTGACTGGAAGTCACACATCACCGAGCAGTTTCTCAGAAAGCTTCTTTCCAGATTTCATCTGAGGATAATTTTTTTTTCACCATAGCCCACCATGGGTTTCCAAATATCACTTTGCCAATTCCCCAAGAACTGTCTTAGCGAAAGGCTTCTTGAGGGGAAAGCTGTAACTCTGTGAGATGATTTCACAGAACACAATGAAGTTTCTCAGAAAGCTTCTATCTCTTTGTTATCGGAGGATATTTCCTTTGGCCCTATAGTCTTCAAAGGGATCCGAAGTATCTGTTCTCAGATTCCACAGAAAGAAGGCTAGCAGAGAGATCCATGAAATACAGATGTAACTCTGTGAGATGAAATAACAGAACACTAAGCAGTTTTTGAGAAAGCTTCTTTCCAGATTTCATCTGATGATATTTCCTTTTTCACCATAGCCCTCTAAGGGTTTCCAAATATCACTTTGCCAATTCCACAAGAACTGTCTTAGCGAAAGGATTCTTGAGGGGAAAGCTGAAACTCTGTGAGTTGATTTCACAGAACACAAAGAAGTTTCTCAGAAAGCTTCTCTCTCTTTGTTATCGGAGGATATTTCCTTTGGCCCTATAGTCTTCAAAGGGATCCGAAATATCTGTTCTCAGATTCCACAGAAATAAGGCTAGCAAGGAGATCCACGAAATACAGATGTAACTCTGTGAGTGGAAGTCACACATCACAGAGCAGTTTCTCAGAAAGCTTCTTTCCAGATTTCATCTGAGAATACTTCCTTCTTCACCATAGCCCTCTATGGGCTTCCAAATATCAGTTTGCCTATTCCACAAGAACTGTCTTCGCGAAAGGCTTCTTGAGCGGAAAGCTGTAACTCTGTAAGATGATTTCACAGAACACAGAGAAGTTTCTCATAAAGCTTGTTTCTCTTTGTTATCGGAGGATATTTCCTTTGGCCCTATAGTCTTCAAAGGGATCCGAAATATCTGTTTTCAGATTCCACAGAAATAAGGCTAGCAAAGAGATCCATGAAATACAGATGTAACTCTGTGAGTGGAAGTCACACATCACAGAGCAGTTTCTCAGAAAGCTTCTTTCCAGATTTCATCTGAGGATATTTCCTTTTTCACCATAGCCCTCTATGGGCTTCCAAATATCACTTTGCCAAATCCACAAGAACTGTCTTAGCGAAAGGCTTCTTGAGGGGAAAGCTGTAACTCTGTGAGATGATTTCACAGAACACAAAGAAGTTTCTCAGAAAGCCTCTTTCTCTTTTTTATCGGAGGATATTTCCTTTGGCCCTATAGTCTTCAAAGGGATCCGAAATATCTGTTCTCAGATTCCACAGAAATAAGGCTAGCAAAGAGATCCACGAAATACAGATGTAACTCTGTGAGATGAAATAACAGAACACTAAGCAGTTTTGGAAAAAGCTTCCTTCCAGATTTCATCTGAGGATATTTCCTTTTTCACCATAGCCCTCTATGGGCTTCCAAATATCACTTTGCCAATTCCACAAGAACTGTCTTAGCGAAAGGCTTCTTTAGGGGAAAGCTGTAACTCTGTGAGATGATTTCACAGAACACAAAGAAGTTCCTCAGAAAGCTTGTTTCTCTTTGTTATCGGAGGATATTTCCTTTGGCCCTATAGTCTTCAAGGAGATCCGAAATACATGTTCTCAGATTCCACAGAAATAAGGCTAGCAAAGAGATCCACGAAATACAGATGTAACTCTGTGAGTGGAAGTCACACATCACAGAGCAGTTTCTAAGAAAGCTTCTTTCCAGATTTCATCTGTGGATATTTCCTTTTTCACCGTATCCCTCAAAGGGCTTCTAAATATCACTTTGTCAATTCCACAAGAACTGTCTTGGAGAAAGGCTTCTTGAGGGGAAAGCTGTAACTCTGTGAGATGATTTCACAGAACAGAAAGAAGTTTCTCAGAAAGCTTCATTCTCTTTTTTATCGGAGGATATTTCCTTTGGCCCTATAGTCTTCAAAGGGATCCGAAATATCTGTTCTCAGATTTCACAGAAATAAGGCTAGCAGAGAGATCCACGAAATACAGATGTAACTCTGTGAGATGAAATAAAAGAACACGAAGCAGTTTTTGAGAAAGCTTCTTTCCAGATTTCATCTGAGGATATTTCCTTTTTCACCATAGCCCTCTATGGGCTTCCAAATATCACTTTGCCAATTCCACAAGAACTATCTTAGCGAAAGGATTCTTGAGGGGAAAGCTGTAACTCTGTGAGATGATTTCACAGAACACAAAGAAGTTTCTCAGAAGGCTTGTTTCTCTTTGTTATCGGAGGATATTTCCTTTGGCCCTATAGTCTTCAAAGGGATCTGAAATATCTGTTCTCAGATTCCACAGAAATAAGGCTGGCAAAGAGATCCATGAAATACAGATGTACTCTGTGAGATGAATTAACAGAACACTAAGCAGTTTCTCAGAAAGCTTCTTTCCAGATTTCATCTGAGGATATTTCCTTTTCACCATAGCCCTCTATGGGCTTCCAAATATCACTTGGCCAATTCCACAAGAACTGTCTTATCGAAAGGCTTCTTGACCGGAAAGCTGTAACTCTGTGAGATGATTTCACAGAACACAATGAAGTTTCTCAGAAAGCTTCTATCTCTTTGTTATCGGAGGATATTTCCTTTGGCCCTATAGTCTTCAAAGGGTTCCGAAGTATCTGTTCTCAGATTCCACAGAAAGAAGGCTAGCAGAGAGATCCATGAAATACAGATGTAACTCTGTGAGATGAAATAACAGAACACTAAGCAGTTTTTGAGAAAGCTTCTTTCCAGATTTCATCTGAGGATATTTCCTTTTTCACCATAGCCCTCTAAGGGTTTCCAAATATCACTTTGCCAATTCCACAAGAACTGTCTTAGCGAAAGGATTCTTGAGGGGAAAGCTGAAACTCTGTGAGTTGATTTCACAGAACACAAAGAAGTTCCTCAGAAAGCTTCTCTCTCTTTGTTATCGGAGGATATTTCCTTTGGCCCTATAGTCTTCACAGGGATCCGAAATATCTGTTCTCAGATTCCACAGAAATAAGGCTAGCAAGGAGATCCACGAAATACAGATGTAACTCTGTGAGTGGAAGTCACACATCACAGAGCAGTTTCTCAGAAAGCTTCTTTCCAGATTTCATCTGAGAATACTTCCTTCTTCACCATAGCCCTCTATGGGCTTCCAAATATCACTTTGCCAATTCCACAAGAACTGTCTTCGCGAAAGGCTTCTTGAGCGGAAAGCTGTAACTCTGTGAGATGATTTCACGGAACACAGAGAAGTTTCTCATAAAGCTTGTTTCTCTTTGTTATCGGAGGATATTTCCTTTGGCCCTATAGTCTTCAAAGGGATCCGAAATATCTGTTCTCAGATTCCACAGAAATAAGGCTAGCAAAGAGATCCATGAAATACAGATGTAACTCTGTGAGTGGAAGTCACACATCACAGAGCAGTTTCTCAGAAAGCTTCTTTCCAGATTTCATCTGAGGATATTTCCTTTTTCACCATAGCCCTCTATGGGCTTCCAAATATCACTTTGCCAAATCCACAAGAACTGTCTTAGCGAAAGGCTTCTTGAGGGGAAAGCTGTAACTCTGTGAGATGATTTCACAGAACACAAAGAAGTTTCTCAGAAAGCCTCTTTCTCTTTTTTATCGGAGGATATTTCCTTTGGCCCTATAGTCTTCAAAGGGATCCGAAATATCTGTTCTCAGATTCCACAGAAATAAGGCTAGCAAAGAGATCCACGAAATACAGATGTAACTCTGTAACTGGAAGTCACACATCACCGAGTAGTTTCTCAGAAAGCTTCTTTCCAGATTTCATCTGAGGTTATTTTCTTTTTTAACCATAGCCCTCTATGGGCTTCCAAATATCACTTTGCCAATTCCACAAGAACTGTCTTAGCGAAAGGCTTCTTGTGGGGAAAGCTGTAACTCCGTGAGATGATTTCACAGAACACAATGAAGTTTCTCAGAAAGCTTCTTTCTCTTTGTTAACGGAGGATATTTCCTTTGGCCCTATAGTCTTCAAAGGGATCCGAAATATCTGTTCTCAGATTCCACAGAAATAAGGCTAGCAGAGAGATCCACGAAATACAGATGTAACTCTGTGAGATGAAATAACAGAACACTAAGCAGTTTTTGAGAAAACTTCGTTCCAGGTTTCATCTGAGGATATTTCCTTTTTCACCATAGCCCTCTATGGGCTACCAAATATCACTTTGCCAATTCCACAAGAACTGTCTTAGCGAAAGGCTTCCTGAGGGGTAAGCTGTAACACTCTGAGAGGATTTCACAGAACACAAAGAAGTTTCTCAGAAAGCTTGTTTCTCTTTGTTATCGGAGGATATTTCCTTTGGCCCTATATTCTTCTAGGGGATCCTAAATACATGTTCTCAGATTCCACAGAAATAAGGCTAGCAAAGAGATCTACGAAATACAGATGTAACTCTGTGAGATGAATGAACAGAACACTAAGCAGTTTCTCCGAAAGCTTCTTTCCAGATTTCATCTGAGGATATTTCCTTTTTCACCATAGCCCTCTATGTGCTTCCAAATATCACTTTGCCAATTCCACAAGAACTGTCTTAGAGAAAGGCTTCTTGAGGGGAAAGCTGTAACTCTGTGAGATGATTTCACAGAACACAAAGAAGTTTCTCAGAAAGCTTGTTTCTCTTTGTTATGGGAGGATATTTCCTTTGGCCCTATAGCCTTCACGGGGATCCGAAATACATGCTTTCAGATTCCACAGAAATAAGGCTAGCAAAGAGATCCACGAAATACAGATGTAACTCTGTGAGATGATATAACAGAACACTAAGCAGTTTTGGAAAAAGCTTCTTTCCAGATTTCATCTGAGGATATTTCCTTTTTCACCATAGCCCTCTATGGGCTTCCAAATATCACTTTGCCAATTCCACAAGAACTGTCTTAGCGAAAGGCTTTTTAGGGGAAAGCTGTAACTCTGTGAGATGATTTCACAGAACACAAAGAAGTTCCTCAGAAAGCTTGTTTCTCTTTGTTATCGGAGGATATTTCCTTTGGCCCTATAGTCTTCAAGGAGATCCGAAATACATGTTCTCAGATTCCACAGAAATAAGGCTAGCAAAGAGATCCACGAAATAGAGATGTAGATCTGTGAGTGGAAGTCACACATCACAGAGCAGTTTCTCAGAAAGCTTCTTTCCAGATTTCATCTGTGGATATTTTCTTTTTCACCGTATCCCTCAAAGGGCTTCTAAATATCACTTTGTCAATTCCACAAGAACTGTCTTGGAGAAAGGCTTCTTGAGGGGAAAGCTGTAACTCTGTGAGATGATTTCACAGAACAGAAAGAAGTTTCTCAGAAAGCTTCATTCTCTTTTTTATCGGAGGATATTTCCTTTGGCCCTATAGTCTTCAAAGGGATCCGAAATATCTGTTCTCAGATTCCACAGAAATAAGGCTAGCAGAGAGATCCACGAAATACAGATGTAACTCTGTGAGATGAAATAACAGAACACGAAGCAGTTTTTGAGAAAGCTTCTTTCCAGATTTCATCTGAGGATATTTCCTTTTTCACCATAGCCCTCTAAGGGCTACCAAATATCACTTTGCCAATTCCACAAGAACTGTCTTAGCGAAAGGCTTCTTGAGGGGAAAGCTGTAACTCTGTGAGATGATTTCACAGAACACAAAGAAGTTTGTCAGAAAGCTTGTTTTTTTTTTGTTATCGGAGGGTATTTCCTTTGGCCCTTTAGTCTTCAAGGGGATCCGAAATACATGTTCTCAGATTCCACAGAAATAAGGCTAGCAAAGAGAGCCACGAAATACAGATATAACTCTGTGAGATGAATTAACAGAACACTAAGCAATTTCTCAGAAAGCTTCCTTCCAGATTTCATCTGAGGATATTTCCTTTTTCACCATTGCCCTCTATGGGTTTCCAAATATCACTTTGCCAATTCCACAAGAACTTTCTTAGTGAAAGGCTTCTTGAGGGGAAAGCTGTAACTCTGTGAGATGATTTCACAGAACACAAAGAAGTTTCTCAGAAATCTTCTAACTATTTGTTATCGGAGGATGTTTCCTTTGCCCCTATAGTCTTCAAAGGGATCCGATATATCTGTTCTCAGATTCCACAGAAATAAGGCTAGCAAAGAGATCCACGAAATACAGATGTAACTCTGTGAGTGGAAGTCACACATCATAGAGCAGTTTCTCAGAAAGCTTCTTTCCAGATTTCATCTGAAGATATTTCCTTTTTCACCGTATCCCTCTAAGGGCTTCAAAATATCACTTTGCCAATTCCACAAGAACTGTCTTGGAGAAAGGCTTCTTGAGGGTAAAGCTGTAACTCTCTGAGATGATTTCACAGAACACAAAGAAGTTTCTCAGAAGGCTTGTTTCTCTTTGTTATCGGAGGATATTTCCTTTGGTCCTATAGTCTTCAAAGGGATCCGAAATATCTGTTCTCAGATTCCACAGAAATATGGCTAGCAAAGACATCCATGAAATACAGATGTAACTCTGTGAGATGAATTAACAGAACACTAAGCAGTTTCTCAGAAAGCTTCTTTCCAGATTTCATCTGAGGATATTTCCTTTTTCACCATAGCCCTCTATGGGCTTCCAAATATCACTTTGCCAATTCCACAAGAACTGTCTTAGCGAAAGGCTTCTTGACGGGAAAGCTGTAACTCTGTGAGATGATTTCACAGAACACAAAGAAGTTTCTCAGAAATCTTCTTTCTCTTTGTTATGGGAGGATATTTCCTATGGCCCCATAGTCTTCAAAGGTATCCGAAATATCTGTTCTCAGATTCCACAGAAAAAGGTTCGCGAAGAGATCCAAAATACAGATGTAGCTCTGTTAGTGGAAGTCAGACATCACAGAGCAGTTTCTGAGAAAGCTTCTTTCCAGATTTCATCTGAGGATATTTTCTTTTTCACCATAGCCCTCTATGGGCTTCCAAATATCACTTTGCCAATTCCACAAGAACTGTCTTAGCGAAAGGCTTCTTGAGGGGAATGCTGTAACTCTGTGAGATGATTTCACAGAACAGAAAGAAGTTTCTCAGAAAGCTTCATTCTCTTTGTTATCGGAGGCTATTTCCTTTTGCCCTATAGTCTTCAAAGGGATCCGAAATATCTGTTCTCAGATTCCACAGAAATAAGGCTAGCAGAGAGATCCACGAAATACAGATGTAACTCTGTGAGATGAAATAACAGAACACTAAGCAGTTTTTGAGAAAGCTTCTTTCCAGATTTCATCTGAGGATATTTCCTTTTTCACCATAGCCCTCTAAGGGCTACCAAATATCACTTTGCCAATTCCACAAGAACTGTCTTAGCGAAAGGCTTCTTGAGGGGAAAGCTGTAACTCTGTGAGATGATTTCACAGAACACAAAGAAGTTTCTCAGAAAGCTTGTTTCTCTTTGTTATCGGGGGATATTTCCTTTGGCCCTATAGTCTTCAAGGGGATCCGAAATACCTGCTCTCACATTCCACAGAAATAAGGCTAGCAAAGAGATCCACGAAATACAGATGTAACTCTGTGAGTGGAAGTCACACATCACAGAGCAGTTTCTCAGAAAGCTTCTTTCCAGATTTCATCTGAGGATATTTCCTTTTTCACCGTAACCCTCAAAGGGCTTCCAAATATCACTTTGCCAATTCCACAAGAACTGTCTTGGAGAAAGGCTTCTTGAGTGGAAAGCTGCAACTCTGTGAGATGATTTCACAGAACACAAAGAAGTTTCTCAGAAAGCCTCTTTCTCTTTGTTATCGGAGGATATTTCCTTTGGCCCTATAGTCTTCAAAGGGATCCGAAATATCTGTTCTCAGATTCCACAGAAATAAAGCTAGGAAAGAGATCCACGAAATACCGATGTAACTCTGTGAGTGGAAGTCACACATCACAGAGCAGTTTCTCAGAAAGCTTCTTTCCAGATTTCATCTGAGGATATTTCCTTTTTCAACTTAGCCCTCTATGGGATTCCAAATATCATTTGGACAATTCCACAAGAACTGTCTTAGCGAAAGGCTTCTTGAGGGGAAAGCTGTATCTCTGTGAGATGTTTTCACAGAACACAAAGAAGTTTCTCAGAAAGCTTCTCTCTATTTGTTATCGGGGGATATTTCCTTTGGCCCTATAGTCTTCAAAGGGATCCGAAATATCTGTTCTCAGATTCCACAGAAATAAGGCCAGCAAAGAGATCCACGAAATACAGATGTAACTCTGTGAGTGGAAGTCACACATCATAGAGCAGTTTCTCAGAAAGCTTCTTTCCAGATTTCATCTGAGGATATTTCCTTTTTCACCGTATCCCTCTAAGGGCTTCCAAATATCACTTTGCCAATTCCACAAGATCTGTCTTGGAGAAAGGTTTCTTGAGGGTAAAGCTGTAACTCTCTGAGATGATTTCACAGAACACAAAGAAGTTTCTCAGAAGGCTTGTTTCTCTTTGTTATCGGAGGATATTTCCTTTGGCCCTAGAGTCTTCAGAAGGATGCGAAATATCTGTTCTCAGATTCCACAGAAATAAGGCTAGCAAAGATATCCAGGAAATACAGATGTAACTCTGTGAGATGAATGAACAGAACACGAAGCAGCTTCTCAGAAAGCTTCTTTCCAGATTTCATCAGAGGATATTTCCTTTTTCACCCTATCCCTCTAAGGGCTTCCAAATATCACTTTGCCAATTCCACAAGAACTGTCTTGGAGAAAGGCTTCTTGAGGGTAAAGCTGTAACTCTCTGAGATGATTTCACAGAACACAAATAAGTTTCTAAGAAGCCTTGTTTCTCTTTGTTATCGGAGGATATTTCCTTTGGTCCTATAGTCTTCAAAGGGATCCGAAATATCTGTTCTCAGATTCCACAGAAATAGGGCTAGCAAAGAGATCCATGAAATACAGATGTAACTCTGTGAGATGAATTAACAGAACAATAAGCAGTTTCTCAGAAAGCTTCTTTCCAGATTTCATCTGAGGATATTTCGTTTTTCACCATAGCCCTCTATGGGCTTCCAAATATCACTTGGCCAATTCCATAAGAACTGTCTTAGCGAAAGGCTTCTTGACGGGAAAGCTGTAACTCTGTGAGATGATTTCACAGAACACAGAGAAGTTTCTCAGAAAGCCTCTTTCTCTTTGTTATCAGAGGATATTTCCTTTTGCCCTATAGTCTTCAAAGGGATCCGAAATATCTGTTCTCAGATTCCACAGAAATAAGGCTAGCAAAGAGATCCACGAAATACAGATGTAACTCTGTGAGTGGAAGTCACACATCATAGAGCAGTTTCTCAGAAAGCTTCTTTCCATATTTCATCTGAGGATATTTCCTTTTTCACCGTATCCCTCTAAGGGCTTCCAAATATCACTTTGCCAATTCCACAAGAACTGTCTTGGAGAAAGGCTTCTTAAGGGTAAAGCTGTAACTCTCTGAGATGATTTCACAGAACACAAATAAGTTTCTCAGAAGGCTTGTTTCTCTTTTTTATCGGAGGATATTTCCTTTGGTCCTATAGTCTTCAAAGGGATCCGAAATATCTGTTCTCAGATTCCACAGAAATAGGGCTAGCAAAGAGATCCATGAAATACAGATGTAACTCTGTGAGATGAATTAACAGAACACTAAGCAGTTTCTCAGAAAGCTTCTTTCCAGATTTCATCTGAGGATATTTCCTTTTTCACCATAGCCCTCTATGGGCTTCCAAATATCACTTGGCCAATTCCACAAGAACTGTCTTAGCGAAAGGTTTCTTGACGGGAAAGCTGTAACTCTGTGAGATGATTTCACAGAACACGGAGAAGTTTCTCAGAAAGCCTCTTTCTCTTTGTTATCGGAGGATATTTCCTTTGGCCCTATAGTCTTCAAAGGGATCCGAAATATCTGTTCTCAGATTCCACAGAAATAAGGCTAGCAAAGAGATCCACGAAATACAGATGTTACTCTGTGACTGGAAGTCACACATCACTGAGCAGTTTCTCAGAAAGCTTCTTTCCAGATTTCATCTGAGGATATTTCCTTTTTCACCATAGCCCTCTATGGGCTTCCAAATATCACTTTGCCAATTCCACAAGAACTGTCTTAGCGAAAGGCTTCTTGAGGGGAAAGCTGTAACTCTGTGAGATGATTTCACAGAACACAAAGAAGTTCCTCAGAAAGCCTCTTTCTCTTTGTTATCGGAGGATATTTCCTTTGGCCCTATAGTCTTCTAAGGGATCTGAATATCTGTTCTCAGATTCCACAGAAATAAGGCTAGCAAAGAGATCCATGAAATACAGATGTAACTCTGTGAGTGGAAGTCACACATCACAGAGCAGTTTCTCAGAAAGCTTCTTTCCAGATTTCATCTGAGGATATTTCCTTTTTCAACTTAGCCCTCTATGGGCTTCCAAATATCATTTGGCCAATTCCACAAGAACTGTCTTAGCGAAAGGCTTCTTGAGGGGAAAGCTGAAACTCTGTGAGATGATTTCACAGAACACAAAGAAGTTTCTCAGAAAGCTTCTCTCTATTTGTTATCGGAGGATATTTCCTTTGGCCCTATAGTCTTCAGAGGGATCCGAAATATCTGTTCTCAGATTCCACAGAAATAAGGCTAGCAAAGAGATCCAGGAAATACAGATGTAACTCTGTGAGATGAATTAACAGAACACTAAGCAGTTTCTCAGAAAGCTTCTTTCCAGATTTCATCTGAGGATATTTCCTTTTTCACCATAGCCCTCTATGGACTTCCTAATATCACTTTGCCAATTCCACAAGAACTGTCTTAGCGAAAGGCTTCTTTAGGGGAAAGCTGTAACTCTGTGAGATGATTTCACAGAACACAAAGAAGTTTCTCAGAAATCTTCTTTCTCTTTGTTATCGGAGGATATTTCCCTTGGCCCTATAGTCTTTAAAGGGATCCGAAATATCTGTTCTCAGATTCCACAGAAAAGGCTAGCGAAGAGATCCACGAAATACAGATGTAGCTCTGTTAGTGAAAGTCACAGATCACAGAGCAGTTTCTGAGAAAGCTTCTTTCCAGAATTCATCTGAGGATATTTCCTTTTTCACCATAGTCCTCTATGGGCTTCCAAATATCACTTTGCTAATTCCACAAAAACTGTCTTATTGAAAGGCTTCTTGAGGGGAAAGCTGTAACTCTGTGAGATGATATCACAGAACACAAAGAAGTTTCTCAGAAAGCCTCTTTCTCTTTGTTATTGGAGGATATTTCCTTTGACCCTATAGTCTTCAAAGGGATCCGAAATATCTGTTCTCAGATTCCACAGAAATAAGGCTACGAAAGAGATCCACGAAATGGAGATGTAACTCTGTGAGTGGAAGCCACACATCACAGAGTAGTTTCTCAGACAGCTTCTTTCCACATTTCATCTGAGGATATTTCCTTTTTCACCATATCCCTCTATGGGCTTCCAAATATCACTTTTCCAAATCCAAAAGAAGTGTCTTAGCGAAAGGCTTCTTGAGGGGAAAGCTGTAACTCAGTGAGATGATTTCACAGAACACAAAGAAGTTTCTCAGAAAGCCTCTTTCTCTTTGTTATCGGAGGATATTTCCTTTGGCCCTATAGTCTTCAAAGGGATCCGAAATATCTGTTCTCAGATTCCACAGAAATAAGGCTAGCAAAGAGATCCACGAAATACAGATGTAACTCTGTGAGTGGAAGTCACACATCACCGAGCAGTTTCTCAGAAAGCTTCTTTCCAGATTTCATCTGAGGATATTTTCTTTTTCAGCATAGCCCTCTATGGGCTTCCAAATATCACTTTGCAAATTCCACAAGAACTGTCTTAGCGAAAGGATTCTTGAGGGGAAAGCTGTAACTCCGTGAGATGATTTCACAGAACACAATGAAGTTTCTCAGAAAGCTTCTTTCTCTTTGTTAACGGAGGATATTTCCTTTGGCCCTATAGTCTTCAAAGCGATCCGAAATATATGTTCTCAGATTCCACAGAAATAAGGCTAGCAGAGAGATCCAGGAAATACAGATGTAACTCTGTGAGATGAAATAGGAGAACACTAAGCAGTTTTTGAGAAAGCTTCTTTCCAGATTTCATCTGAGGATATTTCCTTTTTCACCATAGCCCTCTAAGGGCTTGCAAATATCACTTTGCCAATTCCACAAGAACTGTCTTAGCGAAAGGCTTCTTGAGGGGTAAGCTGTAACTCTGTGAGATGATTTTACAGAACACAAAGAAGTTTCTCAGAAATCTTCTTTCTCTTTGTTATGGGAGGATATTTCCTTTGGCCCCATAGTCTTCAAAGGTATCCGAAATATCTGTTCTCAGATTCCACCGAAAAAGTTTCACGAAGAGATCCAAAATACAGATGTAGCTCTATTAGTGGAAGTCAGACATCACAGAGCAGTTTCTGAGAAAGCTTCTTTCCAGATTTCATCTGAGGATATTTTCTTTTTCACCATAGCCCTCTATGGGCTTCCAAATATCACTTTGCCAATTCCACAAGAACTGTCTTAGCGAAAGGCTTCTTGAGGGGAAAGCTGTAACTCTGTGAGATGATTTCACAGAACAGAAAGAAGTTTCTCAGAAAGCTTCATTCTCTTTGTTATCGGAGGCTATTTCCTTTTGCCCTATAGTCTTCAAAGGGATCCGAAATATCTGTTCTCAGATTCCACAGAAATAAGGCTAGCAGAGAGATCCACGAAATACAGATGTAACTCTGTGAGATGAAATAACAGAACACTAAGCAGTTTTTGAGAAAGCTTCTTTCCAGATTTCATCTGAGGATATTTCCTTTTTCACCATAGCCCTCTAAGGGCTACCAAATATCACTTTGCCAATTCCACAAGAACTGTCTTAGCGAAAGGCTTCTTGAGGGGAAAGCTGTAACTCTGTGAGATGATTTCACAGAACTCAAAGAAGTTTCTCAGAAAGCTTGTTTTTTTTTGTTATCGGAGGGTATTTCCTTTGACCCTATAGTCTTCAAGGGGATCCGAAATTCATTTTCTCAGATTCCACAGAAATAAGGCTAGCAAAGAGATCCACGAAATACAGATGTAACTCTGTGAGATGAATTAACAGAACACTTAACAATTTCTCAGAAACTTCTTTCCAGATTTCATCTGAGGATATTTCCTTTTTCACCATAGCCCTCTATGGGTTTCCAAATATCACTTTGCCAATTCCACAAGAACTTTCTTAGTGAAAGGCTTCTTGAGGGGAAAGCTGTAACTCTGTGAGATGATTTCACAGAACACAAAGAAGTTTTTCAGAAATCTTCTTTCTCTTTGTTATCGGAGGATATTTCCTTTGCCCCTATAGTCTTCAAATGGATCCGACATATCTGTTCTCAGATTCCACAGAAATAAGGCTAGAAAGGAGATCCACGTAATACAGATGTAACTCTGTGAGTGGAAGTCACACATCACAGAGCAGTTTCTCAGAAAGCTTCTTTCCAGATTTCATCTGAGGATATTTCCTTTTTCACCGTATCCCTCTAAGGGCTTCCAAATATCACTTTGCCAATTCCACAAGAACTGTCTTGGAGAAAGGCTTCTTGAGGGTAAAGCTGTAACTCTCTGAGATGATTGCACAGAACACAAAGAAGTTTCTCAGAAGGCTTGTTTCTCTTTTTTATCGGAGGATATTTACTTTGGTCCTATAGTCTTCAAAGGGATCCGAAATATCTGTTCTCAGATTCCACAGAAATAAGGCTAGCAGAGAGATCCACGAAATACAGATGTAACTCTGTGAGATGAATGAACAGAACACTAAGCAGTGTTTGAGAAAGCTTCTTTCCAGATTTCATCTGAGGATATTTCCTTTTTCACCATAGCCCTCAATGGGCTTCCAAATATCACTTTACCAATTCCACAAGAACTGTCTTAGCGAAAGGCTTCTTGAGGGGAAAGCTGTAACTCTGTGAGATGATTTCACAGAACACAAAGAAGTTTCTCAGAAAGCTTGTTTCTCTTTGTTATCGAAGGATATTTCCTTTGGCCCTATAGTCTTCAAGGGGATCCGAAATACATGCTCTCCCATTCCACAAAAATAAGTCTAGCAAAGAGATCCACGAAATACAGATGTAACTCTGTGAGATGAATTAACAGAACACTAAGCAATTTCTCAGAAAGCTTCTTTCCAGATTTCATCTGAGGATATTTCCTTTTTCACCTTAGCCCTCTATTGGCTTCCAAATATCACTTTGCCAATTCCACAAGAACTGTCTTAGCGAAAGGCTTCTTGACGGGAAAGCTGTAACTATGTGAGATGATTTCACAGAACACAAAGAAGTTCCTCAGAAAGCCTCTTTCTCTTTGTTATCGGAAGATATTTCCTTTGGCCCTATAGTCTTCAAAGGGATCCGAATATCTGTTCTCAGATTCCACAGAAATAAGGCTAGCAAAGAGATCCACGAAATACAGATGTAACTCTGTGAGTGGAAGTCACACATCACAGAGCAGTTTCTCAGAAAGCTTCTTTCCAGATTTCATCTGAGGATATTTCCTTTTTCACCGTATCCCTCTAAGGGCTTCCAAATATCACTTTGCCAATTCCACAAGAACTGTCTTGGAGAAAGGCTTCTTGAGGTTAAAGCTGTAACTCTCTGAGATGATTTCACAGAACACAAAGAAGTTTCTCAGAAGGCTTGTTTCTCTTTGTTATCGGAGGATATTTCCTTTGGTCCTATAGTCTTCAAAGGGATCCGAAATATCTGTTCTCAGATTCCACAGAAATATGGCTAGCAAAGACATCCATGAAATACAGATGTAACTCTGTGAGATGAATGAACAGAACACTAAGGAGTTTCTCAGAAAGCTTCTTTCCAGATTTCATCTGAGGATATTTCCTTTTTCACCATAGCCCTCTATGGGCTTCCAAATATCACTTTGCCAATTCCACAAGAACTGTCTTAGCGAAAGGCTTCTTGACGGGAAAGCTGTAACTCTGTGAGATGATTTCACAGAACACAAAGAAGTTTCTCAGAAATCTTCTTTCTCTTTGTTATCGGAGGATATTTCCTTTGCCCCTATAGTCTTCAAAGGGATCCGAAATATCTGTTCTCAGATTCCACAGAAATAAGGCTAGCAGAGAGATCCACGAAATACAGATGTAACTCTGTGAGTGGAAGTCACACATCATAGAGCAGTTTCTCAGAAAGCTTCTTTCCATATTTCATCTAAGTATATTTCCTTTTTCACCGTATCCCTCTAAGGGCTTCCAAATATCACTTTGCCAATTCCACAAGAACTGTCTTGGAGAAAGGCTTCTTGAGGGGAAAGCTGTAACTCTCTGAGATGATTTCACAGAACACAAAGAAGTTTCTCAGAAGGCTTGTTTCTCTTTGTTATCGGAGGATATTTACTTTGGTCCTATAGTCTTCAAAGGGATCCGAAATATCTGTTCTCAGATTCCACAGAAATAAGGCTAGCAGAGAGATCCACGAAATACAGATGTAACTCTGTGAGATGAAATAACAGAACACTAAGCAGTTTTTGAGAAAGCTTCTTTCCAGATTTCATCTGAGGATATTTCCTTTTTCACCATAGCCCTCTAAGGGTTTCCTAATATCACTTTACCAATTCCACAAGAACTGTCTTAGCGAAAGGCTTCTTGAGGGGAAAGCTGTAACTCTGTGAGATGATTTCACAGAACACAAAGAAGTTTCTCAGAAAGCTTGTTTCTCTTTGTTATCGGAGGATATTTCCTTTGGCCCTATAGTCTTCAAGGGGATCCGAAATACATGCTCTCCCATTCCACAAAAATAAGGCTAGCAAAGAGATCCACGAAATACAGATGTAACTCTGTGAGATGAATTAACAGAACACTAAGCAATTTCTCAGAAAGCTTCTTTCCAGATTTCATCTGAGGATATTTCCTTTTTCACCTTAGCCCTCTATTGGCTTCCAAATGTCACTTTGCCAATTCCACAAGAACTGTCTTAGCGAAAGGCTTCTTGACGGGAAAGCTGTAACTCTGTGAGATGATTTCACAGAACACAAAGAAGTTCCTCAGAAAGCCTCTTTCTCTTTGTTATCGGAGGATATTTCCTTTGGCCCTATAGTCTTCAAAGGGATCCGAATATCTGTTCTCAGATTCCACAGAAATAAGGCTAGCAAAGAGATCCACGAAATACAGATGTAACTCTGTGAGTGGAAGTCACACATCACAGAGCAGTTTCTCAGAAAGCTTCTTTCCAGATTTCATCTGAGGATATTTCCTTTTTCACCGTATCCCTCTAAGGGCTTCCAAATATCACTTTGCCAATTCCACAAGAACTGTCTTGGAGAAAGGCCTCTTGAGGGTAAAGCTGTAACTCTCTGAGATGATTTCACAGAACACAAAGAAGTTTCTCAGAAGGCTTGTTTCTCTTTGTTATCGGAGGATATTTCCTTTGGTCCTATAGTCTTCAAAGGGATCCGAAATATCTGTTCTCAGATTCCACAGAAATATGGCTAGCAAAGACATCCATGAAATACAGATGTAACTCTGTGAGATGAATTAACAGAACACTAAGCAGTTTCTCAGAAAGCTTCTTTCCAGATTTCATCTGAGGATATTTCCTTTTTCACCATAGCCCTCTATGGGCTTCCAAATATCACTTTGCCAATTCCACAAGAACTGTCTTAGCGAAAGGCTTCTTGACGGGAAAGCTGTAACTCTGTGAGATGATTTCACAGAACACAAAGAAGTTTCTCAGAAATCTTCTTTCTCTTTGTTATCGGAGGATATTTCCTTTGGCCCTATAGTCTTCAAAGGGATCCGAAATATCTGTTCTCAGATTCCACAGAAATAAGGCTAGCAGAGAGATCCACGAAATACAGATGTAACTCTGTGAGTGGAAGTCACGCATCATAGAGCAGTTTCTCAGAAAGCTTCTTTCCATATTTCATCTAAGGATATTTCCTTTTTCACTGTATCCCTCTAAGGGCTTCCAAATATCACTTTGCCAATTCCACAAGAACTGTCTTGGAGAAAGGCTTCTTGAGGGTAAAGCTGTAACTCTCTGAGATGATTTCACAGAACACAAAGAAGTTTCTCAGAAGGCTTGTTTCTCTTTGTTATCGGAGGATATTTCCTTTGGTCCTATAGTCTTCAAAGGGATCCGAAATATCTGTTCTCAGATTCCACAGAAATAAGGCTAGCAGAGAGATCCACGAAATACAGATGTAACTCTGTGAGATGAAATAACAGAACACTAAGCAGTTTTTGAGAAAGCTTCTTTCCAGATTTCATCTGAGGATATTTCCTTTTTCACCATAGCCCTCTAAGGGTTTCCAAATATCACTTTACCAACTCCACAAGAACTGTCTTAGCGAAAGGCTTCTTGAGGGGAAAGCTGTAACTCTGTGAGATGATTTCACAGAACACAAAGAAGTTTCTCAGAAAGCTTGTTTCTCTTTGTTATCGGAGGATATTTCCTTTGGCCCTATAGTCTTCAAGGGGATCCGAAATACATGCTCTCACATTCCACAAAAATAAGGCTAGCAAAGAGATCCACGAAATACAGATGTAACTCTGTGAGATGAATTAACAGAACACTAAGCAATTTCTCAGAAAGCTTCTTTCCAGATTTCATCTGAGGATATTTCCTTTTTCACCTTAGCCCTCTATTGGCTTCCAAATATCACTTTGCCAATTCCACAAGAACTGTCTTAGCGAAAGGCTTCTTGACGGGAAAGCTGTAACTCTGTGAGATGATTTCACAGAACACAAAGAAGTTCCTCAGAAAGCCTCTTTCTCTTTGTTATCGGAGGATATTTCCTTTGGCCCTATAGTCTTCAAAGGGATCCGAATATCTGTTCTCAGATTCCACAGAAATAAGGCTAGCAAAGAGATCCACGAAATACAGATGTAACTCTGTGAGTGGAAGTCACACATCACAGAGCAGTTTCTCAGAAAGCTTCTTTCCAGATTTCATCTGAGGATATTTCCTTTTTCACCGTATCCCTCTAAGGGCTTCCAAATATCACTTTGCCAATTCCACAAGAACTGTCTTGGAGAAAGGCTTCTTGAGGTTAAAGCTGTAACTCTCTGAGATGATTTCACAGAACACAAAGAAGTTTCTCAGAAGGCTTGTTTCTCTTTGTTATCGGAGGATATTTCCTTTGGTCCTATATTCTTCAAAGGTATCCGAAATATCTGTTCTCAGATTCCACAGAAATATGGCTAGCAAAGACATCCATGAAATACAGATGTAACTCTGTGAGATGAATTAACAGAACACTAAGCAGTTTCTCAGAAACCTTCTTTCCAGTTTTCATCTGAGGATATTCCTTTTTCACCATAGCCCTCTATGGGCTTCCAAATATCACTTTGCCAATTCCACAAGAACTGTCTTAGCGAAAGGCTTCTTGACGGGAAAGCTGTAACTCTGTGAGATGATTTCACAGAACACAAAGAAGTTTCTCAGAAATCTTCTTTCTCTTTGTTATGGGAGGATATTTCCTTTGGCCCCATAGTCTTCAAAGGTATCCGAAATATCTGTTCTCAGATTCCACCGAAAAAGTTTCGCGAAGAGATCCAAAATACAGATGTAGCTCTATTAGTGGAAGTCAGACATCACAGAGCAGTTTCTGAGAAAGCTTCTTTCCAGATTTCATCTGAGGATATTTTCTTTTTCAACATAGCCCTCTATGGGCTTCCAAATATCACTTTGCCAATTCCACAAGAACTGTCTTAGCGAAAGGCTTCTTGAGGGGAAAGCTGTAACTCTGTGAGATGATTTCACAGAACAGAAAGAAGTTTCTCAGAAAGCTTCATTCTCTTTGTTATCGGAGGCTATTTCCTTTTGCCCTATAGTCTTCAAAGGGATCCGAAATATCTGTTCTCAGATTCCACAGAAATAAGACTAGCAGAGAGATCCACGAAATACAGATGTAACTCTGTGAGATGAAATAACAGAACACTAAGCAGTTTTTGAGAAAGCTTCTTTCCAGATTTCATCTGAGGATATTTCCTTTTTCACCATAGCCCTCTAAGGGCTACCAAATATCACTTTGCCAATTCCACAAGAACTGTCTTAGCGAAAGGCTTCTTGAGGGGAAAGCTGTAAATCTGTGAGATGATTTCACAGAACTCAAAGAAGTTTCTCAGAAAGCTTGTTTTTTTTTGTTATCGGAGGGGATTTCCTTTGACCCTATAGTCTTCAAGGGGATCCGAAATTCATTTTCTCAGATTCCACAGAAATAAGGCTAGCAAAGAGATCCACGAAATACAGATGTAACTCTGTGAGATGAATTAACAGAACACTTAACAATTTCTCAGAAACTTCTTTCCAGATTTCATCTGAGGATATTTCCTTTTTCACCATAGCCCTCTATGGGTTTCCAAATATCACTTTGCCAATTCCACAAGAACTTTCTTAGTGAAAGGCTTCTTGAGGGGAAAGCTGTAACTCTGTGAGATGATTTCACAGAACACAAAGAAGTTTTTCAGAAATCTTCTTTCTCTTTGTTATCGGAGGATATTTCCTTTGCCCCTATAGTCTTCAAAGGGATCCGAAATATCTGTTCTCAGATTCCACAGAAAGAAGGCTAGCAAAGAGATCCACGAAATACAGATGTAACTCTGTGAGTGGAAGTCACACATCATAGAGCAGTTTCTCAGAAAGCTTCTTTCCAGATTTCATCTGAGGATATTTCCTTTTTCACCGTATCCCTCTAAGGGCTTCCAAATATCACTTTGCCAATTCCACAAGAACTGTCTTGGAGAAAGGCTTCTTGAGGGTAAAGCTGTAACTCTCTGAGATGATTGCACAGAACACAAAGAAGTTTCTCAGAAGGCTTGTTTCTCTTTGTTATCGGAGGATATTTCCTTTGGTCCTATATTCTTCAAAGGTATCCGAAATATCTGTTCTCAGATTCCACAGAAATATGGCTAGCAAAGACATCCATGAAATACAGATGTAACTCTGTGAGATGAATTAACAGAACACTAAGCAGTTTCTCAGAAACCTTCTTTCCAGTTTTCATCTGAGGATATTCCTTTTTCACCATAGCCCTCTATGGGCTTCCAAATATCACTTTGCCAATTCCACAAGAACTGTCTTAGCGAAAGGCTTCTTGACGGGAAAGCTGTAACTCTGTGAGATGATTTCACAGAACACAAAGAAGTTTCTCAGAAATCTTCTTTCTCTTTGTTATGGGAGGATATTTCCTTTGGCCCCATAGTCTTCAAAGGTATCCGAAATATCTGTTCTCAGATTCCACCGAAAAAGTTTCGCGAAGAGATCCAAAATACAGATGTAGCTCTATTAGTGGAAGTCAGACATCACAGAGCAGTTTCTGAGAAAGCTTCTTTCCAGATTTCATCTGAGGATATTTTCTTTTTCACCATAGCCCTCTATGGGCTTCCAAATATCACTTTGCCAATTCCACAAGAACTGTCTTAGCGAAAGGCTTCTTGAGGGGAAAGCTGTAACTCTGTGAGATGATTTCACAGAACAGAAAGAAGTTTCTCAGAAAGCTTCATTCTCTTTGTTATCGGAGGCTATTTCCTTTTGCCCTATAGTCTTCAAAGGGATCCGAAATATCTGTTCTCAGATTCCACAGAAATAAGGCTAGCAGAGAGATCCACGAAATACAGATGTAACTCTGTGAGATGAAATAACAGAACACTAAGCAGTTTTTGAGAAAGCTTCTTTCCAGATTTCATCTGAGGATATTTCCTTTTTCACCATAGCCCTCTAAGGGCTACCAAATATCACTTTGCCAATTCCACAAGAACTGTCTTAGCGAAAGGCTTCTTGAGGGGAAAGCTGTAACTCTGTGAGATGATTTCACAGAACTCAAAGAAGTTTCTCAGAAAGCTTGTTTTTTTTTGTTATCGGAGGGGATTTCCTTTGACCCTATAGTCTTCAAGGGGATCCGAAATTCATTTTCTCAGATTCCACAGAAATAAGGCTAGCAAAGAGATCCACGAAATACAGATGTAACTCTGTGAGATGAATTAACAGAACACTTAACAATTTCTCAGAAACTTCTTTCCAGATTTCATCTGAGGATATTTCCTTTTTCACCATAGCCCTCTATGGGTTTCCAAATATCACTTTGCCAATTCCACAAGAACTTTCTTAGTGAAAGGCTTCTTGAGGGGAAAGCTGTAACTCTGTGAGATGATTTCACAGAACACAAAGAAGTTTTTCAGAAATCTTCTTTCTCTTTGTTATCGGAGGATATTTCCTTTGCCCCTATAGTCTTCAAAGGGATCCGAAATATCTGTTCTCAGATTCCACAGAAAGAAGGCTAGCAAAGAGATCCACGAAATACAGATGTAACTCTGTGAGTGGAAGTCACACATCATAGAGCAGTTTCTCAGAAAGCTTCTTTCCAGATTTCATCTGAGGATATTTCCTTTTTCACCGTATCCCTCTAAGGGCTTCCAAATATCACTTTGCCAATTCCACAAGAACTGTCTTGGAGAAAGGCTTCTTGAGGGTAAAGCTGTAACTCTCTGAGATGATTGCACAGAACACAAAGAAGTTTCTCAGAAGGCTTGTTTCTCTTTTTTATCGGAGGATATTTACTTTGGTCCTATAGTCTTCAAAGGGATCCGAAATATTTGTTCTCAGATTCCACAGAAATAAGGCTAGCAGAGAGATCCACGAAATACAGATGTAACTCTGTGAGATGAAATAACAGAACACTAAGCAGTGTTTGAGAAAGCTTCTTTCCAGATTTCATCTGAGGATATTTCCTTTTTCACCATAGCCCTCCAAGGGTTTCAAATATCACTTTACCAATTCCACAAGAACTATCTTAGCGAAAGGCTTCTTGAGGGGAAAGCTGTAACTCTGTGAGATGATTTCACAGAACACAAAGAAGTTTCTCAGAAAGCTTGTTTCTCTTTGTTATCGGAGGATATTTCCTTTGGCCCTATAGTCTTCAAGGGGATCCGAAATACATGCTCTCCCATTCCACAAAAATAAGTCTAGCAAAGAGATCCACGAAATACAGATGTAACTCTGTGAGGTGAATTAACAGAACACTAAGCAATTTCTCAGAAAGCTTCTTTCCAGATTTCATCTGAGGATATTTCCTTTTTCACCTTAGCCCTCTATTGGCTTCCAAATATCACTTTGCCAATTCCACAAGAACTGTCTTAGCGAAAGGCTTCTTGACGGGAAAGCTGTAACTCTGTGAGATGATTTCACAGAACACAAAGAAGTTCCTCAGAAAGCCTCTTTCTCTTTGTTATCGGAGGATATTTCCTTTGGCCCTATAGTCTTCAAAGGGATCCGAATATCTGTTCTCAGATTCCACAGAAATAAGGCTAGCAAAGAGATCCACGAAATACAGATGTAACTCTGTGAGTGGAAGTCACACATCACAGAGCAGTTTCTCAGAAAGCTTCTTTCCAGATTTCATCTGAGGATATTTCCTTTTTCACCGTATCCCTCTAAGGGCTTCCAAATATCACTTTGCCAATTCCACAAGAACTGTCTTGGAGAAAGGCTTCTTGAGGGTAAAGCTGTAACTCTCTGAGATGATTTCACAGAACACAAAGAAGTTTCTCAGAAGGCTTGTTTCTCTTTGTTATCGGAGGATATTTCCTTTGGTCCTATAGTCTTCAAAGGGATCTGAAATATCTGTTCTCAGATTCCACAGAAATATGGCTAGCAAAGACATCCATGAAATACAGATGTAACTCTGTGAGATGAATTAACAGAACACTAAGGAGTTTCTCAGAAAGCTTCTTTCCAGATTTCATCTGAGGATATTTCCTTTTTCACCATAGCCCTCTATGGGCTTCCAAATATCACTTTGCCAATTCCACAAGAACTGTCTTAGCGAAAGGCTTCTTGACGGGAAAGCTGTAACTCTGTGAGATGATTTCACAGAACACAAAGAAGTTTCTCAGAAATCTTCTTTCTCTTTGTTATCGGAGGATATTTCCTTTGCCCCTATAGTCTTCAAAGGGATCCGAAATATCTGTTCTCAGATTCCACAGAAATAAGGCTAGCAGAGAGATCCACGAAATACAGATGTAACTCTGTGAGAGGAAGTCACACATCATAGAGCAGTTTCTCAGAAAGCTTCTTTCCATATTTCATCTAAGGATATTTCCTTTTTCACCGTATCCCTCTAAGGGCTTCCAAATATCACTTTGCCAATTCCACAAGAACTGTCTTGGAGAAAGGCTTCTTGAGGGGAAAGCTGTAACTCTCTGAGATGATTTCACAGAACACAAAGAAGTTTCTCAGAAGGCTTGTTTCTCTTTGTTATCGGAGGATATTTCCTTTGGTCCTATAGTCTTCAAAGGGATCCGAAATATCTGTTCTCAGATTCCACAGAAATAAGGCTAGCAGAGAGATCCACGAAATACAGATGTAACTCTGTGAGATGAAATAACAGAACACTAAGCAGTTTTTGAGAAAGCTTCTTTCCAGATTTCATCTGAGGATATTTCCTTTTTCACCATAGCCCTCTAAGGGTTTCCAAATATCACTTTACCAATTCCACAAGAACTGTCTTAGCGAAAGGCTTCTTGAGGGGAAAGCTGTAACTCTGTGAGATGATTTCACAGAACACAAAGAAGTTTCTCAGAAAGCTTGTTTCTCTTTGTTATCGGAGGATATTTCCTTTGGCCCTATAGTCTTCAAGGGGATCCGAAATACATGCTCTCCCATTCCACAAAAATAAGGCTAGCAAAGAGATCCACGAAATACAGATGTAACTCTGTGAGATGAATTAACAGAACACTAAGCAATTTCTCAGAAAGCTTCTTTCCAGATTTCATCTGAGGATATTTCCTTTTTCACCTTAGCCCTCTATTGGCTTCCAAATGTCACTTTGCCAATTCCACAAGAACTGTCTTAGCGAAAGGCTTCTTGACGGGAAAGCTGTAACTCTGTGAGATGATTTCACAGAACACAAAGAAGTTCCTCAGAAAGCCTCTTTCTCTTTGTTATCGGAGGATATTTCCTTTGGCCCTATAGTCTTCAAAGGGATCCGAATATCTGTTCTCAGATTCCACAGAAATAAGGCTAGCAAAGAGATCCACGAAATACACATGTAACTCTGTGAGTGGAAGTCACACATCACAGAGCAGTTTCTCAGAAAGCTTCTTTCCAGATTTCATCTGAGGATATTTCCTTTTTCACCGTATCCCTCTAAGGGCTTCCAAATATCACTTTGCCAATTCCACAAGAACTGTCTTGGAGAAAGGCTTCTTGAGGGTAAAGCTGTAACTCTCTGAGATGATTTCACAGAACACAAAGAAGTTTCTCAGAAGGCTTGTTTCTCTTTGTTATCGGAGGATATTTCCTTTGGTCCTATAGTCTTCAAAGGGATCCGAAATATCTGTTCTCAGATTCCACAGAAATATGGCTAGCAAAGACATCCATGAAATACAGATGTAACTCTGTGAGATGAATTAACAGAACACTAAGCAGTTTCTCAGAAAGCTTCTTTCCAGATTTCATCTGAGGATATTTCCTTTTTCACCATAGCCCTCTATGGGCTTCCAAATATCACTTTGCCAATTCCACAAGAACTGTCTTAGCGAAAGGCTTCTTGACGGGAAAGCTGTAACTCTGTGAGATGATTTCACAGAACACAAAGAAGTTTCTCAGAAATCTTCTTTCTCTTTGTTATCGGAGGATATTTCCTTTGGCCCTGTAGTCTTCAAAGGGATCCGAAATATCTGTTCTCAGATTCCACAGAAATAAGGCTAGCAGAGAGATCCACGAAATACAGATGTAACTCTGTGAGTGGAAGTCACGCATCATAGAGCAGTTTCTCAGAAAGCTTCTTTCCATATTTCATCTATGGATATTTCCTTTTTCACTGTATCCCTCTAAGGGCTTCCAAATATCACTTTGCCAATTCCACAAGAACTGTCTTGGAGAAAGGCTTCTTGAGGGTAAAGCTGTAACTCTCTGAGATGATTTCAAGAACACAAAGAAGTTTCTCAGAAGGCTTGTTTCTCTTTGTTATCGGAGGATATTTCCATTGGTCCTATAGTCTTCAAAGGGATCCGAAATATCTGTTCTCAGATTCCACAGAAATAAGGCTAGCAGAGAGATCCACGAAATACAGATGTAACTCTGTGAGATGAAATAACAGAACACTAAGCAGTTTTTGGGAAAGCTTCTTTCCAGATTTCATCTGAGGATATTTCCTTTTTCACCATAGCCCTCTAAGGGTTTCCAAATATCACTTTACCAACTCCGCAAGAACTGTCTTAGCGAAAGGCTTCTTGAGGGGAAAGCTGTAACTCTGTGAGATGATTTCACAGAACACAAAGAAGTTTCTCAGAAAGCTTGTTTCTCTTTGTTATCGGAGGATATTTCCTTTGGCCCTATATTCTTCAAGGGGATCCGAAATACATGCTCTCACATTCCACAAAAATAAGGCTAGCAAAGAGATCCACGAAATACAGATGTAACTCTGTGAGATGAATTAACAGAACACTAAGCAATTTCTCAGAAAGCTTCTTTCCAGATTTCATCTGAGGATATTTCCTTTTTCACCTTAGCCCTCTATTGGCTTCCAAATATCACTTTGCCAATTCCACAAGAACTGTCTTAGCGAAAGGCTTCTTGACGGGAAAGCTGTAACTCTGTGAGATGATTTCACAGAACACAAAGAAGTTCCTCAGAAAGCCTCTTTCTCTTTGTTATCGGAGGATATTTCCTTTGGCCCTATAGTCTTCAAAGGGATCCGAATATCTGTTCTCAGATTCCACAGAAATAAGGCTAGCAAAGAGATCCACGAAATACAGATGTAACTCTGTGAGTGGAAGTCACACATCACAGAGCAGTTTCTCAGAAAGCTTCTTTCCAGATTTCATCTGAGGATATTTCCTTTTACACCGTATCCCTCTAAGGGCTTCCAAATATCACTTTGCCAATTCCACAAGAACTGTCTTGGAGAAAGGCTTCTTGAGGGTAATGCTGTAACTCTCTGAGATGATTTCACAGAACACAAAGAAGTTTCTCAGAAGGCTTGTTTCTCTTTGTTATCGGAGGATATTTCCTTTGGTCCTATAGTCTTCAATGGGATCCGAAATATCTGTTCTCAGATTCCACAGAAATATGGCTAGCAAAGACATCCACGAAATACAGATGTAATTCTGGGAGATGAATTAACAGAACACTAAGCAGTTTCTCAGAAAGCTTCTTTCCAGATTTCATCTGAGGATATTTCCTTTTTCACCATAGCCCTCTATGGGCTTCCAAATATCACTTTGCCAATTCCACAAGAACTGTCTTAGCGAAAGGCTTCTTGAGGGGAAAGCTGTAACTCTGTGAGATGATTTCACAGAACAGAAAGAAGTTTCTCAGAAAGCTTCCTTCTCTTTGTTATCGGAGGCTATTTCTTTTTGCCCTATAGTCTTCAAAGGGATCCGAAATATCTGTTCTCAGATTCCACAGAAATAAGGCTAGCAGAGAGATCCACGAAATACAGATGTAACTCTGTGAGATGAAATAACAGAACATTAAGCAGTTTTTCAGAAAGATTCTTTCCAGATTTCATCTGAGGATATTTCCTTTTTCACCATAGCCCTCTAAGGGCTACCAAATATCACTTTGCCAATTCCACAAGAACTGTCGTAGCGAAAGGCTTCTTGAGGGGAAAGCTGTAACTCTGTGAGATGATTTCACAGAACACAAAGAAGTTTCTCAGAAAGCTTGTTTTTTTTTGTTATCGGAGGGTATTTCCTTTGGCCCTATAGTCTTCAAGGGGATCCGAAATACATGTTCTCAGATTCCACAGAAATAAGGCTATCAAAGAGATCCACGAAATACAGATGTAACTCTGTGAGATGAATTAACAGAACACTAAGCAATTTCTCAGAAAGCTTCTTTCCAGATTTCATCTGAGGATGTTTCCTTTTTCACCATAGCCCTCTATGGGTTTCCAAATATCACTTTGCCAATTCCACAAGAACTTTCTTAGTGAAAGGCTTCTTGAGTTGAAAGCTGTAACTCTGTGAGATGATTTCACAGAACACAAAGAAGTTTCTCAGAAATCTTCTTTCTCTTTGTTATCGGAGGATATTTAATTCGCCCCTATAGTCTTCAAAGGGATCCGAATTATCTGTTCTCAGATTCCACAGAAATAAGGCTAGCAAAGAGATCCACGAAATACAGATGTAACTCTGTGAGTGGAAGTCACACATCATAGAGCAGTTTCTCAGAAAGCTTCTTTCCAGATTTCATCTGAGGATATTTCCTTTTTCACCGTATCCCTCTAAGGGCTTCCAAATATCACTTTGCCAATTACACAAGATCTGTCTTGGAGAAAGGTTTCTTGAGGGTAAAGCTGTAACTCTCTGAGATGATTTCACGGAACACAAAGAAGTTTCTCAGAAGGCTTGTTTCTCTTTGTTATCGGAGGATATTTCCTTTGGCCCTAGAGTCTTCAGAGGGATGCGAAATATCTGTTCTCAGATTCCACAGAAATAAGGCTAGCAAAGATATCCAGGAAATACAGATGTAACTCTGTGAGATGAATGAACAGAACACTAAGCAGCTTCTCAGAAAGCTTCTTTCCAGATTTCATCTGAGGATATTTCCTTTTTCACCGTATCCCTCTAAGGGCTTCCAAATATCACTTTGCCAATTCCTCAAGAACTGTCTTGGAGAAAGGCTTCTTGAGGGTAAAGCTGTAACTCTCTGAGATGATTTCACAGAACACAAATAAGTTTCTAAGAAGCCTTGTTTCTCTTTGTTATCGGAGGATATTTCCTTTGGTCCTATAGTCTTCAAAGGGATCCGAAATATCTGTTCTCAGATTCCACAGATAAAGGCTAGGAAAGAGATCCACGAAATACAGATGTAACTCTGTGAGTGGAAGTCACACATCATAGAGCAGTTTCTCAGAAAGCTTCTTTCCATATTTCATCTGAGGATATTTCCTTTTTCACCGTATCCCTCTAAGGGCTTCCAAATATCACTTTGCCAATTCCACAAGAACTGTCTTGGAGAAAGGCTTCTTAAGGGTAAAGCTGTAACTCTCTGAGATGATTTCACAGAACACAAATAAGTTTCTCAGAAGGCTTGTTTCTCTTTTTTATCGGAGGATATTTCCTTTGGTCCTATAGTCTTCAAAGGGATCCGAAATATCTGTTCTCAGATTCCACAGAAATAGGGCTAGCAAAGAGATCCATGAAATACAGATGTAACTCTGTGAGATGAATTAACAGAACACTAAGCAGTTTCTCAGAAAGCTTCTTTCCAGATTTCATCTGAGGATATTTCCTTTTTCACCATAGCCCTCTATGGGCTTCCAAATATCACTTGGCCAATTCCACAAGAACTGTCTTAGCGAAAGGCTTCTTGACGGGAAAGCTGTAACTCTGTGAGATGATTTCACAGAACACGGAGAAGTTTCTCAGAAAGCCTCTTTCTCTTTGTTATCGGAGGATATTTCCTTTGGCCCTATAGTCTTCAAAGGGATCCGAAATATCTGTTCTCAGATTCCACAGAAATAAGGCTAGCAAAGAGATCCACGAAATACAGATGTAACTCTGTGACTGGAAGTCACACATCACCGAGCAGTTTCTCAGAAAGCTTCTTTCCAGATTTCATCTGAGGATATTTCCTTTTTCACCATAGCCCTCTATGGGCTTCCAAATATCACTTTGCCAATTCCACAAGAACTGTCTTAGCGAAAGGCTTCTTGAGGGGAAAGCTGTAACTCTGTGAGATGATTTCACAGAACACAAAGAAGTTCCTCAGAAAGCCTCTTTCTCTTTGTTATCGGAGGATATTTCCTTTGGCCCTATAGTCTTCTAAGGGATCTGAATATCTGTTCTCAGATTCCACAGAAATAAGGCTAGCAAAGAGATCCATGAAATACAGATGTAACTCTGTGAGTGGAAGTCACACATCACAGAGCAGTTTCTCAGAAAGCTTCTTTCCAGATTTCATCTGAGGATATTTCCTTTTTCACCGTAACCCTCAAAGGGCTTCCAAATATCACTTTGCCAATTCCACAAGAACTGTCTTGGAGAAAGGCTTCTTGAGGGGAAAGCTGTAACTCTGTGAGATGATGTCACAGAACACAAAGAAGTTTCTCAGAAAGCCTCTTTCTCTTTGTTATCGGAGGATATTTCCTTTGGCCCTATAGTCTTCAAAGGGATCCGAAATATCTGTTCTCAGATTCCACAGAAATAAAGCTAGGAAAGAGATCCACGAAATACAGATGTAACTCTGTGAGTGGAAGTCACACATCACCGAGCAGTTTCTCAGAAAGCTTCTTTCCAGATTTCATCTGAGGATATTTCCTTTTTCAACTTAGCCCTCTAGGGGCCTCCAAATATCATTTGGCCAATTCCACAAGAACTGTCTTAGCGAAAGGCTTCTTGAGGGGAAAGCTGAAACTCTGTGAGATGATTTCACAGAACACAAAGAAGTTTCTCAGAAAGCTTCTCTCCTTTTGTTATCGGAGGATATTTCCTTTGGCCCTATAGTCTTCAGAGGGATCCGAAATATCTGTTCTCAGATTCCACAGAAATAAGGCTAGCAAAGAGATCCAGGAAATACAGATGCAACTCT
This sequence comes from Macaca nemestrina, assembly GCF_043159975.1. Taxonomy (NCBI): domain Eukaryota; kingdom Metazoa; phylum Chordata; class Mammalia; order Primates; family Cercopithecidae; genus Macaca; species Macaca nemestrina. The sequence goes on along the minus strand of NC_092132.1, from coordinate 99,901,152 downwards.
GTGAGATGAATTAACAGAACACTAAGCAGTTTCTCAGAAAGCTTCTTTCCAGATTTCATCTGAGGATATTTCCTTTTTCACCATAGCCCTCTATGGGCTTCCAAATATCACTTTGCCAATTCCACAAGAACTGTCTTAGCGAAAGGCTTCTTGACGGGAAAGCTGTAACTCTGTGAGATGATTTCACAGAACACAAAGAAGTTTCTCAGAAATCTTCTTTCTCTTTGTTATCGGAGGATATTTCCTTTGCCCCTATAGTCTTCAAAGGGATCCGAAATATCTGTTCTCAGATTCCACAGAAATAAGGCTAGCAGAGAGATCCACGAAATACAGATGTAACTCTGTGAGAGGAAGTCACACATCATAGAGCAGTTTCTCAGAAAGCTTCTTTCCATATTTCATCTAAGGATATTTCCTTTTTCACCGTATCCCTCTAAGGGCTTCCAAATATCACTTTGCCAATTCCACAAGAACTGTCTTGGAGAAAGGCTTCTTGAGGGGAAAGCTGTAACTCTCTGAGATGATTTCACAGAACACAAAGAAGTTTCTCAGAAGGCTTGTTTCTCTTTGTTATCGGAGGATATTTCCTTTGGTCCTATAGTCTTCAAAGGGATCCGAAATATCTGTTCTCAGATTCCACAGAAATAAGGCTAGCAGAGAGATCCACGAAATACAGATGTAACTCTGTGAGATGAAATAACAGAACACTAAGCAGTTTTTGAGAAAGCTTCTTTCCAGATTTCATCTGAGGATATTTCCTTTTTCACCATAGCCCTCTAAGGGTTTCCAAATATCACTTTACCAATTCCACAAGAACTGTCTTAGCGAAAGGCTTCTTGAGGGGAAAGCTGTAACTCTGTGAGATGATTTCACAGAACACAAAGAAGTTTCTCAGAAAGCTTGTTTCTCTTTGTTATCGGAGGATATTTCCTTTGGCCCTATAGTCTTCAAGGGGATCCGAAATACATGCTCTCCCATTCCACAAAAATAAGGCTAGCAAAGAGATCCACGAAATACAGATGTAACTCTGTGAGATGAATTAACAGAACACTAAGCAATTTCTCAGAAAGCTTCTTTCCAGATTTCATCTGAGGATATTTCCTTTTTCACCTTAGCCCTCTATTGGCTTCCAAATGTCACTTTGCCAATTCCACAAGAACTGTCTTAGCGAAAGGCTTCTTGACGGGAAAGCTGTAACTCTGTGAGATGATTTCACAGAACACAAAGAAGTTCCTCAGAAAGCCTCTTTCTCTTTGTTATCGGAGGATATTTCCTTTGGCCCTATAGTCTTCAAAGGGATCCGAATATCTGTTCTCAGATTCCACAGAAATAAGGCTAGCAAAGAGATCCACGAAATACAGATGTAACTCTGTGAGTGGAAGTCACACATCACAGAGCAGTTTCTCAGAAAGCTTCTTTCCAGATTTCATCTGAGGATATTTCCTTTTTCACCGTATCCCTCTAAGGGCTTCCAAATATCACTTTGCCAATTCCACAAGAACTGTCTTGGAGAAAGGCTTCTTGAGGGTAAAGCTGTAACTCTCTGAGATGATTTCACAGAACACAAAGAAGTTTCTCAGAAGGCTTGTTTCTCTTTGTTATCGGAGGATATTTCCTTTGGTCCTATAGTCTTCAAAGGGATCCGAAATATCTGTTCTCAGATTCCACAGAAATATGGCTAGCAAAGACATCCATGAAATACAGATGTAACTCTGTGAGATGAATTAACAGAACACTAAGCAGTTTCTCAGAAAGCTTCTTTCCAGATTTCATCTGAGGATATTTCCTTTTTCACCATAGCCCTCTATGGGCTTCCAAATATCACTTTGCCAATTCCACAAGAACTGTCTTAGCGAAAGGCTTCTTGACGGGAAAGCTGTAACTCTGTGAGATGATTTCACAGAACACAAAGAAGTTTCTCAGAAATCTTCTTTCTCTTTGTTATCGGAGGATATTTCCTTTGGCCCTATAGTCTTCAAAGGGATCCGAAATATCTGTTCTCAGATTCCACAGAAATAAGGCTAGCAGAGAGATCCACGAAATACAGATGTAAATCTGTGAGTGGAAGTCACGCATCATAGAGCAGTTTCTCAGAAAGCTTCTTTCCATATTTCATCTATGGATATTTCCTTTTTCACTGTATCCCTCTAAGGGCTTCCAAATATCACTTTGCCAATTCCACAAGAACTGTCTTGGAGAAAGGCTTCTTGAGGGTAAAGCTGTAACTCTCTGAGATGATTTCACAGAACACAAAGAAGTTTCTCAGAAGGCTTGTTTCTCTTTGTTATCGGAGGATATTTCCATTGGTCCTATAGTCTTCAAAGGGATCCGAAATATCTGTTCTCAGATTCCACAGAAATAAGGCTAGCAGAGAGATCCACGAAATACAGATGTAACTCTGTGAGATGAAATAACAGAACACTAAGCAGTTTTTGGGAAAGCTTCTTTCCAGATTTCATCTGAGGATATTTCCTTTTTCACCATAGCCCTCTAAGGGTTTCCAAATATCACTTTACCAACTCCGCAAGAACTGTCTTAGCGAAAGGCTTCTTGAGGGGAAAGCTGTAACTCTGTGAGATGATTTCACAGAACACAAAGAAGTTTCTCAGAAAGCTTGTTTCTCTTTGTTATCGGAGGATATTTCCTTTGGCCCTATATTCTTCAAGGGGATCCGAAATACATGCTCTCACATTCCACAAAAATAAGGCTAGCAAAGAGATCCACGAAATACAGATGTAACTCTGTGAGATGAATTAACAGAACACTAAGCAATTTCTCAGAAAGCTTCTTTCCAGATTTCATCTGAGGATATTTCCTTTTTCACCTTAGCCCTCTATTGGCTTCCAAATATCACTTTGCCAATTCCACAAGAACTGTCTTAGCGAAAGGCTTCTTGACGGGAAAGCTGTAACTCTGTGAGATGATTTCACAGAACACAAAGAAGTTCCTCAGAAAGCCTCTTTCTCTTTGTTATCGGAGGATATTTCCTTTGGCCCTATAGTCTTCAAAGGGATCCGAATATCTGTTCTCAGATTCCACAGAAATAAGGCTAGCAAAGAGATCCACGAAATACAGATGTAACTCTGTGAGTGGAAGTCACACATCACAGAGCAGTTTCTCAGAAATCTTCTTTCCAGATTTCATCTGAGGATATTTCCTTTTACACCGTATCCCTCTAAGGGCTTCCAAATATCACTTTGCCAATTCCACAAGAACTGTCTTGGAGAAAGGCTTCTTGAGGGTAATGCTGTAACTCTCTGAGATGATTTCACAGAACACAAAGAAGTTTCTCAGAAGGCTTGTTTCTCTTTGTTATCGGAGGATATTTCCTTTGGTCCTATAGTCTTCAATGGGATCCGAAATATCTGTTCTCAGATTCCACAGAAATATGGCTAGCAAAGACATCCACGAAATATAGATGTAATTCTGGGAGATGAATTAACAGAACACTAAGCAGTTTCTCAGAAAGCTTCTTTCCAGATTTCATCTGAGGATATTTCCTTTTTCACCATAGCCCTCTATGGGCTTCCAAATATCACTTTGCCAATTCCACAAGAACTGTCTTAGCGAAAGGCTTCTTGAGGGGAAAGCTGTAACTCTGTGAGATGATTTCACAGAACAGAAAGAAGTTTCTCAGAAAGCTTCCTTCTCTTTGTTATCGGAGGCTATTTCTTTTTGCCCTATAGTCTTCAAAGGGATCCGAAATATCTGTTCTCAGATTCCACAGAAATAAGGCTAGCAGAGAGATCCACGAAATACAGATGTAACTCTGTGAGATGAAATAACAGAACATTAAGCAGTTTTTCAGAAAGATTCTTTCCAGATTTCATCTGAGGATATTTCCTTTTTCACCATAGCCCTCTAAGGGCTACCAAATATCACTTTGCCAATTCCACAAGAACTGTCGTAGCGAAAGGCTTCTTGAGGGGAAAGCTGTAACTCTGTGAGATGATTTCACAGAACACAAAGAAGTTTCTCAGAAAGCTTGTTTTTTTTTGTTATCGGAGGGTATTTCCTTTGGCCCTATAGTCTTCAAGGGGATCCGAAATACATGTTCTCAGATTCCACAGAAATAAGGCTATCAAAGAGATCCACGAAATACAGATGTAACTCTGTGAGATGAATTAACAGAACACTAAGCAATTTCTCAGAAAGCTTCTTTCCAGATTTCATCTGAGGATGTTTCCTTTTTCACCATAGCCCTCTATGGGTTTCCAAATATCACTTTGCCAATTCCACAAGAACTTTCTTAGTGAAAGGCTTCTTGAGTTGAAAGCTGTAACTCTGTGAGATGATTTCACAGAACACAAAGAAGTTTCTCAGAAATCTTCTTTCTCTTTGTTATCGGAGGATATTTAATTTGCCCCTAGAGTCTTCAAAGGGATCCGAAATATCTGTTCTCAGATTCCACAGATAAAGGCTAGGAAAGAGATCCACGAAATACAGATGTAACTCTGTGAGTGGAAGTCACACATCATAGAGCAGTTTCTCAGAAAGCTTCTTTCCATATTTCATCTGAGGATATTTCCTTTTTCACCGTATCCCTCTAAGGGCTTCCAAATATCACTTTGCCAATTCCACAAGAACTGTCTTGGAGAAAGGCTTCTTAAGGGTAAAGCTGTAACTCTCTGAGATGATTTCACAGAACACAAATAAGTTTCTCAGAAGGCTTGTTTCTCTTTTTTATCGGAGGATATTTCCTTTGGTCCTATAGTCTTCAAAGGGATCCGAAATATCTGTTCTCAGATTCCACAGAAATAGGGCTAGCAAAGAGATCCATGAAATACAGATGTAACTCTGTGAGATGAATTAACAGAACACTAAGCAGTTTCTCAGAAAGCTTCTTTCCAGATTTCATCTGAGGATATTTCCTTTTTCACCATAGCCCTCTATGGGCTTCCAAATATCACTTGGCCAATTCCACAAGAACTGTCTTAGCGAAAGGCTTCTTGACGGGAAAGCTGTAACTCTGTGAGATGATTTCACAGAACACGGAGAAGTTTCTCAGAAAGCCTCTTTCTCTTTGTTATCGGAGGATATTTCCTTTGGCCCTATAGTCTTCAAAGGGATACGAAATATCTGTTCTCAGATTCCACAGAAATAAGGCTAGCAAAGAGATCCACGAAATACAGATGTAACTCTGTGACTGGAAGTCACACATCACCGAGCAGTTTCTCAGAAAGCTTCTTTCCAGATTTCATCTGAGGATATTTCCTTTTTCACCATAGCCCTCTATGGGCTTCCAAATATCACTTTGCCAATTCCACAAGAACTGTCTTAGCGAAAGGCTTCTTGAGGGGAAAGCTGTAACTCTGTGAGATGATTTCACAGAACACAAAGAAGTTCCTCAGAAAGCCTCTTTCTCTTTGTTATCGGAGGATATTTCCTTTGGCCCTATAGTCTTCTAAGGGATCTGAATATCTGTTCTCAGATTCCACAGAAATAAGGCTAGCAAAGAGATCCATGAAATACAGATGTAACTCTGTGAGTGGAAGTCACACATCACAGAGCAGTTTCTCAGAAAGCTTCTTTCCAGATTTCATCTGAGGATATTTCCTTTTTCACCGTAACCCTCAAAGGGCTTCCAAATATCACTTTGCCAATTCCACAAGAACTGTCTTGGAGAAAGGCTTCTTGAGGGGAAAGCTGTAACTCTGTGAGATGATGTCACAGAACACAAAGAAGTTTCTCAGAAAGCCTCTTTCTCTTTGTTATCGGAGGATATTTCCTTTGGCCCTATAGTCTTCAAAGGGATCCGAAATATCTGTTCTCAGATTCCACAGAAATAAAGCTAGGAAAGAGATCCACGAAATACAGATGTAACTCTGTGAGTGGAAGTCACACATCACCGAGCAGTTTCTCAGAAAGCTTCTTTCCAGATTTCATCTGAGGATATTTCCTTTTTCAACTTAGCCCTCTAGGGGCCTCCAAATATCATTTGGCCAATTCCACAAGAACTGTCTTAGCGAAAGGCTTCTTGAGGGGAAAGCTGAAACTCTGTGAGATGATTTCACAGAACACAAAGAAGTTTCTCAGAAAGCTTCTCTCCTTTTGTTATCGGAGGATATTTCCTTTGGCCCTATAGTCTTCAGAGGGATCCGAAATATCTGTTCTCAGATTCCACAGAAATAAGGCTAGCAAAGAGATCCAGGAAATACAGATGCAACTCTGTGAGATGAATTAACAGAACACTAAGCAGTTTCTCAGAAAGCTTCTTTCCAGATTTCATCTGAGGATATTTCCTTTTTCACCATAGCCCTCTATGGACTTCCTAATATCACTTTGCCAATTCCACAAGAACTGTCTTAGCGAAAGGCTTCTTTAGGGGAAAGCTGTAACTCTGTGAGATGATTTCACAGAACACAAAGAAGTTTCTCAGAAATCTTCTTTCTCTTTGTTATCGGAGGATATCTCCTTTGGCCCTATAGTCTTTAAAGGGATCCGAAATATCTGTTCTCAGATTTCACAGAAAAGGCTAGCGAAGAGATCCACGAAATACAGGTGTAGCTCTGTTAGTGAAAGTCACAGATCACAGAGCAGTTTCTGAGAAAGCTTCTTTCCAGAATTCATCTGAGGATATTTCCTTTTTCACCATAGCCCTCTATGGGCTTCCAAATATCACTTTGCCAATTCCACAAAAACTGTCTTAGTGAAAGGCTTCTTGAGGGGAAAGCTGTAACTCTGTGAGATGATATCACAGAACACAAAGAAGTTTCTCAGAAAGCCTATTTCTCTTTGTTATTGGAGGATATTTCCTTTGACCCTATAGTCTTCAAAGGGATCCGAAATATCTGTTCTCAGATTCCACAGAAATAAGGCTACGAAAGAGATCCACGAAATAGAGATGTAACTCTATGAGTGGAAGCCACACACCACAGAGCAGGTTCTCAGACAGCTTCTTTCCAGATTTCATCTGAGGATATTTCCTTTTTCACCATATCCCTCTATGGGCTTCCAAATATCACTTTTCCAAATCCAAAAGAACTGTCTTAGCGAAAGGATTCTTGAGGGGAAAGCTGTAACTCAGTGAGATGATTTCACAGAACACAAAGAAGTTTCTCAGAAAGCCTCTTTCTCTTTGTTATCGGAGGATATTTCCTTTGGCCCTATAGTCTTCAAAGGGATCCGAAATATCTGTTCTCAGATTCCACAGAAATAAGGCTAGCAAAGAGATCCACGAAATACAGATGTAACTCTGTGAGTGGAAGTCACACATCACCGAGCAGTTTCTCAGAAAGCTTCTTTCCAGATTTCATCTGAGGATATTTTCTTTTTCAGCATAGCCCTCTATGGGCTTCCAAATATCACTTTGCAAATTCCACAAGAACTGTCTTAGCGAAAGGATTCTTGAGGGGAAAGCTGTAACTCCGTGAGATGATTTCACAGAACACAATGAAGTTTCTCAGAAAGCTTCTTTCTCTTTGTTAACGGAGGATATTTCCTTTGGTCCTATAGTCTTCAAAGCGATCCGAAATATATGTTCTCAGATTCCACAGAAATAAGGCTAGCAGAGAGATCCAGGAAATACAGATGTAACTCTGTGAGTTGAAATAGGAGAACACTAAGCAGTTTTTGAGAAAGCTTCTTTCCAGATTTCATCTGAGGATATTTCCTTTTTCACCATAGCCCTCTAAGGGCTTGCAAATATCACTTTGCCAATTCCACAAGAACTGTCTTAGCGAAAGGCTTCTTGAGGGGTAAGCTGTAACTCTGTGAGATGATTTCACAGAACACAAAGAAGTTTCTCAGAAAGCTTGTTTCTCTTTGTTATCGGAGGATATTTCCTTTGGCCCTATAGCCTTCATGGGGATCCGAAATACATGTTTTCAGAATCCACAGAAATAAGGCTAGCAAAGAGATCCACGAAATACAGATGTAACTCTGTGAGATGAAATAACAGAACACTAAGCAGTTTTTGAGAAAGCTTCTTTCCAGATTTCATCTGAGGATATTTCCATCTTCACCATAGCCCTCTATGGGCTTCCAAATATCACTTGGCCAATTCCACAAGAACTGTCTTAGCGAAAGGCTTCTTGACGGGAAAGCTGTAACTCTGTGAGATGATTTCACAGAACACAAAGAAGTTCCTCAGAAAGCTTGTTTCTCTTTGTTATCGGAGGATATTTCCTTTGGCCCTATAGTCTTCAAGGGGATCCGAAATACATGTTCTCAGATTCCACAGAAATAAGGCTAGCAAAGAGATCCACGAAATACAGATGTAACTCTGTGAGTGGAAGTCACACATCACAGAGCAGTTTCTCAGAAAGCTTCTTTCCAGATTTCATCGGAGGATATTTCCTTTTTCACCGTATCCCTCAAAGGGCTTCCAAATATCACTTTGTCAATTCCACAAGAACTGTCTTGGAGAAAGGCTTCTTGAGGGGAAAGCTGAAACTCTGTGAGATGATTTCACAGAACACAAAGATGTTCTCAGAAAGCCTCTTTCTCGTTGTTATGGGAGGATATTTCCTTTGGCCCTAAGGTCTTCAAAGGGATACAAAATATCTGTTCTCAGATTCCACAGAAATAAGACTAGCAAAGAGATCCACGAAATACAGATGTAACTCTGTGAGTGGAAGTCACACATCACAGAGCAGTTTCTCAGAAAGCTTCTTTCCAGATTTCATCTGAGGATATTTCCTTTTTCACCATAGCCCTCTATGGGCTTCCAAATATCACTTTGCCAATTCCACAAGAACTGTCTTAGCGAAAGGCTTCTTGACGGGAAAGCTGTAACTCTGTGAGATGATTTCAGAGAACACAAAGAAGTTTCTCAGAAAGCTTCTTTCTCTTTGTTATCGGAGGACATTTCCTTTGGTCCTATAGTCTTCAAAGGGATCAGAAATTTCTGTTTTCAGATTCCACAGAAATAAGGCTAGCAAAGAGATCCACGAAATACAGATGTAACTCTGTGAGTGGAAGTCACACATCACAGAGCAGTATCTCAGAAAGCTTCTTTCCAGATTTCATCTGAGGATATTTCCTTTTTCACCAGAGAATTCTAAGGGCTTCCAAATATCACTTTGCCAAATCCACAATAACAGTCTTAGCGAAAGGCTTCTTGAGGGGAAAGCTGTAACTCTGTGAGATGATTTCACAGACCACAAAGAAGTTTCTCAGAAAGCCTCTTTCTCTTTGTTTTCAGAGGATATTTCCTTTGGACCTATAGTCTTCAAAGGGATCCGAAATATCTGTTCTCAGTTTTCACAGAAATAAGGCTAGGAAAGAGATCCACGAAATACACATGTAACTCTGTGAGTGGAAGTCACACATCACAGAGCAGTTTCTCAGAAAGCTTGTTTGCAGATTTCATCTGAGGTTATTTCCTTTTTCACCTTAGTCCTCTATGGGCTTCCAAATATCACTTTGCCAAATCCATAAGAACTGTTTAGCGAAAGGCTTCTTAGGGGAAACCTGAAAATGTGTGAGATGATTTCAAAGAACACAAAGAAGTTTCTCAGAAAGCTTCTTTCTCTTTGTTATCGGAGGATATTTCCTTTGGCCCTATAGTCTTCAAAGGGATCCGAAATATCTGTTCTCAGATTCCACAGGAATAAGGCTAGCAAAGAGATCCACGAAATACAGATGTAACTCTGTGAGATGAAATAACAGAACACTAAGCAGTTTTTGAGAAAGCTTCTTTCCAGATTTCATCTGAGGATATTTCCTTTTTCACCATAGCCCTCTAAGGGTTTCCAAATATCACTTTGCCAATTCCACAAGAACTGTCTTAGCGAAAGGCTTCTTGAGGGGAAAGCTGAAACTCTGTGAGTTGATTTCACAGAACACAAAGAAGTTTCTAAGAAAGCTTCTCTCTCTTTGTTATCGGAGGATATTTCCTTTGGCCCTATAGTCTTCAAAGTGATCCGAAATATCTGTTCTCAGATTCCACAGAAATAAGGCTGGCAAGGAGATCCACGAAATACAGATGTAACTCTCTGAGTGGAAGTCACACATCACAGAGCAGTTTCTCAGAAAGCTTCTTTCCAGATTTCATCTGAGAATATTTCCTTCTTCACCATAGCCCTCTATGGGCTTCCAAATATCACTTTGCCAATTCCACAAGAACTGTCTTCGAGAAAGGCTTCTTGAGGGGAAAGCTGTAACTCTGTGAGATGATTTCACAGAACACAAAGAAGTTTCTCAGAAGGCTTGTTTCTCTTTGTTATCGGAGGATATTTCCTTTGGCCCTATAGTCTTCAAAGGGATCTGAAATATCTGTTCTCAGAACCCACAGAAATAAGGCTGGCAAAGAGATCCGTGAAATACAGATGTACTCTGTGAGATGAATTAACAGAACACTAAGCAGGTTCGCAGAAAGCTTCTTTCCAGATTTCATCTGAGGATATTTCCTTTTCACCATAGCTCTCTATGGGCTTCCAAATATCACTTGGCCAATTCCACAAGAACTGTCTTAGCGAAAGGCTTCTTGACGGGAAAGCTGTAACTCTGTGAGATGATTTCACAGAACACCAAGAAGTTTCTCAGAAAGCCTCTTTCTCTTTGTTATCGGAGGATATTTCCTTTGGCCCTATAGTCTTCAAAGGGATCCGAAATATCTGTTCTCAGATTCCACAGAAATAAGGCTAGCAAAGAGATCCACGAAATACAGATGTAACTCTTTGACTGGAAGTCACACATCACCGAGCAGTTTCTCAGAAAGCTTCTTTCCAGATTTCATCTGAGGATAATTTCTTTTTCACCATACCCACCATGGGTTTCCAAATATCACTTTGCCAATTCCCCAAGAACTGTCTTAGCGAAAGGCTTCTTGAGGGGAAAGCTGTAACTCTGTGAGATGATTTCACAGAACACAATGAAGTTTCTCAGAAAGCTTCTATCTCTTTGTTATCGGAGGATATTTCCTTTGGCCCTATAGTCTTCAAAGGGATCCGAAGTATCTGTTCTCAGATTCCACAGAAAGAAGGCTAGAAGAGAGATCCATGAAATACAGATGTAACTCTGTGAGATGAAATAACAGAACACTAAGCAGTTTTTGAGAAAGCTTCTTTCCAGATTTCATCTGAGGATATTTCCTTTTTCACCATAGCCCTCTAAGGGTTTCCAAATATCACTTTGCCAATTCCACAAGAACTGTCTTTGCGAAAGGATTCTTGAGGAGAAAGCTGAAACTCTGTGAGTTGATTTCACAGAACACAAAGAAGTTCCTCAGAAAGCTTCTCTCTCTTTGTTATCGGAGGATATTTCCTTTGGCCCTATAGTCTTCAAAGGGATCCGAAATATCTGTTCTCAGATTCCACAGAAATAAGGCTAGCGAAGAGATCCACGAAATACAGATGTAACTCTGTGAGTGGAAGTCACACATCACAGAGCAGTTTCTCAGAAAGCTTCTTTCCAGATTTCATCTGAGAATACTTCCTTCTTCACCATAGCCCTCTATGGGCTTCCAAATATCACTTTGCCAATTCCACAAGAACTGTCTTAGCGAAAGGCTTCTTGAGCGGAAAGCTGTAACTCTGTGAGATGATTTCACAGAACACAGAGAAGTTTCTCATAAAGCTTGTTTCTCTTTGTTATCGGAGGATATTTCCTTTGGCCCTATAGTCTTCAAAGGGATCCGAAATATCTGTTCTCAGATTCCACAGAAATAAGGCTATCAAAGTGACCCAGGAAATACAGATGTAACTCTGTGAGATGAATTAACAGAACACTAAGCAGTTTCTCAGAAAGCTTCTTTCCAGATTTCATCTGAGGATATTTCCTTTTTCACCATAGCCCTCCAGGGACTTCCAAATATCACTTTGCCAATTCCACAAGAACTGTCTTAGCGAAAGGCTTCTTGTCGGGAAAGCTGTATGTCTCTGAGATGATTTCACAGAACACAAAGAAGTTTCTCAGAAAGCTTCTTTCTCTTTGTTATCGGAGGATATTTCCGTTGGCCCTATAGTCTTTAAAGGGATCGGAAATATCTGTTCTCAGATTCCACAGAAAAAGGCTAGCGAAGAGTTCCACGAAATACACATGTTGCTCTGTTAGTGGAAGTCACAGATCACAGAGCAGTTTCTCAGAAAGCTTCTTTCCAGAATTCATCTGAGGATATTTCCTTTTTCACCATAGCCCTCTATGGGCTTCCAAATATCACCTTGCCAAATCCACAAGGACTGTCTTAGCGAAAGGCTTCTTGACGGGAAAGCTGTAACTCTGTGAGATGATTTCACAGAACACAAAGAAGTTTCTCAGAAAACTTGGTTCTGTTTGTTATGGGAGGATATTTCCTTTGACCCTATAGCCTTCATGGGGATCCGAAATACATGCTTTCAGATTCCACAGAAATAAGGCTAGCAAAGAGATCCACGAAATACAGATGTAACTCTGTGAGTGGAAGTCACACATCACAGAGCAGTTTCTCAGAAAGCTTCTTTCCAGATTTCATCTGAGGATATTTCCTTTTTCACCATAGCCCTCTATGGGCTTCCAAATATCACTTTGCCAATTCCACAAGAACTGTCTTAGCGAAAGGCTTCTTGACGGGAAAGCTCTAACTCTGTGAGATGATTTCACAGAACACAAAGAAGTTTCTCAGAAAGCTTCTTTCTCTTTGTTATCGGAGGATATTTCCTTTGGCCCTATAGTCTTCAAAGGGATCAGAAATTTCTGTTCTCAGATTCCACAGAAATAAGGATAGGATAGAGATGCACGAAATACAGATGTAACTCTGTGAGTGGAAGTCATACATCATAGAGCAGTTTCTCAGAAACCATGTTCGCAGATTTCATCTGAGGATATTTCCTTTTTCACCTTAGCTCTCTATGGGCTTCCAAATATCACTTTGCCAATTCCACAAGAACTGTCTTAGCGAAAGGCTAATTGAGGGGAAAGCTGAAACTCTGTGAGATGATGTCACAGAACACAAAGAAGTTTCTCAGAGGGCTTCCTTCTCTTTGATATCGGAGGATATTTCCTTTGGCCCTGTAGTCTTCAAAGGGATCCGAAATATCTGTTCTCAGATTCCACAGAAATAAGGCTATCAAAGAGATCCACGAAATACAGATGTAACTCTGTGAGTGGAAGTCAAACATCACAGAGCAGTTTCTGAGAAAGCTTCTTTCCAGATTTCATCTGAGCATATTTCCTTTTTCACCGTATCCCTCTAAGGCCTTCCAAATATCACTTTGCCAATTCCTCAAGAACTGTCTTGGAGAAAGGCTTCTTGAGTGTAAAGCTGTAACTCTCTGAGATGATTTCACAGAACACAAAGAAGTTTCTCAGAAGGCTTGTTTCTCTTTTTTATCGGAGGATATTTCCATTGGTCCTATAGTCTTCAAAGGGATCCGAAATATCTGTTCTCAGATTCCACAGAAATAGGGCTAGCAAAGAGATCCATGAAATACAGATGTAACTCTGTGAGATGAATTAACCGAACAGTAAGCAGTTTCTCAGAAAGCTTCTTTCCAGATTTCATCTGATGATATTTCCTTTTTCACCATAGCCCTGTATGGGCTTCCAAATATCACTTGGCCAATTCCACAAGAACTGTCTTAGCGAAAGGCTTCTTGACGGGAAAGCTGTAACTCTGTGAGATGATTTCACAGAACACAAAGAAGTTTCTCAGAAAGCTTCTTTCTCTTTTTTATGGGAGGATAATTCCTTTGGCCCCATAGTCTTCAAAGGTATCCGAAATATCTGTTCTCAGATTCCACAGAAAAAGGTTCGCGAAGAGATCCAAAATACAGATGTAGCTCTGTTAGTGGAAGTCAGACATCACAGAGCAGTTTCTGAGAAAGCTTCTTTCCAGATTTCATCTGAGGATATTTTCTTTTTCACCATAGCCCTCTATGGGCTTCCAAATATCACTTTGCCAATTCCACAAGAACTGTCTTAGCGAAAGGCTTCTTGAGGGGAAAGCTGTAACTCTGTGAGATGATTTCACAGAACAGAAAGAAGTTTCTCAGAAAGCTTCATTCTCTTTGTTATCGGAGGCTATTTCCTTTTGCCCTATAGTCTTCAAAGGGATCCGAAATATCTGTTCTCAGATTCCACAGAAATAAGGCTAGCAGAGAGATCCACGAAATACAGATGTAACTCTGTGAGATGAAATAACAGAACACTAAGCAGTTTTTGAGAAAGCTTCTTTCCAGATTTCATCTGAGGATATTTCCTTTTTCACCATAGCCCTCTAAGGGCTACCAAATATCACTTTGCCAATTCCACAAGAACTGTTTTAGCGAAAGGCTTCCTGAGGGGAAAGCTGTAACTCTGTGAGATGATTTCACAGAACACAAAGAAGTTTCTCAGAAAGCTTGTTTTTTTTTGTTATCGGAGGGTATTTCCTTTGGCCCTATAGTCTTCAAGGGGATCCGAAATACATGTTCTCAGATTCCACAGAAATAAGGCTAGCAAAGAGATCCACGAAATACAGATGTAACTTTGTGAGATGAATTAACAGAACACTAAGCAATTTCTCAGAAAGCTTCTTTCCATATTTCATCTGAGGATATTTCCTTTTTCACCGTATCCCTCTAACGCCTTCCAAATATCACTTTGCCAATTCCACAAGAACTGTCTTGGAGAAAGGCTTCTTGAGGGTAAAGCTGTAACTCTCTGAGATGATTTCACAGAACACAAAGAAGTTTCTCAGAAGGCTTGTTTCTCTTTGTTATCGGAGGATATTTCCTTTGGTCCTAAAGTCTTCAAAGGGATCCGAAATATCTGTTCTCAGATTCCACAGAAATAGGGCTAGAAAAGAGATCCATGAAATACAGATGTAACTCTGTGAGATGAATTAACAGAACACTAAGCAGTTTCTCAGAAAGCTTCTTTCCAGATTTCATCTGAGGATATTTCCTTTTTCAACCTAGCCCTCTATGGGCTTCCAAATATCACTTGGCCAATTCCACAAGAACTGTCTTAGCGAAAGGCTTCTTGAGGGGAAAGCTGTAACTCTGTGAGATGATTTCACAGAACACAAAGAAGTTTCTCAGAAAGCTTGTTTTTTTTTGTTATCGAAGGGTATTTCTTTTGGCCCTATACTCTTCAAAGGGATCCGAAATATCTGTTCTCAGATTCCACAGAAATTAGGCTAGCAAAGAGATCCACGAAATACAGATGTAACTTTGTGACTGGAAGTCACACATCACCGAGCAGTTTCTCAGAAAGCTTCTTTCCAGATTTCATCTGAGGATATTTTCTTTTTCACTATAGCCCTCTATGGGCTTCCAAATATCACTTTGCCAATTCCACAAGAACTGTCTTAGCGAAAGGCTTCTTGAGGGGAAAGCTGTAACTCTGTGAGATGATTTCACAGAACACAATGAAGTTTCTCAGAAAGCTTCTTTCTCTTTGTTAACGGAGGATATTTCCTTTGGCCCTATAGTCTTCAAAGGGATCCGAAATATCTCTTCTCAGATTCCACAGAAATAAGGCTAGCAGAGAGATCCACGAAATACAGATGTAACTCTGTGAGATGAAATAACAGAACAGTAAGCAGTTTTTGAGAAAGCTTCTTTCCAGATTTCATCTGAGGATATTTCCTTTTTCACCATAGCCCTCTAAGGGTTTCCAAATTTCACTTTACCAATTCCACAAGAACTGTCTTAGCAAACGGCTTCTTATGGGGAAAGCTGTAACTCTGTGAGATGATTTCACAGAACACAAAGAAGTTTCTCAGAAAGCTTGTTTCTCTTTGTTATCGGGGGATATTTCCTTTGGCCCTATAGTCTTCAAGGGGATCCGAAATACCTGCTCTCACATTCCACAGAAATAAGGCTAGCAAAGAGATCCACGAAATACAGATGTAACTCTGTGAGTGGAAGTCACACATCACAGAGCAGTTTCTCAGAAAGCTTCTTTCCAGATTTCATCTGAGGATATTTCCTTTTTCACCGTAACCCTCAAAGGGCTTCCAAATATCACTTTGCCAATTCCACAAGAACTGTCTTGGAGAAAGGCTTCTTGAGTGGAAAGCTGCAACTCTGTGAGATGATTTCACAGAACACAAAGAAGTTTCTCAGAAAGCCTCTTTCTCTTTGTTATCGGAGGATATTTCCTTTGTCCCTATAGTCTTCAAAGGGATCCGAAATATCTGTTCTCAGATTCCACAGAAATAAAGCTAGGAAAGAGATCCACGAAATACCGATGTAACTCTGTGAGTGGAAGTCACACATCACAGAGCAGTTTCTCAGAAAGCTTCTTTCCAGATTTCATCTGAGGATATTTCCTTTTTCAACCTAGCCCTCTATGGGATTCCAAATATCATTTGGACAATTCCACAAGAACTGTCTTAGCGAAAGGCTTCTTGAGGGGAAAGCTGTATCTCTGTGAGATGTTTTCACAGAACACAAAGAAGTTTCTCAGAAAGCTTCTCTCTATTTGATATCGGGGGATATTTCCTTTGGCCCTATAGTCTTCAAAGGGATCCGAAATATCTGTTCTCAGATTCCACAGAAATAAGGCCAGCAAAGAGATCCACGAAATACAGATGTAACTCTGTGAGTGGAAGTCACACATCATAGAGCAGTTTCTCAGAAAGCTTCTTTCCAGATTTCATCTGAGGATATTTCCTTTTTCACCGTATCCCTCTAAGGGCTTCCAAATATCACTTTGCCAATTCCACAAGATCTGTCTTGGAGAAAGGTTTCTTGAGGGTAAAGCTGTAACTCTCTGAGATGATTTCACAGAACACAAAGAAGTTTCTCAGAAGGCTTGTTTCTCTTTGTTATCGGAGGATATTTCCTTTGGCCCTAGAGTCTTCAGAAGGATGCGAAATATCTGTTCTCAGATTCCACAGAAATAAGGCTAGCAAAGATATCCAGGAAATACAGATGTAACTCTGTGAGATGAATGAACAGAACACGAAGCAGCTTCTCAGAAAGCTTCTTTCCAGATTTCATCTGAGGATATTTCCTTTTTCACCCTATCCCTCTAAGGGCTTCCAAATATCACTTTGCCAATTCCACAAGAACTGTCTTGGAGAAAGGCTTCTTGAGGGTAAAGCTGTAACTCTCTGAGATGATTTCACAGAACACAAATAAGTTTCTAAGAAGCCTTGTTTCTCTTTGTTATCGGAGGATACTTCCTTTGGTCCTATAGTCTTCAAAGGGATCCGAAATATCTGTTCTCAGATTCCACAGAAATAGGGCTAGCAAAGAGATCCATGAAATACAGATGTAACTCTGTGAGATGAATTAACAGAACAATAAGCAGTTTCTCAGAAAGCTTCTTTCCAGATTTCATCTGAGGATATTTCCTTTTTCACCATAGCCCTCTATGGGCTTCCAAATATCACTTTGCCAATTCCACAAGAACTGTCTTAGCGAAAGGCTTCTTGACGGGAAAGCTGTAACTCTGTGAGATGATTTCACAGAACACAGAGAAGTTTCTCAGAAAGCCTCTTTCTCTTTGTTATCAGAGGATATTTCCTTTTGCCCTATAGTCTTCAAAGGGATCCGAAATATCTGTTCTCAGATTCCACAGAAATAAGGCTAGCAAAGAGATCCACGAAATACAGATGTAACTCTGTGAGTGGAAGTCACACATCATAGAGCAGTTTCTCAGAAAGCTTCTTTCCATATTTCATCTGAGGATATTTCCTTTTTCACCGTATCCCTCTAAGGGCTTCCAAATATCACTTTGCCAATTCCACAAGAACTGTCTTGGAGAAAGGCTTCTTAAGGGTAAAGCTGTAACTCTCTGAGATGATTTCACAGAACACAAATAAGTTTCTCAGAAGGCTTGTTTCTCTTTTTTATCGGAGGATATTTCCTTTGGCCCTATAGTCTTCAAAGGGATCCGAAATATCTGTTCTCAGATTCCACAGAAATAGGGCTAGCAAAGAGATCCATGAAATACAGATGTAACTCTGTGAGATGAATTAACAGAACACTAAGCAGTTTCTCAGAAAGCTTCTTTCCAGATTTCATCCGAGGATATTTCCTTTTTCACCATAGCCCTCTATGGGCTTCCAAATATCACTTGGCCAATTCCACAAGAACTGTCTTAGCGAAAGGCTTCTTGACGGGAAAGCTGTAACTCTGTGAGATGATTTCACAGAACACGGAGAAGTTTCTCAGAAAGCCTCTTTCTCTTTGTTATCGGAGGATATTTCCTTTGGCCCTATAGTCTTCAAAGGGATCCGAAATATCTGTTCTCAGATTCCACAGAAATAAGGCTAGCAAAGAGATCCACGAAATACAGATGTTACTCTGTGACTGGAAGTCACACATCACTGAGCAGTTTCTCAGAAAGCTTCTTTCCAGATTTCATCTGAGGATATTTCCTTTTTCACCATAGCCCTCTATGGGCTTCCAAATATCACTTTGCCAATTCCACAAGAACTGTCTTAGCGAAAGGCTTCTTGAGGGGAAAGCTGTAGCTCTGTGAGATGATTTCACAGAACACAAAGAAGTTCCTCAGAAAGCCTCTTTCTCTTTGTTATCGGAGGATATTTCCTTTGGCCCTATAGTCTTCTAAGGGATCTGAATATCTGTTCTCAGATTCCACAGAAATAAGGCTAGCAAAGAGATCCATGAAATACAGATGTAACTCTGTGAGTGGAAGTCACACATCACAGAGCAGTTTCTCAGAAAGCTTCTTTCCAGATTTCATCTGAGGATATTTCCTTTTTCACCGTAACCCTCAAAGGGCTTCCAAATATCACTTTGCCAATTCCACAAGAACTGTCTTGGAGAAAGGCTTCTTGAGGGGAAAGCTGTAACTCTGTGAGATGATGTCACAGAACACAAAGAAGTTTCTCAGAAAGCCTCTTTCTCTTTGTTATCGGAGGATATTTCCTTTGGCCCTATAGTCTTCAAAGGGATCCGAAATATCTGTTCTCAGATTCCACAGAAATAAAGCTAGGAAAGAGATCCACGAAATACAGATGTAACTCTGTGAGTGGAAGTCACACATCACCGAGCAGTTTCTCAGAAAGCTTCTTTCCAGATTTCATCTGAGGATATTTCCTTTTTCAACTTAGCCCTCTATGGGCTTCCATATATCATTTGGCCAATTCCACAAGAACTGTCTTAGCGAAAGGCTTCTTGAGGGGAAAGCTGAAACTCTGTGAGATGATTTCACAGAACACAAAGAAGTTTCTCAGAAAGCTTCTCTCTATTTGTTATCGGAGGATATTTCCTTTGGCCCTATAGTCTTCAGAGGGATCCGAAATATCTGTTCTCAGATTCCACAGAAATAAGGCTAGCAAAGAGATCCAGGAAATACAGATGTAACTCTGTGAGATGAATTAACAGAACACTAAGCAGTTTCTCAGAAAGCTTCTTTCCAGATTTCATCTGAGGATATTTCCTTTTTCACCATAGCCCTCTATGGACTTCCTAATATCACTTTGCCAATTCCACAAGAACTGTCTTAGCGAAAGGCTTCTTTAGGGGAAAGCTGTAACTCTGTGAGATGATTTCACAGAACACAAAGAAGTTTCTCAGAAATCTTCTTTCTCTTTGTTATCGGAGGATATTTCCCTTGGCCCTATAGTCTTTAAAGGGATCCGAAATATCTGTTCTCAGATTCCACAGAAAAGGCTAGCGAAGAGATCCACGAAATACAGATGTAGCTCTGTTAGTGAAAGTCACAGATCACAGAGCAGTTTCTGAGAAAGCTTCTTTCCAGAATTCATCTGAGGATATTTCCTTTTTCACCATAGTCCTCTATGGGCTTCCAAATATCACTTTGCCAATTCCACAAAAACTGTCTTATTGAAAGGCTTCTTGAGGGGAAAGCTGTAACTCTGTGAGATGATATCACAGAACACAAAGAAGTTTCTCAGAAAGCCTCTTTCTCTTTGTTATTGAAGGATATTTCCTTTGAACCTATAGTCTTCAAAGGGATCCGAAATATCTGTTCTCAGATTCCACAGAAATAAGGCTACGAAAGAGATCCACGAAATGGAGATGTAACTCTGTGAGTGGAAGCCACACATCACAGAGTAGTTTCTCAGACAGCTTCTTTCCAGATTTCATCTGAGGATATTTCCTTTTTCACCATATCCCTCTATGGGCTTCCAAATATCACTTTTCCAAATCCAAAAGAAGTGTCTTAGCGAAAGGCTTCTTGAGGGGAAAGCTGTAACTCAGTGAGATGATTTCACAGAACACAAAGAAGTTTCTCAGAAAGCCTCTTTCTCTTTGTTATCGGAGGATATTTCCTTTGGCCCTATAGTCTTCAAAGGGATCCGAAATATCTGTTCTCAGATTCCACAGAAATAAGGCTAGCAAAGAGATCCACGAAATACAGATGTAACTCTGTGAGTGGAAGTCACACATCACCGAGCAGTTTCTCAGAAAGCTTCTTTCCAGATTTCATCTGAGGATATTTTCTTTTTCAGCATAGCCCTCTATGGGCTTCCAAATATCACTTTGCAAATTCCACAAGAACTGTCTTAGCGAAAGGATTCTTGAGGGGAAAGCTGTAACTCCGTGAGATGATTTCACAGAACACAATGAAGTTTCTCAGAAAGCTTCTTTCTCTTTGTTAACGGAGGATATTTCCTTTGGCCCTATAGTCTTCAAAGCGATCCGAAATATATGTTCTCAGATTCCACAGAAATAAGGCTAGCAGAGAGATCCAGGAAATACAGATGTAACTCTGTGAGATGAAATAGGAGAACACTAAGCAGTTTTTGAGAAAGCTTCTTTCCAGATTTCATCTGAGGATATTTCCTTTTTCACCATAGCCCTCTAAGGGCTTCCAAATATCACTTTGCCAATTCCACAAGAACTGTCTTAGCGAAAGGCTTCTTGAGGGGTAAGCTGTAACTCTGTGAGATGATTTCACAGAACACAAAGAAGTTTCTCAGAAAGCTTGTTTCTCTTTGTTATCGGAGGATTTTTCCTTTGGCCCTATATTCTTCAAGGGGATCCTAAATACATGTTCTCAGATTCCACAGAAATAAGGCTAGCAAAGAGATCCACGAACTACAGATGTAACTCTGTGAGATGAATTAACAGAACACTAAGCAGTTTCTCAGAAAGCTTCTTTCCAGATTTCATCTGAGGATATTTCCTTTTTCAACATAGCCCTCTAGGGGTTCCAAATATCACTTTGCCAATTCCACAAGAACTGTCTTAGCCAAAGGCTTCTTGATGGGTAAGTTGTAACTCTGTGAGATGATTTCACAGAACACCAAGAAGTTTCTCAGAAAGCTTGTTTCTCTTTGTTATGGGAGGATATTTCCTTTGGCCCTATAGCCTTCATGGGGATCCGAAATACATGTTTTCAGAATCCACAGAAATAAGGCTATCAAAGAGATCCACGAAATACAGATGTAACTCTGTGAGATGAAATAACAGAACACTAAGCAGTTTTTGAGAAAGCTTCTTTCCAGATTTCATCTGAGGATATTTCCATCTTCACCATAGCCCTCTATGGGCTTCCAAATATCACTTTGCCCATTCCACAAGAACTGTCTTAGCGAAAGGCTTCTTGACGGGAAAGCTGTAACTCTGTGAGATGATTTCAGAGAACACAAAGAAGTTCCTCAGAAAGCTTGTTTCTCTTTTTTATCGGAGGATATTTCCTTTGGCCCTATAGTCTTCAAGGGGATCCGAAATACATGTTCTCAGATTCCACAGAAATAAGGCTTGCAAAGAGATCCACGAAATACAGATGTAACTCTGTGAGTGGAAGTCACACATCACAGAGCAGTTTCTCAGAAAGCTTCTTTCCAGATTTCATCGGAGGATATTTCCTTTTTCACCGTATCCCTCAAAGGGCTTCCAAATATCACTTTGTCAATTCCACAAGAACTGTCTTGGAGAAAGGCTTCTTGAGGGGAAAGCTGAAACTCTGTGAGATGATTTCACAGAACACAAAGATGTTCTCAGAAAGCCTCTTTCTCGTTGTTATTGGAGGATATTTCCTTTGGCCCTATGGTCTTCAAAGGGATACAAAATATCTGTTCTCAGATTCCACAGAAATAAGACTAGCAAAGAGATCCACGATATACAGATGTAACTCTGTGAGGGGAAGTCACACATCACAGAGCAGTTTCTCAGAAAGCTTCTTTCCAGATTTCATCTGAGGATATTTCCTTTTTCACCATAGCCCTCTATGGGCTTCCAAATATCACTTTGCCAATTCCACAAGAACTGTCTTAGCGAAAGGCTTCTTGACGGGAAAGCTGTAACTCTGTGAGATGATTTCAGAGAACACAAAGAAGTTTCTCAGAAAGCTTCTTTCTCTTTGTTATCGGAGGACATTTCCTTTGGTCCTATAGTCTTCAAAGGGATCAGAAATTTCTGTTTTCAGATTCCACAGAAATAAGGCTAGCAAAGAGATCCACGAAATACAGATGTAACTCTGTGAGTGGAAGTCACACATCACAGAGCAGTATCTCAGAAAGCTTCTTTACAGATTTCATCTGAGGATATTTCCTTTTTCACCAGAGAATTGTAAGGGCTTCCAAATATCACTTTGCCAAATCCACAAGAACAGTCTTAGGGAAAGGCTTCTTGAGGGGAAAGCTGTAACTCTGTGAGATGATTTCACAGACCACAAAGAAGTTTCTCAGAAAGCCTCTTGCTCTTTGTTTTCAGAGGATATTTCCTTTGGACCTATAGTCTTCAAAGGGATCCGAAATATCTGTTCTGTTTTCACAGAAATAAGGCTAGGAAAGAGATCCACGAAATAAACATGTAACTCTGTGAGTGGAAGTCACACATCACAGAGCAGTTTCTCAGAAAACTTGTTTGCTGATTTCATCTGAGTTTATTTCCTTTTTCACCTTAGTCCTCTATGGGCTTCCAAATATCACTTTGCCAAATCCATAAGAACTGTTTAGCGAAAGGCTTCTTAGGGGAAACCTGAAACTCTGTGAGATGATTTCAAAGAACACAAAGAAGTTTCTCAGAAAGCTTCTTTCTCTTTGTTATCGGAGGATATTTCCTTTGGCCCTATAGTCTTCAAAGGGATCCGAAATATCTGTTCTCAGATTCCACAGAAATAAGGCTAGCAAATAGATCCACGAAATACAGATGTAACTCTGTGAGATGAAATAACAGAACACTAAGCAGTTTTTGAGAAAGCTTCTTTCCAGATTTCATCTGAGGATATTTCCTTTTTCACCATAGCCCTCTAAGGGTTTCCAAATATCACTTTGCCAATTCCACAAGAACTGTCTTAGCGAAAGGCTTCTTGAGGGGAAAGCTGAAACTCTGTGAGTTGATTTCACAGAACACAAAGAAGTTTCTCAGAAAGCTTCTCTCTCTTTGTTATCGGAGGATATTTCCTTTGGCCCTATAGTCTTCAAAGTGATCCGAATTATCTGTTCTCAGATTCCACAGAAACAAGGCTGGCAAGGAGATCCACGAAATACAGATGTAACTCTGTGAGTGGAAGTCACACATCACAGAGCAGTTTCTCAGAAAGCTTCTTTCCAGATTTCATCTGAGAATATTTCCTTCTTCACCATAGCCCTCTATGGGCTTCCAAATATCACTTTGCCAATTCCACAAGAACTGTCTTCGAGAAAGGCTTCTTGAGGGGAAAGCTGTAACTCTGTGAGATGATTTCACAGAACACAAAGAAGTTTCTCAGAAGGCTTGTTTCTCTTTGTTATCGGAGGATATTTCCTTTGGCCCTATAGTCTTCAAAGGGATCTGAAATATCTGTTCTCAGAATCCACAGAAATAAGGCTGGCAAAGAGATCCGTGAAATACAGATGTACTCTGTGAGATGAATTAACAGAACACTAAGCAGTTTCTCAGAAAGCTTCTTTCCAGATTTCATCTGAGGATATTTCCTTTTCACCATAGCCCTCTATGGGCTTCGAAATATCACTTGGCCAATTCCACAAGAACTGTCTTAGCGAAAGGCTTCTTGACGGGAAAGCTGTAACTCTGTGAGATGATTTCACAGAACACAAAGAAGTTTCTCAGAAAGCCTCTTTCTCTTTGTTATCGGAGGATATTTCCTTTGGCCCTATAGTCTTCAAAGGGATCCGAAATATCTGTTCTCAGATTCCACAGAAATAAGGCTAGCAAAGAGATCCACGAAATACAGATGTAACTCTTTGACTGGAAGTCACACATCACCGAGCAGTTTCTCAGAAAGCTTCTTTCCAGATTTCATCTGAGGATAATTTCTTTTTCACCATAGCCCACCATGGGTTTCCAAATATCACTTTGCCAATTCCCCAAGAACTGTCTTAGCAAAAGGCTTCTTGAGGGGAAAGCTGTAACTCTGTGAGATGATTTCACAGAACACAATGAAGTTTCTCAGAAAGCTTCTATCTCTTTGTTATCGGAGGATATTTCCTTTGGCCCTATAGTCTTCAAAGGGATCCGAAGTATCTGTTCTCAGATTCCACAGAAAGAAGGCTAGAAGAGAGATCCATGAAATACAGATGTAACTCAGTGAGATGAATTAACAGAACACTAAGCAGTTTTTGAGAAAGCTTCTTTTCAGATTTCATCTGAGGATATTTCCTTTTTCACCATAGCCCTCTAAGGGCTTCCAAATATCACTTTGCCAATTCCACAAGAACTGTCTTAGCGAAAGGATTCTTGACGGGAAAGCTGAAACTCTGTGAGTTGATTTCACAGAACACAAAGAAGTTCCTCAGAAAGCTTCTCTCTCTTTGTTATCGGAGGATATTTCCTTTGGCCCTATAGTCTTCAAAGGGATCCGAAATATCTGTTCTCAGATTACACAGAAATAAGGCTAGCAAGGAGATCCACGAAATACAGATGTAACTCTGTGAGTGGAAGTCACACATCACAGAGCAGTTTCTCAGAAAGCTTCTTTCCAGATTTCATCTGAGAATACTTCCTTCTTCACCATAGCCCTCTATGGGCTTCCAAATATCACTTTACCAATTCCACAAGAACTGTCTTAGCGAAAGGCTTCTTGAACGGAAAGCTCTAACTCTGTGAGATGATTTCACAGAACACAGAGAAGTTTCTCATAAAGCTTGTTTCTCTTTGTTATCGGAGGATATTTCCTTTGGCCCTATAGTCTTCAAAGGGATCCGAAATATCTGTTCTCAGATTCCACAGAAATAAGGCTATCAAAGTGACCCAGGAAATACAGATGTAACTCTGTGAGATGAATTAACAGAACACTAAGCAGTTTCTCAGAAAGCTTCTTTCCAGATTTCATCTGAGGATATTTCCTTTTTCACCATAGCCCTCCAGGGACTTCCAAATATCACTTTGCCAATTCCACAAGAACTGTCTTAGCGAAAGGCTTCTTGGGGGGTAAGCTGTAACACTCTGAGATGATTTCACAGAACACAAAGAAGTTTCTCAGAAAGCTTGTTTCTCTTTGTTATCGGAGGATATTTCCTTTGGCCCTATATTCTTCCAGGGGATCCTAAATACATGTTCTCAGATTCCACAGAAATAAGGCTAGCAAAGAGATCCACGAAATACAGATGTAACTCTGTGAGATGAATGAACAGAACACTAAGCAGTTTCTCCGAAAGCTTCTTTCCAGATTTCATCTGAGGATATTTCCTTTTTCACCATAGCCCTCTATGGGCTTCCAAATATCACTTTGCCAATTCCACAAGAACTGTCTTAGAGAAAGGCTTCTAGAGGGGAAAGCTGTAACTCTGTGAGATGATTTCACAGAACACAAAGAAGTTTCTCATAAAGCTTGTTTCTCTTTGTTATGGGAGGATATTTCCTTTGGCCCTATAGCCTTCATGGGGATCCGAAATACATGCTTTCAGATTCCACAGAAATAAGGCTAGCAAAGAGATCCACGAAATACAGATGTAACTCTGTGAGTGGAAGTCACACATCACAGAACAGTTTCTCAGAAAGCTTCTTTCCAGATTTCATCTGTGGATATTTCCTTTTTCACCGTATCCCTCAAAGTGCTTCCAAATATCACTTTGTCAATTCCACAAGAACTGTCTTGGTGAAAGGCTTCTTGAAGGGAGAGCTGGAACTCTGTGAGATGATTTCACAGA
Organism: Macaca nemestrina; assembly: GCF_043159975.1. NCBI lineage: Eukaryota > Metazoa > Chordata > Mammalia > Primates > Cercopithecidae > Macaca > Macaca nemestrina. The sequence continues at coordinate 99,875,264 of NC_092132.1, read as the reverse complement.
ACACAAAGAAGTTTCTCAGAAAGCCTCTTTCTCGTTGTTATCGGAAGATAATTCCTTTGGCCCTATGGTCTTCAAAGGGATACAAAATATCTGTTCTCAGATTCCACAGAAATAAGACTAGCAAAGAGATCCACGAAATACAGATGTAACTCTGTGAGTGGAAGTCACACATCACAGAGCAGTTTCTCAGAAAGCTTCTTTCCAGATTTCATCTGAGGATATTTCCTTTTTCACCATAGCCCTCTATGGGCTTCCAAATATCACTTTGCCAATTCCACAAGAACTGTCTTAGCGAAAGGCTTCTTGACGGGAAAGCTCTAACTCTGTGAGATGATTTCACAGAACACAAAGAAGTTTCTCAGAAAGCTTCTTTCTCTTTGTTATCGGAGGATATTTCCTTTGGCCCTATAGTCTTCAAAGGGATCAGAAATTTCTGTTCTCAGATTCCACAGAAATAAGGCTAGGATAGAGATGCACGAAATACAGATGTAACTCTGTGAGTGGAAGTCACACATCATAGAGCAGTTTCTCAGAAACCTTGTTCGCAGATTTCATCTGAGGATATTTCCTTTTTCACCATAGCCCTCTATGGGCTTCCAAATATCACTTTGCCAATTCCACAAGAACTGTCTTAGCGAAAGGCTAATTGAGGGGAAAGCTGAAACTCTGTGAGATGATTTCACAGAACACAAAGAAGTTTCTCAGAGGGCTTCCTTCTCTTTGATATCGGAGGATATTTCCTTTGGCCCTGTAGTCTTCAAAGGGATCCGAAATATCTGTTCTCAGATTCCACAGAAATAAGGCTATCAAAGAGATCCACGAAATACAGATGTAGCTCTGTGAGTGGAAGTCAAACATCACAGAGCAGTTTCTGAGAAAGCTTCTTTCCAGATTTCATCTGAGCATATTTCCTTTTTCACCATAGCCCTCTATGGGCTTCCAAATATCACTTTGCCAATTCCACAAGAACTGTCTTAGCGAAAGGCTTCTTGAGGGGAAAGCTGTAACTCTGTGAGATGATTTCACAGAACACAAAGAAGTTTCTCAGAAGGCTTGTTTCTCTTTTTTATCGGAGGATATTTCCATTGGTCCTATAGTCTTCAAAGGGATCCGAAATATCTGTTCTCAGATTCCACAGAAATAGGGCTAGCAAAGAGATCCATGAAATACAGATGTAACTCTGTGAGATGAATTAACCGAACAGTAAGCAGTTTCTCAGAAAGCTTCTTTCCAGATTTCATCTGAGGATATTTCCTTTTTCACCATAGCCCTGTATGGGCTTCCAAATATCACTTGGCCAATTCCACAAGAACTGTCTTAGCGAAAGGCTTCTTGACGGGAAAGCTGTAACTCTGTGAGATGATTTCACAGAACACAAAGAAGTTTCTCAGAAATCTTTTTTCTCTTTGTTATGGGAGGATAATTCCTTTGGCCCCATAGTCTTCAAAGGCATCCGAAATATCTGTTCTCAGATTCCACAGAAAAAGGTTCGCGAAGAGATCCAAAATACAGATGTAGCTCTGTTAGTGGAAGTCAGACATCACAGAGCAGTTTCTGAGAAAGCTTCTTTCCAGATTTCATCTGAGGATATTTTCTTTTTCACCATAGCCCTCTATGGGCTTCCAAATATCACTTTGCCAATTCCACAAGAACTGTCTTAGCGAAAGGCTTCTTGAGGGGAAAGCTGTAACTCTGTGAGATGATTTCACAGAACAGAAAGAAGTTTCTCAGAAAGCTTCATTCTCTTTGTTATCGGAGGCTATTTCCTTTTGCCCTATAGTCTTCAAAGGGATCCGAAATATCTGTTCTCAGATTCCACAGAAATAAGGCTAGCAGAGAGATCCACGAAATACAGATGTAACTCTGTGAGATGAAATAACAGAACACTAAGCAGTTTTTGAGAAAGCTTCTTTCCAGATTTCATCTGAGGATATTTCCTTTTTCACCATAGCCCTCTAAGGGCTACCAAATATCACATTGCCAATTCCACAAGAACTGTCTTAGCGAAAGGCTTCTTGAGGGTAAAGCTGTAACTCTGTGAGATGATTTCACAGAACACAAAGAAGTTTCTCAGAAAGCTTGTTTTTTTTTGTTATCGGAGGGTATTTCCTTTGGCCCTATAGTCTTCAAGGGGATCCGAAATACCTGCTCTCACATTCCACAGAAATAAGGCTAGCAAAGAGATCCACGAAATACAGATGTAACTCTGTGAGTGGAAGTCACACATCACAGAGCAGTTTCTCAGAAAGCTTCTTTCCAGATTTCATCTGAGGATATTTCCTTTTTCACCGTGACCCTCAAAGGGCTTCCAAATATCACTTTGCCAATTCCACAAGAACTGTCTTGGAGAAAGGCTTCTTGAGGGTAAAGCTGTAACTCTGTGAGATGATTTCACAGAACACAAAGAAGTTTCTCAGAAAGCCTCTTTCTCTTTGTTATCGGAGGATATTTCCTTTGGCCCTATAGTCTTCAAAGGGATCCGAAATATCTGTTCTCAGATTCCACAGAAATAAAGCTAGGAAAGAGATCCACGAAATACCGATGTAACTCTGTGAGTGGAAGTCACACATCACAGAGCAGTTTCTCAGAAAGCTTCTTTCCAGATTTCATCTGAGGATATTTCCTTTTTCAACTTAGCCCTCTATGGGATTCCAAATATCATTTGGACAATTCCACAAGAACTGTCTTAGCGAAAGTCTTCTTGAGGGGAAAGCTGTAACTCTGTGAGATGTTTTCACAGAACACAAAGAAGTTTCTCAGAAAGCTTCTCTCTATTTGTTATCGGGGGATATTTCCTTTGGCCCTATAGTCTTCAAAGGGATCCGAAATATCTGTTCTCAGATTCCACAGAAATAAGGCCAGCAAAGAGATCCACGAAATACAGATGTAACTCTGTGAGTGGAAGTCACACATCATAGAGCAGTTTCTCAGAAAGCTTCTTTCCAGATTTCATCTGAGGATATTTCCTTTTTCACCGTATCCCTCTAAGGGCTTCCAAATATCACTTTGCCAATTCCACAAGAACTGTCTTGGCGAAAGGCTTCTTGAGGTTAAAGCTGTAACTCTCTGAGATGATTTCACAGAACACAAAGAAGTTTCTCAGAAGGCTTGTTTCTCTTTGTTATCGGAGGATATTTCCTTTGGTCCTATAGTCTTCAAAGGGATCCGAAATATCTGTTCTCAGATTCCACAGAAATAGGGCTAGCAAAGAGATCCATGAAATACAGATGTAACTCTGTGAGATGAATTAACAGAACACTAAGCAGTTTCTCAGAAAGCTTCTTCCAGATTTCATCTGAGGACATTTCCTTTTTCACCATAGCCCTCTATGGGTTTCCATATATCACTTTGCCAATTCCACAAGAACTGTCTTAGCGAAAGGCTTCTTGACGGGAAAGCTGTAACTCTGTGAGATGATTTCACAGAACACAAAGAAGTTTCTCAGAAATCTTCTTTCTCTTTGTTATCGGAGGATATTTCCTTTGCCCCTATCGTCTTCAAAGGGATCCGAAATATCTGTTCTCAGATTCCACAGAAATAAGGCTAGCAAAGAGATCCACGAAATACAGATGTAACTCTGTGAGTGGAAGTCACACATCATAGAGCAGTTTCTCAGAAAGCTTCTTTCCATATTTCATCTGAGGATATTTCCTTTTTCACCGTATCCCTCTAAGGGCTTCCAAATATCACTTTGCCAATTCCACAAGAACTGTCTTGCAGAAAGGCTTCTTGAGGGTAAAGCTGTAACTCTCTGAGATGATTTCACAGAACACAAATAAGTTTCTCAGAAGGCTTGTTTCTCTTTGTTATCGGAGGATATTTCCTTTGGTCCTATAGTCTTCAAAGGGATCCGAAATATCTGTTCTCAGATTCCACAGAAATAAGGCTAACAAAGAGATCCACGAAATACAGATGTAACTTTGTGACTGGAAGTCACACATCACCGAGCAGTTTCTCAGAAAGCTTCTTTCCAGATTTCATCTGAGGATATTTCCTTTTTCACCATAGCCCACTATGGGCTTCCAAATATCACTTTGCCAATTCCACAAGAACTGTCTTAGCGAAAGGCTTCTTGAGGGGAAAGCTATAACTCTGTGAGATGATTTCACAGAACACAATGAAGTTTCTCAGAAAGCTTCTTTCTCTTTGTCAACGGAGGATATTTCCTTTGGACCTATAGTCTTCAAAGGGATCCGAAATATCTGTTCTCAGATTCCACAGAAATAAAGCTAGGAAAGAGATCCACGAAATACAGATGTAACTCTGTGAGTGGAAGTCACACATCACAGAGCAGTTTCTCAGAAAGCTTGTTTGCAGATTTCATCTGAGGATATTTCCTTTTTCACCTTAGCCCTCTATGGGCTTCCAAATATCACTTTGCCAATTCCACAAGAACTGTCTTAGCGAAAGGCTTCTTGAGGGGAAAGCTGAAACTCTGTGAGATGATATCACAGAACACAAAGAAGTTTCTCAGAAATCTTCTTTCTATTTCTTATCGGAGGATATTTCCTTTGGCCCTATAGTCTTCAAAGGGATCCGAAATATCTGTTCTCAGATTCCACAGAAATAAGGCTAGCAAAGAGATCCACGAAATACAGATGTATCTCTGTGAGTGGAAGTCACACATCACAGAGCAGTTTCTGAGAAAGCTTCTTTCCAGATTTCATCTGAGGATATTTCCTTTTTCACCGTAGCCTTCTATGGGCTTAAAAATATCACTTTGCCAATTCCTCTTGAACTGTCCTAGCGAAAGTCTTCTTGACGGGAAAGCTGTAACTCTGTGAGATGATTTCACAGAACACAAAGAAGTTTCTTAGAAAGCTTGTTTCTCTTTGTTATCGGAGGATGTTTCCTTTGGCCCTATAGTCTTCAAAAGGGATCCGAAATATCTGTTCTCAGACTCCACAGAAATAAGGCTAGCAAAGAGATCCACAAAATACAGATGTAACTCTAGGAGTGGAAGTCACACATCACAGAGCAGTTTCTCAGAAAGCTTCCTTCCAGATTTCATCTGAGGATATTTCCTTTTTCACCATAGCCCTCTATGGGCTTCCAAATATCACTTTGCCAATTCCACAAGAACTGTCTTACCGAAAGGTTTCTTGAGGGGAAAGCTGTAACTCTGTGAGATGATTTCACAGAACACAAAGAAGTTTCTCAGAAAGCTTCTTTCTCTTTGTTATCGGAGGATATTTCCTTTGGCCCTATAGTCTTCAAAGGGATCCTAAATATCTGTTCTCAGATTCCACAGAAAGAAGGCAAGCAAAGTGATCCACGAAATACAGATATAACTCTGTGAGTGGAAGTCACACATCACAGAGCAGTTTCTGAGAAAGCTTCTTTCCAGATTTCATCTTAGGATATTTCTTTTTTCACCACAGCCCTCTATGGGCTTCCAAATATCACTTTGCCAATTCCACAAGAACTGTCTTAGCGAAAGGCTTCTTGAGGGGAAAGCTGTAACTCTGTGAAATGATTTCACAGAACACAAAGAAGTTTCTCTGAAAGCTTCTTTCTCTTTGTTATCGGAGGATATTTCCTTTGGCCCTATAGTCTTCAAAGGGATCCGAAATATCTGTTCTCAGATTCCACAGAAATAAGGCTAGCAAAGAGATCCACGAAATACAGATGTAACTCTGTGAGATTAAATAACAGAACACTAAGCAATTTCTGAGAAAGCTTCTTTCCAGATTTCATCTGAGGATATTTCCTTTTTCACCATAGCCCTCTATGGGCTTCCAAATATCACTTTGCCAAAACCAAAAGAACTGTCTTAGCGGAAGGCTTCTTGAGGGGAAAGCTGTAACTCTGTGAGATGATTTCACAGAACACAAAGAAGTTTCTCAAAAAACCTCTTTCTCTTTGTTATCGGTGGATATTTCCTTTGGACCTATAGTCTTCAAAGAGATCCGAAATATCTGTTCTCAGATTCCACAGAAATAAGGCTAGGAAAGAGATCCACGAAATACAGACGTAACTCTGTAAGTGGAAGTCACACATCACAGAGCAGTTTCTCAGAAAGCTTGCTTGCAGATTTCCTCTGAGGATATTTCCTTTTTCACCTTAGCCCTCTATGGGCTTCCAAATATCACTTTGCCAATTCCACAAGAACTGTCCTAGCGAAAGAATTCTTGAGGGGAAAGCTGAAACTCTGTGAGATGATTTCACAGAACACAAAGAAGTTTCTCAGAAAGCTTCTTTCTATTTGTTATCGGAGGATATTTCCTTTGGCCCTATAGTCTTCAAAGGGATCCGAAATATCTGTTCTCAGATTCCACAGAAATAAGGCTAGCAAAGAGATCCACGAAATACAGATGTAACTCTGTGAGTGGATGTCACACATCACAGAGCAGTTTCTGAGAAAGCTTCTTTCCAGATTTCATCTGAGGATATTTCCTTTTTCACCATAGCCCTCTATGGTCTTCCAAGTATCACTTTGCCAATTCCACAAGAACTGTCTTAGCCAAAGGCTTCTTGAGGCGAAAGCTGTAACTCTGTGAGATGATTTCACAGAACACAAAGAAGTTTCTCAGAAAGCTTGTTTCTCTTTCTTATCGGAGGATATTTCCTTTGGCCCTAGAGTCTTCAAAGGGATCCGAAATATCTGTTCTCAGATTCCACAGAAATAAGGCTAGCAAAGAGATCCACGAAATACAGATGTAACTCTGTGAGATGAATTCACAGAACACTAAGCAGTTTCTCCTAAAGCTTCTTTCCAGATTTCATCTGAGGATATTTCCTTTTTCACCATAGCCCTCTATGGGCTTCCAAATATCTCTCTGCCAATTCCACAAGAACTGCCTTAGCGAAAGGCCTCTTGACGGGAAAGCTGTAACTCTGTGAGATAATTTCACAGAACACAAAGAAGTTTCTCAGAAAGCTTCTTTCTCTTTGTTATCGGAGGATATTTCCTTTGGCCCTATAGTCTTCAAAGGGTTCCGAAATATCTCTTCTCAGATTCCACAGAAAAAGGCTAGCGAACAGATCCACGAAATACAGATATAGCTCTGTTAGTGGAAGTCACACATCACAGAGCAGTCTCTGAGAAAGCTTCTTTCCAGATTTCATCTGAGGATATTTCCTTTTTCACCATAGCCCTCTATGGGCTTCCTAATATCACTTTCCCAATTCCACAAGAACTGTCTTAGCGAAAGGCTTCTTGAGGGGAAAGCTGTAACTCTGAGAGATGATTTCACAGAACACAAAGAAGTTTCTCAGAAAGCTTCTTTCTCTTTGTTATCGGAGGATATTTCATTGGGCCCTATAGTCTTCAAAGGGTTCCGAAATATGTGTTCTCAGATTCCACAGAAATAATGCTAGCAGAGAGATCCACGAAATACAGATGTAACTCTGTGAGATGAAATAACAGAACACTAAGCAGTTTCTCAGAAAGCTTCTTTCCAGATTTCATCTGAGGATATTTCCTTTTTCACCATAGCCCTCTATGGACTTCCAAATATTACTTTGCCAATTACACAAGAACTGTCTTAGCGATAGGCTTCTTGAGGGGAAAGCTGTAACTCTGTGAGATGATTTCACAGAACATAGAGAAGTTTCTGAGAAAGCCTCTTTCTCTTTGTTATCGGAGGATATTACCTTTGGCCCTATAGTCTTCAAAGGGATCCGAAATATCAGTTCTCAGATTCCACAGAAATAAGGCTAGCAAAGAGATCCACGAAATACTGATGTAACTCTGTGAGATGAATTAACAGAACACTAAGCAGTTTCTCAGAAATCTTCTTTCCAGATTTCATCTGAGGATATTTCCTTTTTCACCATAGCCCTCTATGGGCTTCCAAATATCACTTTGCCAATTCCACAAGAACAGTCTTAGCGAAAGGCTTCTTGAGGGGAAAGCTGTAACTCTGTGAGATGATTTCACAGAACACAAAAAAGTTTCTTAGAAAGCTTGTTTCTCTTTCTTATCGGAGGATATTTCCTTTGGCCCTATAGTCTTCAAAGGGAACCGAAATATCTGTTCTCAGATTCCACAGAAAGAAGGCTATCAAAGAGATCCACGAAATACAGATGTAACCCTGTGAGATGAATTAACAGAACACTAAGCAGTTTCTCAGAAAGCTTCTTTCCAGATTTCATTTGAGGATATTTCCTTTTTCACCATAGCCCTCTATGGGCTTCCAAATATCACTTTGCCAATTCCACAAGAACTGTCTTAGCGAAAGGCCTCTTGACGGGAAAGCTGTAACTCTGTGAAATGATTTCACAGAACACGAAGACGTTTCTCAGAAAGCTTCTTTCTCTTTGTTATCGGAGGATATTTCCTTTGGCCCTAGAGTCTTCAAAGGGATCCGAAATATATGTTCTCAGATTCCACAGAACTAAGGCTAGCAAAGAGATCCACGAAATACAGATGTAACTCTGTGAGTTGAAGTCACACATCACAGAGCAGTTTCTCAGAAAACTTCTTTCCACATTTCATCTGAGGATATTTCCTTTTTCAAAATAGCCCTCTAAGGGCTTCCAAATATCACTTTGCAAATTAAATATGAACTGTCTTAGCGACAGGCTTCTTCAGGGGAAAGCTGTAACTCTGCGAGATGATTTCACTGAACACAAAGAAGTTTCTAAGAAAGCTTCTTTCTCTTTGTTATCGGAGGATATTTCCTTTGGCCCTATTGTCTTCAAAGTGATCCGAAATAGCTATTTCTAGATTCCACAGAAATAAGGCTAGCAAACAGATCCACGAAATACAGATGTAACTCTATGATTGGAAGTCACACATCACAGAGCAGTTTCTCAGAAAGCTTCTTTCCAGATTTCATCTGAGGATATTTCCTTTTTCACCATAGCCCTCTATGGGCTTCCTAATATCACTTTCCCAATTCCACAAGAACTGTCTTAGCGAAAGGCTTCTTGAGGGGAAAGCTGTAACTCTGAGAGATGATTTCACAGAACACAAAGAAGTTTCTCAGAAAGCTTCTTTCTCTTTGTTATCGGAGGATATTTCATTGGGCCCTATAGTCTTCAAAGGGTTCCGAAATATGTGTTCTCAGATTCCACAGAAATAATGCTAGCAGAGAGATCCACGAAATACAGATGTAACTCTGTGAGATGAAATAACAGAACACTAAGCAGTTTCTCAGAAAGCTTCTTTCCAGATTTCATCTGAGGATATTTCCTTTTTCACCATAGCCCTCTATGGACTTCCAAATATTACTTTGCCAATTACACAAGAACTGTCTTAGCGATAGGCTTCTTGAGGGGAAAGCTGTAACTCTGTGAGATGATTTCACAGAACATAGAGAAGTTTCTGAGAAAGCCTCTTTCTCTTTGTTATCGGAGGATATTACCTTTGGCCCTATAGTCTTCAAAGGGATCCGAAATATCAGTTCTCAGATTCCACAGAAATAAGGCTAGCAAAGAGATCCACGAAATACTGATGTAACTCTGTGAGATGAATTAACAGAACACTAAGCAGTTTCTCAGAAATCTTCTTTCCAGATTTCATCTGAGGATATTTCCTTTTTCACCATAGCCCTCTATGGGCTTCCAAATATCACTTTGCCAATTCCACAAGAACAGTCTTAGCGAAAGGCTTCTTGAGGGGAAAGCTGTAACTCTGTGAGATGATTTCACAGAACACAAAAAAGTTTCTTAGAAAGCTTGTTTCTCTTTCTTATCGGAGGATATTTCCTTTGGCCCTATAGTCTTCAAAGGGAACCGAAATATCTGTTCTCAGATTCCACAGAAAGAAGGCTATCAAAGAGATCCACGAAATACAGATGTAACCCTGTGAGATGAATTAACAGAACACTAAGCAGTTTCTCAGAAAGCTTCTTTCCAGATTTCATTTGAGGATATTTCCTTTTTCACCATAGCCCTCTATGGGCTTCCAAATATCACTTTGCCAATTCCACAAGAACTGCCTTAGCGAAAGGCCTCTTGACGGGAAAGCTGTAACTCTGTGAAATGATTTCACAGAACACGAAGACGTTTCTCAGAAAGCTTCTTTCTCTTTGTTATAGGAGGATATTTCCTTTGACCCTGTAGTCTTCAAAGGGATCCGAAATATTTGTTCTTAGATTCCACAGAAATAAGGCTAGGAAAGATATGCACGAAATACAGATGTAACTCTGTGAGTGGAAGTCACACATCACAGAGCTGTATCTCAGAAACCTTCTTTCCAGTTTTCGTCTGAGGATATTTCCTTTTTCACCGTATCCCTCTAAGGGCTTCCTAATATCACTTTGCCAAAACTACAAGAACTGTCTTAGAGAAAGGCTTCTTGAGGGGAAAGCTGTAACTCTGTGAGATGATTTCACAGAACACAAGGAAGTTTCTCAGAAAGCCTCTTTCTCTTTGTTATCGGAGGATATTTCCTTTGGCCCTATAGTCTTCAAAGGGATCCAAAATATCTGTTCTCAGATTCCACAGAAATAAGGCTAGCAAAGAGATCCACGAAATACAGATGTAACTCTGTGAGTGGAAGTCACACATCACAGAGCAGTTTCTCAGAAAGCTTCTTTCCGGATTTCATCTGAGGATATTTCCTTTTTCACCATAGCCCTCTATGGGATTCCAAATATCACTTTGCCAATTACACAAGAAGACTCTTAGCGAAAGGCTTCTTGAGGGGAAAGCTGTAACTCTGTGAGATGATTTCACAGAACACAAAGAAGTTTTTCAGAAAGCTTCTTTCTCTTTGTCATCTGAGGGTATTTCCTTTGGCCCTATAGTCTTCAAAGGGATCCGAAATATCTGTTCTCAGATTCCACAGAAATAAGGCTAGCAAAGAGATCCACGAAATACAGATGTAACTCTGTGAGTGGAAGTCACACATCACAGAGCAGTTTTTGAGAAAGCTTCTTTCCACATTTCATCTGAGGATATTTCCTTTTTCACCATAGCCCTCTAAGGGCTTCCAAATATCACTTTGCCAATTCCACAAGAACTGTCTTAGCAAAGGCTTCTTGCGCGGAAAGCTTTAACTCTGTGAGTTGATTTCACAGAACACAAAGAAGTTTCTCAGAAGGCTTCTTTCTCTTTGTTATCGGAGGATATTTCCTTTGGCCCTAGAGTCTTCAAAGGGATCCGAAATATATGTTCTCAGATTCCACAGAACTAAGGCTAGCAAAGAGATCCACGAAATACAGATGTAACTCTGTGAGTTGAAGTCACACATCACAGAGCAGTTTCTCAGAAAACTTCTTTCCACATTTCATCTGAGGATATTTCCTTTTTCAAAATAGCCCTCTAAGGGCTTCCAAATATCACTTTGCAAATTAAATATGAACTGTCTTAGCGACAGGCTTCTTCAGGGGAAAGCTGTAACTCTGCGAGATGATTTCACTGAACACAAAGAAGTTTCTAAGAAAGCTTCTTTCTCTTTGTTATCGGAGGATATTTCCTTTGGCCCTATTGTCTTCAAAGTGATCCGAAATAGCTATTTCTAGATTCCACAGAAATAAGGCTAGCAAACAGATCCACGAAATACAGATGTAACTCTATGATTGGAAGTCACACATCACAGAGCAGTTTCTCAGAAAGCTTCTTTCCAGATTTCATCTGAGGATATTTCCTTTTTCACTGTAGCCCTCTAAGGGCTTCCAAATATCACTTTGCCAATTCCACAAGAACTGTCTTAGCGAAAGGCTTCTTGAGGGGAAAGCTGTAACTCTGTGAGATGATTTCACAGAACACAAAGAAGATTCTCAGAAAGCTTGTTTCTCTTTGTTATCGGAGGATATTTCCTTTGGCCCTATAGTCTTCAAAGGGATCCGAAATATCTGTTCTCAGATTCCACAGAAATAAGGCTATCAAAGAGATCCACGAAATACACATGTAACTCTGTGACTGGAAGTCACACATCACAGAGCAGTTTCTCAGAAAGCTTCTTTCCAGATTTCATCTGAGGATATTTCCTTTTTCACCATAGCCCTCTATGGGCTTCCAAATATCACTTTGCCAATTCCACAAGAACTGTCTTAGCGAAAGGCTTCTTGAGGGGAAAGCTGTAACTCTGTGAGATGATTTCACAGAACACAAAGAAGTTTCTCAGAAAGCTTCTTTCTCTTTGTTATCCGAGGATATTTCCTTTGGCCCTATACTCTTCAAAGGGATCCGAAATATCTGTTCTCAGATTCCACAGAAATAAGGCTAGCAAAGAGATCCAAGAAGTACAGATTTAAATCTGTGAGTGGAAGTCACACATCACAGAGCAGTTTCTCAGAAAGCTTCTTTCCAGATTTCATCTGAGGATATTTCCTTTTTCACCGTAGCCCTCTATGGGCTTCCAAATATCACTTTGCCAATTCCACAAGAACTGTCTTAGCAAAGGCTTCTTGTGGGGAAAGCTGTAACGCTGTGAGTTGATTTCACAGAACACAAAGAAGTTTCTCAGAAGGCTTCTTTCTCTTTGTTATCAGAGGATATTTCCTTTGGCCATAGAGTCTTCAAAGTGATCTGAAATATCTCTTCTTAGATTCCACAGAAATAAGGCTAGCAAAGAGATCCACGAAATACAGATGTAACTCTGTGAGTGGAAGTCACACATCACAGAGCAGTTTCTCAGAAAGCTTCTTTCCAATTTCATCTGAGGATATTTCCTTTTTCACCATAGCCCTCTATGGGCTTCCAAATATCAGGTTGCCAATTACAAAAGAACTGTCTTACCGAAAGGCTTCTTGAGGGGAAATCTGCAACTCTGTGAGTTGATGTCACAGAACACAATGAAGTTTCTCTGAAAGCTTATTTCTCTTTGTTATCGGAGGATATTTCCTTTAGCCCTATAGTCTTCAAAGGGATCCGAAATATCTGTTCTCAGATTCCACAGAAAAAAGGCTAGCAACGTGATCCACGAAATACAGATGTAACTCTGTGAGTGGAAGTCACACATCACAGAGCAGTTTCTCAGAAAGCTTCTTTCCAGATTTCATCTTAGGATATTTCCTTTTTCACCATAGCCCTCTATGGGCTTCCAATTATCACTTTGCCAATTCCACGAGAACTGTCTCAGCGAAAGGCTTCTTGAGGGGAAAGCTGTAACTCTCTGAGATGATTTCACAGAACACAAAGAAGTTTCTCAGAAAGCTTCTTTCTCTCTGTTGTCGGAGGATATTTCCTTTGGCCCTATAGTCTTCAAAGGGATCCGAAATATCTGTTCTCAGATTCCACAGAAATAAGGCTAGCAAAGAGATCCACGAAATACAGATGTAACTCTGTGAGTGGAAGTCACACATCACAGAGCAGTTTCTGAGAAAGATTCCTTCCAGATTTCATCTGAGGATATTTCCTTTTTCACCGTAGCCCTCGATGGGCTTCCAAATATCACTTTGCCAATTCCACAAGAACTGTCTTAGCGAAAGGCTTCTTGAGGGGAAAGCTGTAACTCTGTGAGATGATTTCACAGAACACAGAGAAGTTTCTCAGAAAGCTTCATTCTCTTTGTTATCGGAGGATATTTCCTTTGACCCTATAGTCTTCAAAGAGATCCGAAATATCTGTTCTCAGATTCCACAGAAATAAGGCTAGCAAAGAGATCCACGAAATACAGATATAACACTGTGCGATGAATTAACAGAACACTAAGCAGTTTCTCAGAAAGCTTCTTTCCAGATTTCATCTGAGGATATTTCCTTTTTCACCATAGCCCTCTATGGGCTTCCAAATATCACTTTGCCAATTCCACAAGAACTGTCTTAGCGAAAGGCTTCTTGAGGGGAAAGCTGTAACTTTGTGAGGTGATTTTCACAGAACACAAAGAAGTTTCTCCGAAAGCTTCTTTCTCTTTTTTATCGGAGGATATTTCCTTTGGCCCTATAGACTTCAAAGGGATCCGAAATATCTTTTCTCAGATTCCACATAAATCGGGCTACCAAAGAGATCCACGAAATACAGATGTAACTCTGTGAGTGGAAGTCACACATCACAGAGCAGTTTCTTTCTAGATTTCATCTGAGGATATTTCCTTTTTCACCATAGCCCTCTATGGGCTTCCTAATATCACTTTGCCAATTACACAAGAACTGTCTTAGGGAAAGGCTTCTTGAGGAGAAAGCTGTAACCCTGTGAGATGATTTCACAGAACACAAAAATGTTTCTCAGAAAGCCTCTTTCTCTTTGTTATCGGAGGATATTTCCTTTGGCCCTATAGACTTCAAAGGGATCCGAAATATCTGTTCTCAGATTCCACAGAAATAAGGCTAGCAAAGAGATCCTCGAAATATAGACATAACTCTGTTAGATGAATTAACAGAACACTGAGCAGTTTCTCCTAAAGCTTCTTTCCAGATTTCATCTGAGGTTATTTCCTTTTTCACCATAGCCCTCTAAGGGCTTCCAAATATCACTTTTCCAATTTCACAAGAACTGTCTTAGCAAAAGGCTTCTTGAGGGGAAAGCTGTAACTCTGTGTGATGATTTCACAGAAAACAAAGAAGTTTCTCAGAAAGCTTGTTTCTCTTTGTTATCGGAGGATATTTCCTTTGGACTTATAGCATTCAAAGGGATCCGAAATACATGTTCTCAGATTCCACAGAAATAAGGCTAGTAAAGAGATCCACGAAATACAGATGTAACTCTGTGAGATGAATTAACAGAACACTAAGCACTATCTCAGAAAGCTTGTTTGCATATTTCATCTGAGGATATTTACTTTTTCACCATAGCCCTCTATGGGTTTCCAAATATCACTTTGCCAATTCCACAAGAACTGTCTTAGCGAAAGGCTTCTTGAGGGAACAGCTGTAACTCTGTGAGATGATTTCACAGAACACAAAGAAGTGTCTCAGAAAGCTTCTTTCTCTTTGTTATCGGAGGATATTTCCTTTGGCCCTATAGTCTTCAAAGGGATCCGAAATATCTGTTCTCAGATTCCACAGAAATAAGGCTAGCAAAGATATCCAAGAAATACAGATGTAACTCTGTGAGTGGAAGTCACACATCACAGAGCAGTTTCTGAGAACTCTTCTTTCCCGATTTCATCTGACGATATTTCCTTTTTCAACATAGCCCTCTAAGGGCTTCCAAATATCACTTTTCCAATTTCACAAGAACTGTCTTAGCAAAAGGCTTCTTGAGGGGAAAGCTGTAACTCTGTGAGATGATTTCACAGAAAACAAAGAAGTTTCTCAGAAAGCTTGTTTCTCTTTGTTATCGGAGGATATTTCCTTTGGACTTATAGTCTTCAAAGGGATCTGAAATACCTGTTCTCAGATTCCACAGAAATAAGGCTAGCAAAGAGATCCACGAAATACAGATGTAACTCTGTGAGTGGAAGTCACACATCACAGAGCAGTTTCTGAGAACGCTTCTTTCCAGATTTCATCTGAGGATATTTCCTTTTTCACCATAGCCCTCTCGGGGCTTCCAAATATCACTTTGCCAATTCCACAAGAACTGTCTTAGCGAAAGGCTTCTTGAGGGGAAAGCTGTAATTCTGTGAGATGATTTCACAGAACACAAAGAAGTTTCTCAGAAAGACTTTTTCTCTTTGTTATCGGAGGATATTTCCTTTGGCCCTATAGTCTTCAAAGGGATCCAAAATATCTGTTCTCAGATTCCACAGAAATAAGGCTAGCAAAGAGATCCACGAAATACAGATGTAACTCTGTGAGTGGAAGTCACACATCACAGAGCAGTTTCTGAGAAAGCTTCTTTCCAGATTACATCTGAGGATATTTCTTTTTTCACCATTGCCCTCTATGGGCTTCCAAATATCACTTTGCCAATTCCACAAGAAGTGTCTTAGCAAAAGGCTTCTTGATATGAAAGCTGTAACTCTGTGAGATGATTTCACAGAACACAAAGAAGTTTCTCAGAAAGCTTGTTTCTCTTTGTTATCGGAGGATATTTCCTTTGGCCCTATAGTCTTCCAAGGGATCCGAAATATCTGTTCTCACATTCCACTGAAATAAGGCTAGCAAAGAGATCCACGAAATACAGATGTAACTCTGTGAGTGGAAGTCACACATCACAGAGCAGTTTCTGAGAACGCTTCTTTCCAGATTTCATCTGAGGATATTTCCTTTTTCACCATAGCCCTCTATGGGCTTCCAAATATCACTTTGCCAAATCCACAAGAACTGTCTTAGCGAAAGGCTTCTTGAGGGGAAAGCTGTAACTCTGTGAGGTGATTTCACAGAACACAAAGATGTTTCTCAGAAAGCTTCTTTCTCTTTGTTATCGGAGGATATTTCCTTTGGCCCTATAGTCTTCAAAGGGATCCGAAATATCTGTTCTCAGATTCCACAGAAATAAGGCTAGCAAAGAGATCCACGAAATACATACATAACTCTGTTAGATGAATGAACACAACACTGAGCAGTTTCCCCTAAAGCTTCTTTCCAGATTTCATCTGAGGATATTTCTTTTTCACCATTGCCCTCTATGGACTTCCAAATATCACTTTGCCAATTCCACAAGAACTGTCTTAGCGAAAGGCTTCTTGAGGGGAAAGCTGTAACTCTGTGAGATGATTTCACAGAACACAAAGAAGTTTCCCAGAAAGCTTCTTTTTCTTTGTTATCGAAGGATATTTTCTTTGGCCCTATAGTCTTCAAAGGGATCCGAAATATCTGTTCTCAGATCCACAGAAATAAGGCTAGCAAAGAGATCTACGAAACACAGATGTAACTCCGTGAGTTGAAGTCACACATCACAGAGTAGCTTTTGAGAAAGCTTCTTTCTAGATTTCATCTGAGGATATTTCCTTTTTCACCATAGCCCTCTAAGGGCTTCCAAATATCACTTTGACAATTTCACAAGAACTGTCTTAGCAAAAGGCTTCTTGAGGGGAAAGCTGTAACTCTGTGAGATGATTTCACAGAACACAAAGAAGTTTCTCAGAAAGACTCTTTCTCTTTGTTATCGGAGGATATTTCCTTTGGCCCTATAGTCTTCAAAGGGATCCAAAATATCTGTTCTCAGATTCCACAGAAATAAGGCTAGCAAAGAGATCCACGAAATACAGATGTAAGTCTGTGAGTGGAAGTCACACATCACAGAGCAGTTTCTGAGAAAGTTTCTTTCCAGATTACATCTGAGGATATTTCCTTTTTCACCATAGCCCTCTATGGGCTTCCAAATATCACTTTGCGAATTCCACAAGAACTGTCTTAGCGAAAGGCTTCTTGAGGGGAAAGCTGTAACTCTGTGAGATGATTTCACAGAACACAGAGAAGTTTCTCAGAAAGCTTCTTCCTCTTTGTTATCGGAGGATATTTCCTTTGGCCCTATAGTCTTCAAAGAGATCCGAAATATCTGTTCTCAGATTCCACAGAAATAAGGCTAGCAAAGAGATGCACGAAATACAGATGTAACACTGTGTGATGAATTAACAGAACACTAAGCAGTTTCTCAGAAAGCTTCTTTCCAGATTTCATCTGAGGATATTTCCTTTTTCACCATAGCCCTCTATGGGCTTCCAAATATCACTTTGCCAATTCCACAAGAACTGTCTAAGCGAAAGGCTTCTTGAGGGGAAAGCTGTAACTTTGTGAGGTGATTTCACAGAACACAAAGAAGTTTCTCCGAAAGCTTCTTTCTCTTTTTTATCGGAGGATATTTCCTTTGGCCCTATAGACTTCAAAGGGATCCGAAATATCTTTTCTCAGATTCCACATAAATAGGGCTACCAAAGAGATCCACGAAATACAGATGTAACTCTGTGAGTGGAAGTCACGCATCACAGAGCAGTTTCTCAGAAAGCTTCTTTCTAGATTTCATCTGAGGATATTTCCTTTTTCACCATAGCCCTCTATGGGCTTCCAAATATCACTTTGCCAATTCCACAAGAACTGTCTTACGCAAAGGCTTCTTGGGGAGAAAGCTGTAACCCTGTGAGATGATTTCACAGAACACAAAAATGTTTCTCAGAAAGCCTCTTTCTCTTTGTTATCGGAGGATATTTCCTTTGGCCCTATAGACTTCAAAAGGATCCGAAATATCTGTTCTCAGATTCCACAGAAATAAGGCTAGCAAAGAGATCCTCGAAATATAGACATAACTCTGTTAGATGAATTAACAGAACACTGAGCAGTTTCTCCTAAAGCTTCTTTCCAGATTTCATCTGAGGTTATTTCCTTTTTCACCATAGCCCTCTAAGGGCTTCCAAGTATCACTTTTCCAATTTCACAAGAACTGTCTTAGCGAAAGGCTTCTTGAGGGGAAAGCTGTAACTCTGTGTGATGATTTCACAGAAAACAAAGAAGTTTCTCAGAAAGCTTGTTTCTCTTTGTTATCGGAGGATATTTCCTTTGGACTTATAGTCTTCAAAGGGATCCGAAATACATGTTCTCAGATTCCACAGAAATAAGGCTAGTAAAGAGATCCACGAAATACAGATGTAACTCTGTGAGATGAATTAACAGAACACTAAGCACTTTCTCAGAAAGCTTGTTTGCATATTTCATCTGAGGATACTTACTTTTTCACCATAGCCCTCTATGGGTTTCCAAATATCACTTCGCCAATTCCACAAGAACTGTCTTAGCGAAAGGCTTCTTGAGGGAACAGCTGTAACTCTGTGAGATGATTTCACAGAACACAAAGAAGTGTCTCAGAAAGCTTCTTTCTCTTTGTTATCGGAGGATATTTCCTTTGGCCCTATAGTCTTCAAAGGGATCCGAAATATCTGTTCTCAGATTCCACAGAAATAAGGCTAGCAAAGATATCCAAGAAATACAGATGTAACTCTGTGAGTGGAAGTCACACATCACAGAGCAGTTTCTCAGAACTCTTCTTTCCCGATTTCATCTGACGATATTTCCTTTTTCACCATAGCCCTCAATGGGCTTCCAAATATCACTTTGCCAATTACACAAGAACTGTCTTAGCGAAAGGCTTCTTGAGGGGAAAGCTGTAACTCTGTGAGATGTTTTCACAGAACACAAAGAAGTTTCTCAGAAAGACTCTTTCTCTTTGTTATCGGAGGATATTTCCTTTGGCCCTATAGTCTTCAAAGGGATCCGAAATACCTGTTCTCAGATTCCACAGAAATAAGGCTAGCAAAGAGATCCACGAAATACAGATGTAACTCTGTGAGTGGAAGTCACACATCACAGAGCAGTTTCTGAGAAAGCTTCTTTCCAGATTTCATCTGAGGATATTTCCTTTTTTACCATATCCCTCTCGGGGCTTCCGAATATCACTTTGCCAATTCCACAAGAACTGTCTTAGCGAAAGGCTTCTTGAGGGGAAAGCTGTAATTCTGTGAGATGATTTCACAGAACACAAAAAAGGTTCTCAGAAAGCCTCTTTCTCTTTGTTATCGGAGGATATTTCCTTTGGCCCTATAGTCTTCAAAGGGATCCAAAATATCTGTTCTCAGATTCCACAGAAATAAGGCTAGCAAAGAGATCCACGAAATACAGATGTAACTCTGTGAGTGGAAGTCACACATCACAGAGCAGTTTCTCAGAAAGCTTCTTTCCAGATTACATCTGAGGATATTTCTTTTTTCACCATAGCCCTCTATGGGCTTCCAAATATCACTTTGCCAATTCCACAAGAACTGTCTTAGCAAAAGACTTCTTGATGTGAAAGCTGTAACTCTGTGAGATGATTTCACAGAACACAAAGAAGTTTCTCAGAAAGCTTGTTTGTCTTTGTTATCGGAGGATATTTCCTTTGGCCCTATAGTCTTCAAAGGGATCCGAAATATCTGTTCTCACATTCCACTGAAATAAGCCTAGCAAAGAGATCCACGAAATACAGATGTAACTCTGTGAGTGGAAGTCACACATCACAGAGCAGTTTCTGAGAACGCTTCTTTCCAGATTTCATCTGAGGATATTTCCTTTTTCACCATAGCCCTCTATGGGCTTCCAAATATCACTTTGCCAATTCCACAAGAACTGTCTTAGCGAAAGGCTTCTTGAGGGGAAAGCTGTAACTCTGTGAGGTGATTTCACAGAACACAAAGATGTTTCTCAGAAAGCTTCTTTCTCTTTGTTATCGGAGGATATTTCCTTTGGCCCTATAGTCTTCAAAGGGATCCGAAATATCTGTTCTCAGATTCCACAGAAATAAGGCTAGCAAAGAGATCCACGAAATACAGACATAACTCTGTTAGATGAATGAACACAACACTGAGCAGTTTCCCCTAAAGCTTCTTTCCAGATTTCATCTGAGGATATTTCTTTTTCACCATTGCCCTCTATGGACTTCCAAATATCACTTTGCCAATTCCACAAGAACTGTCTTAGCGAAAGGCTTCTTGAGGGGAAAGCTGTAACTCTGTGAGATGATTTCACAGAACACAAAGAAGTTTCCCAGAAAGCTTCTTTCTCTTTGTTATCGAAGGATATTTTCTTTGGCCCTATAGTCTTCAAAGGGATCCGAAATATCTGTTCTCAGATCCACAGAAATAAGGCTCGCAAAGAGATCTACGAAACACAGATGTAACTCCGTGAGTTGAAGTCACACATCACAGAGTAGTTTTTGAGAAAGCTTCTTTCCAGATTTCATCTGAGGATATTTCCTTTTTCACCATAGCCCTCTAAGGGCTTCCAAATATCACTTTGCCAATTTCACAAGAACTGTCTTAGCAAAAGGCTTCTTGAGCGGAAAGCTGTAACTCTGTGAGATGATTTCACAGAACACAAAGAAGTTTCTCAGAAAGCTTCTTTCTCTTTGTTATCGGAGGATATTTCCTTTGGCCCTATAGTCTTCAAAGGGATCCGAAATACATGTTCTCAGCTTCCACAGAAATAAGGCTAGCAAAGAGATCCACGAAATACAGATGTAACTCTGTGAGATGAATTAACAGAACACTAAGCAATTTCTCAGAAAGCTTCTTTCCAGATTTCATCTGAGGATATTTCCTTTTTCACCATAGACCTCTATGGGCTTCCAAATATCACTTTGCCAATTCCACAAGAACTGTCTTAGCGAAAGGCTTCTTGATGGGAAAGCTGTAACTCTGTGAGATGATTTCACAGAACACAAAGAAGTTTCTCAGAAAGCCTCTTTCTCTTTTTTATCGGAGGATATTTCCTTTGGCCCTATAGTCTTCAAAGGGATCCGAAATATCTGTTCTCAGATTCCACAGAAATAAGGCTAGTAAACAGATCCACGAAATCCAGATGTAACTCTGTGAGTGGAAGTCACACATCACAGAGCAGTTTCTCAGAAAGCTTCTTTCCAAATTTCATCTGAGGATATTTCCTTTTTCACCATAACCCTCTATGGGATTCCAAATATCACTTTGCCAATTCCACAAGAACTGTCTAAGCGAAAGGCTTCTTGAGGGGAAAGCTGTAACTTTGTGAGGTGATTTCACAGAACACAAAGAAGTTTCTCAGAAAGCTTCTTTCTCTTTGTTATCGGAGGATATTTCCTTTGGCCCCATAGTCTTCAAAGGGATCAGAAATTTCTGTTCTCAGATTCCACAGAAATAAGGCTAGCAAGGTGATCCACGAAATACAGATGTAACTCTGTGAGTGGAAGTCACACATCACAGAGCAGTTTCTGAGAAAGCTTCTTTCCAAATTTCATCTGAGGATATTTCCTTTTTCACCGTAGCCCTCAATGTGCTTCCAAATATCACTTTGCCTAATCCACAAGAACTGTCTTAGCGAAAGGCTTCTTGAGGGGAAATCTGTAACTCTGTGAGATGATTTCACAGAACACAAAGAAGTTTCTCAGAAAGCCTCTTTCTCTTTGTTATCAGTTGATATTTCCTTTGTCCCTATAGTCTTCAAAGGGATCCGAATTATCTTTTCTCAGATTCCACAGAAATAAAGCTTGGAAAGAGATCCACGAAATACAGATGTAACTCTGTGAGTGGAAGTCACACATCACAGAGCAGCTTCTCAGAAAGCCTCTTTGCCGATTTCATCTGCGGATATTTCCTTTTTCACCATAGCCCTCTATGGGCTTCCAAATATCACTTTGCCAATTCCATAAGAACTGTCTTAGCGAAAGGCTTCTTGAGGGGAAAGCTGAAACTCTGTGAGATGATTTCACAGAACACAAAGAAGTTTCTCAGAAAGCTTCTTTCTAGTTGTTATCGGAGAATATTTCCTTTGGCCCTATAGTCTTCAAAGGGATCCGAAATATCTGTTCTCAGATTCCACAGAAATAAGGCTAGCAAAGAGATCCACGAAATGCAGATGTAACTCTGTGAGATGAATTAACAGAACACTAAGCAGTTTCTCAGAAAGCTTCTTTCCAGATTACACCTGAGGATATTTCCTTTTTTACCGTAGCCCGCTATGGGCTTCCAAATATCACTTTGCCAATTCCACAGGAACTAGTTTAGCGAAAGGCTTCTTGACGGGAAAGCTGTAACTCTGTGAGATGATTTCACAGAACACAAAGAAGTTTCTCAGAAAGCTTGTTTCTCTTTGTTATCGGAGGATATTTCCTTTGGCCCTATAGTCTTCAAAGGGATCCGAAATATCTGTTCTCATATTCCACAGAAATAAGGCTAGCAAAGAGATCGACGAAATACTGATGTAACTCTGAGAGACGAATTAACAGAACACTAAGCATTTTCTCAGAAAGCTTCTTTCCAGATTACACCTGAGGATATTTCCTTTTTCACCATAGCCCTCTTTGGGCTTCCAAATATCACTTTGCCAATTCCACAAGAACTGTTTTAGCGAAAGGCTTCTTGATGTGAAAGCTGTAACTCCGTGAGGTGATTTCACAGAACACAAAGAAGTTTCTCAGAAAGCTTGTTTCTCTTTGTTATCGGAGGATATTTCCTTTGGCCCTATAGTCTTCAAAGGGATCCGAAATATCTGTTCTCATATTCCACAGAAATAAGGCTAGCAAAGAGATCCACGAAATACTGATGTAACTCTGTGAGAAGAATTAGCAGAACACTAAGCATTTTCTCAGAAAGCTTCTTTCCAAATTTCATCTGAGGATATTTCCTTTTTCACCATAGCCCTCTTTGGGCTTCCAAATATCACTTTGCCAATTCCACAAGAACTGTCTTAGCCAAAGGCTTCTTGATGTGAAAGCTGTAACTCCGTGAGGTGATTTCACAGAACACAAAGAAGTTTCTCAGAAAGCTTCTTTCTCTTTGTTATCGGAGGATATTTCCTTTGGCCCAATAGTCTTCAAAGGGATCCGAAATATCTGTTCTCATATTCCACAGAAATAAGGCTAGCAAAGAGATCCACGAAATACAGATGTAACTCTCTGAGACGAATTAACAGAACACTAAGCATTTTCTCAGAAAGCTTCTTTCCAGATTCATCTGAGGATATTTCCTTTTTCACCATAGCCCTTTATGGGCTTCCAAATATCACTTTGCCAATTCCACAAGAACTGTCTTAGCGAAAGGCTTCTTGAGGGGAAAGCTGTAACTCTGTGAGATGATTTCACAGAACACAAAGAAGTTTCTCAGAAAGCTTGTTTCTCTTTGTTATCGGTGGATATTTCCTTTGGCCCTATAGCCTTCATGGGGATCCAAAATACATGTTCTCAGATTCGACAGAAATAAGGCTAGCAAAGAGATCCACGAAATACAGATGTAACTCTGTAAGATGAATTATCAGAACACTAAGCAATTTCTCTGAAAGCTTCTTTCCAGATTTCATCTGAGGATATTTCCTTTTTCACCATAGCCCTCTATAGGCTTCCAAATATCACTTTGCCAATTCCACAAGAACTGTCTTAGCGAAAGGCTTCTTGAGGGGAAAGCTGTAACTCTGTGAGATGATTTCACATAACACAAAGATGTTTCTCAGAAAGCTTCTTTCTCTTTGTTATCGGAGGATATTTCCTTTGACCCTATACACTTCAAAGGGATCCGAAATATCTGTTCTCAGATTCCACAGAAACAAGGCTAGAAAAGAGATCCACGAAATACAGACGTAACTCTGTGAGATGAATTAACAGAACACTGAGCATTTTCTCCAAAAGCTTCTTTCCAAATATCATCTGAGGATATTTCCTTTTTCACCATATCTCTGTGGGCCTCCAAATATCACTTTTCCAATTCCACAAGAACTGTCTTAGCGAAAGGCTTCTTGAGGGGAAAGCTGTAACTCTGTGAGATGATTTCACAGAACACAAAGAAGTTTCTCAGAAAGCTTCTTTCCCTTTGTTATCGGAGGATAATTCCTTTGGCCCTATAGTCTTCAAAGGGATCCGAAATATCTGTTCTCAGATTCCACAGAAATAAGGCTAGCAAAGAGATCCACGAAATAAAGATGTAACTCTGTGAGTGGAAGTCACACATCACAAAGCAGTTTCTCAGAAAGTTTTTTGCAGTTTTTCTCTGAGGATATTTTCTTTTTCACCATAGACCTCTAAGGGCTTCCAAATATCACTTTACGAATACCACAAGAACAGGCTTAGCGAGCGGCTTCTTGAAGGAAAAGCTGAAACACTGTGAGAAGGATTAAGAGAACACTAAGTAGATTCTCAGAAAGCTTCTTTCCAGATTTCATCTGAGGATATTTGATTTTTCACCATAGCCCTCAATGGGAATCCAAATATCACTTTGCAAATTCCACAAGAACTGTCTTAGCGAAAGGCTTCTTGAGGGGAAAGCTGTAATTCAGTGAGATGATTTCAGGGAAAACAAAGAAGTTTCTCAGAAAGTTTCTTTCTCTTTGTTTTCAGAGGATATTTCTTTTGGCCCTATAGTCTTCAAAGGGATCCGAAATATCTGTTCTCAGACTCCCCAGAAATAAGGCTAGTAAGGAGATCCACGAAATACAGATGTAACTCTGTGAGTGGAAGTCACACATCACAAGGCAGTTTCTCAGAAAGCTTCTTTCCATTTTTTTCTCTGAGGATATTTTCTTTTTCAGCATAGCCCTCTATGGCCTTCCAAATATCACTTTGCAAATTCCACAAGAACAGGCTTGGCGAGCGGCTTCTTGAGGGGAAAGTTGTAACTCTGTGAGATGAATTAGCAGAAACTAAGCAGTTTCTCAGAAAGCTTCTTTCCAGATTTCATCTGAGGATATTTCCTTTTTCACCATAGCCCTCCATGGTTTTCCAAATGTCAACTTGCAAATTCCACAAGAACTGTCTTAGCGAAAGGCTTGTTGAGGGGAATGCTGTAACTCTGTGAAATGATTTCACAGAACACAAAGAAGTTTCTCAGAAAGCTTCTTTCTCTATGCTATCAGGATATTTCCTTTGGCCCTATAGTCTTCAAAGGGATCCGAAATATCTCTTCTCAGATTCAACAGAAATAAGGCTAGCAAAGAGATCTACGAAATACAGATGTAACAGTGTGAGTGGAAGTCACACATCACAAAGCAGTTTCTCAGAAAGCTTTTTCCAGTTTTTCTCAGAGGATATTTTCTTTTTCACCATAGCCCTCTATGGGCTTCCAAATATCACTTCACGAATTCCACAAGAATAGGCTTAGCGAGCGGCTTCTTGAGGGGAAAGTTGTAACTCTGTGAGAAGGATTAACAGAACACTAATGAGATTCTCAGAAATCTTCTTTCGAGATTTCATCTGAGGATATTTCCTTTTTCACCGTAGCCCTCTATGGGATTCCAAATATCACATTGCAATTTCCACAAGAACTGTCTTAGTGAAAGGCTTCTTGAGGGGAAAACTGTAACTCAGTGAGATGATTACAGAGAATACAAAGAAGTTTCTCAGAAAGCTTCTTTCCCTTTGTATTCAGAGGATATTTCCTTTGGCCCTATACTCTTCAAAGCGATCCGAATTATCTGTTCTCAGATTGCACAGAAACAAGGCTAGCAAAGAGATCCACGAAATACAGATGTAACTCTGTGAGTGGAAGTCACACATCACAAAGCAGTTTCTCAGAAAGCTTCTTTCCAGTTTTTCTCAGAGGATATTTTCTTTTTCACCATAGCCCTCTATGGGCTTCCAAATATCACTTTGCAAATTCCACAAGAACACGCTTAGCGAGCGGATTCTTTAGGGGAAAGCTGTAATTCTGTGAGTTGAATTAACAGAACACTAAGCAGTTTCTCAGAAAGCTTCTTTCCAGATTTCATCTGGGGATATTTAATTTTCATCATAGCCCTCTATGGTCTTCCAAATGTCACTTTGCAAATTCAACAAGAACTGTCTTAGCGAAAGTCTTCTTGAGGGGAAAGCTGTAACTCTGTGAGATGATTTCACAGAACACAAAGAAGTTTCTCAGAAAGCTTCTTTCTCTTTGTTAGCGGAGGATATTTCCTTTGCCCCTATACTCTTCAAATGGATCCGAAATATCTATTCTCAGATTGCACAGAAATAAGGCTAGCACAGAGATCCACGAAATACAGATGTAACTCTTTTTGCGGAAGTCACACATCACAAAGCAGTTTCTCAGAAAGCTTCTTTCCAGTTGTTCTCTGAGGATATATTCTTTCTCACCCTAGCCATCTATGGGCTTCCAAATATCAGTTTGCAAATTCCACAAGAACAGGCTTAGCGAGCGGCTTCTTGAGGGAAAAGCTGTAACTCTGTGAGATGAATTTACTGAACACTAAGCAGTTTCTCAGAAAGCTTCTTTACAGATTTCATCTGAGGATATTTCCTTTTTCACCATAGCCCACTATGGGATTCAAAATATCACTTTGCAAATTCCACAAGAACTGTCTTAGCGAAAGTCTTCATGAGAGGAAAGCTGTAACTCTGTGAGATGACTTTACAGAACACAAAGAAATTTCGCAGAAAGCTTCTTTCTCTTTGTTATCAGAGGATATTTCCTTTGGCCCTATATTCTTCAAAAGGATCTGAAATATCTGTTCTCAGACTCCACAGAAATTAGGCTAGTAAAGAGATCCACGAAATACAGATGTAAATCAGTGAGTGGAAGTCACACATCACAGAGCAGTTTCTCAGAAAGCTTCTTTCCAGTTTTTCTCTGTGGATATTTTCTTTTTCACCATAGCCCTCTATGGGCTTTCAAATATCACTTTGCGAATCCCACAAGAAGAGGCTTAGCGAGCAGCTTCTTGAGGGAAAAACTGTAACTTTGTGAGATGAATTAACAGAAACGAAGCAGTTTCTCAGAAAGCTTCTTTCCAGATTTTATCTGAGGATATTTCCTTTTTCACCTTAGCCCTCTATGGCCTTCCAAATGTCGCTTTGCAAATTCCACAAGAACTGTCTTAGCGAAAGGCTTGTTGAGGGGAAAGCTGTAACTCTGTGAGATGATTTCACAGAACACAAAGAAGTTTCTCAGAAAGCTTCTTTCTCTATGCTATCGGAGGATATTTCCTTTGGCCCTATAGTCTTCAAAGGGATCCGAAATATCTGTTCTCAGATTCAACAGAAATAAAGCTAGCAAAGAGATCCATGAAATACAGATGTAACTCTGTGAGTGGAAGTCACACATCACAAAGCAGTTTCTCAGAAAGCTTCTTTCCAGTTTTTTTCACAGGATATTTTCCTTTTCACCATAGCTCTCTATGATCTTCCAAATACCACTTTGCGAATTCCACAAGAACAGGCTTAGCGAGCGGCCTGTTGAGGGGAAAGCTGTAACTCTGTGAGATGAATTAAATGAACACTAAGCAGTTTCTCAGAGAGCTTCTTTCCAGATTTCATCTGAAGATATTTCCTTTTTCACCATAAACCTCTATGGGCTTCGAAATATCACTTTGCAAATTCCACAAGAAATGTCTTTGCGATAGGCTTCTTGAGGAGAAAGCTGTAACTCTGTGAGATGATTTCACAGAACACAAAGAAGTTTCTCAGGAAGCTTCCTTCTCTTTGTTATCGGAGGATATTTCCTTTGGTCCTATACTCTTCAAAGGGATCCGAAATATCTGTTCTCAGATTCCAGAGAAATAAGGCTAGCAAAGAGATCCATGAAGTACAGATGTAAGTCTGTCAGTGGATGTCACACATCACAAAGCAGTTTCTCAGAAAGCTTCTTTCCAGTTTTTCTCAGAGGATATTTTCCTTTTCACCATAGCTCTCTACGAGCTTCCAAATATCTCTTTGCGAATTCCACAAGAACAGGATTAGCGAGCGGCTTCTTGAGGGAAAAGCTGTAAATCTGTGAGGTGAATTAGGAGAAAGTAAGCAGTTTCTCAAAAAGCTTCTTTCCAGATTTAATCTGAGGATAATTCCTTTTTCATCATAGCCCTCGATGGGCTTCCGAATTTCACTTTGCGAATTCAACAAGAACTGTCTTTGCGAAAGGCTTCTTGAGGGGAAAGCTGTAACTCTGTGAGATGATTTCACAGAACACAAAGAAGATTCTCAGAAAGCTTCTTTCTCTTTGTTATCGGAGGATATTTCCTTTGGCCCTATAGTCTTCAAAGGGATCCGAAATACATGTTCTCAGCTTCCACAGAAATAAGGCTAGCAAAGAGATCCACGAAATACAGATGTAACTCTGTGAGATGAATTAACAGAACACTAAGCAATTTCTCAGAAAGCTTCTTTCCAGATTTCATCTGAGGATATTTCCTTTTTCACCATAGACCTCTATGGGCTTCCAAATATCACTTTGCCAATTCCACAAGAACTGTCTTAGCGAAAGGCTTCTTGATGGGAAAGCTGTAACTCTGTGAGATGATTTCACAGAACACAAAGAAGTTTCTCAGAAAGCCTCTTTCTCTTTTTTATCGGAGGATATTTCCTTTGGCCCTATTGTCTTCAAAGGGATCCGAAATATCTGTTCTCAGATTCCACAGAAATAAGGCTAGTAAACAGATCCACGAAATCCAGATGTAACTCTGTGAGTGGAAGTCACACATCACAGAGCAGTTTCTCAGAAAGCTTCTTTCCAGATTTCATCTGAGGATATTTCCTTTTTCACCATAGCCCTCTATGGGCTTCCAAATATCACTTTGCCAATTCCACAAGAACTGTCTAAGCGAAAGGCTTCTTGAGGGGAAAGCTGTAACTTTGTGAGGTGATTTCACAGAACACAAAGTAGTTTCTACGAAAGCTTCTTTCTCTTTTTTATCGGAGGATATTTCCTTTGGCCCTATAGACTTCAAAGGGATCCGAAATATCTTTTCTCAGATTCCACATAAATAGGGCTACCAAAGAGATCCACGAAATACAGATGTAACTCTGTGAGTGGAAGTCACACATCACAGAGCAGTTTCTCAGAAAGCTTCTTTCTAGATTTCATCTGAGCGTATTTCCTTTTTCACCATAGCCCTCTATGGGCTTCCAAATATCACTTTGCCAATTCCACAAGAACTGTCTTACGGAAAGGCTTCTTGGGGAGAAAGCTGTAACCCTGTGAGATGATTTCACAGAACACAAAAATGTTTCTCAGAAAGCCTCTTTCTCTTTGTTATCGGAGGATATTTCCTTTGGCCCTATAGACTTCAAAGGGATCCGAAATATCTGTTCTCAGATTCCACAGAAATAAGGCTAGCAAAGAGATCCTCGAAATATAGACATAACTCTGTTAGATGAATTAACAGAACACTGAGCAGTTTCTCCTAAAGCTTCTTTCCAGATTTCATCTGAGGTTATTTCCTTTTTCACCATAGCCCTCTAAGGGCTTCCAAATATCACTTTTCCAATTTCACAAGAACTGTCTTAGCAAAAGGCTTCTTGAGGGGAAAGCTGTAACTCTGTGTGATGATTTCACAGAAAACAAAGAAGTTTCTCAGAAAGCTTGTTTCTCTTTGTTATCGGAGGATATTTCCTTTGGACTTATAGTCTTCAAAGGGATCCGAAATACATGTTCTCAGATTCCACAGAAATAAGGCTAGTAAAGAGATCCACGAAATACAGATGTAACTCTGTGAGATGAATTAACAGAACACTAAGCACTTTCTCAGAAAGCTTGTTTGCATATTTCATCTGAGGATACTTACTTTTTCACCATAGCCCTCTATGGGTTTCCAAATATCACTTCGCCAATTCCACAAGAACTGTCTTAGCGAAAGGCTTCTTGAGGGAACTGCTGTAACTCTGTGAGATGATTTCACAGAACACAAAGAAGTGTCTCAGAAAGCTTCTTTCTCTTTGTTATCGGAGGATATTTCCTTTGGCCCTATAGTCTTCAAAGGGATCCGAAATATCTGTTCTCAGATTCCACAGAAATAAGGCTAGCAAAGATATCCAAGAAATACAGATGTAACTCTGTGAGTGGAAGTCACACATCACAGAGCAGTTTCTCAGAACTCTTCTTTCCCGATTTCATCTGACGATATTACCTTTTTCACCATAGCCCTCTATGGGCTTCCAAATATCACTTTGCCAATTACACAAGAACTGTCTTAGCGAAAGGCTTCTTGAGGGGAAAGCTGTAACTCTGTGAGATGTTTTCACAGAACACAAAGAAGTTTCTCAGAAAAACTCTTTCTCTTTGTTATCGGAGGATATTTCCTTTGGCCCTATAGTCTTCAAAGGGATCCGAAATACCTGTTCTCAGATTCCACAGAAATAAGGCTAACAAAGAGATCCACGAAATACAGATGTAACTCTGTGAGTGGAAGTCACACATCACAGAGCAGTTTCTGAGAAAGCTTCTTTCCAGATTTCATCTGAGGATATTTCCTTTTTTACCATATCCCTCTCGGGGCTTCCAAATATCACTTTGCCAATTCCACAAGAACTGTCTTAGCGAAAGGCTTCTTGAGGGGAAAGCTGTAATTCTGTGAGATGATTTCACAGAACACAAAGAAGGTTCTCAGAAAGCCTCTTTCTCTTTGTTATCGGAGGATATTTCCTTTGGCCCTATAGTCTTCAAAGGGATCCAAAATATCTGTTCTCAGATTCCACAGAAATAAGGCTAGCAAAGAGATCCACGAAATACAGATGTAACTCTGTGAGTGGAAGTCACACATCACAGAGCAGTTTCTCAGAAAGCTTCTTTCCAGATTACATCTGAGGATATTTCCTTTTTCACCATATCTCTGTGGGCTTCCAAATATCACTTTTCCAATTCCACAAGAACTGTCTTAGCGAAAGGCTTCTTGAGGGGAAAGCTGTAACTCTGTGAGATGATTTCACAGAACACAAAGAAGTTTCTCAGAAAGCTTCTTTCCCTTTGTTATCGGAGGATAATTCCTTTGGCCCTATAGTCTTCAAAGGGATCCGAAATATCTGTTCTCAGATTCCACAGAAATAAGGCTAGCAAAGAGATCCACGAAATACAGATGTAACTCTGTGAGTGGAAGTCCCACATCACAGAGCAGTTTCTGAGAACGCTTCTTTCCAGATTTCATCTGAGGATATTTCCTTTTTCACCATAGCCCTTTATGGGCTTCCAAATATCACTTTACGAATACCACAAGAACAGGCTTAGCGAGCGGCTTCTTGAAGGAAAAGCTGAAACACTGTGAGAAGGATTAAGAGAACACTAAGTAGATTCTCAGAAAGCTTCTTTCCAGATTTCATCTGAGGATATTTGATTTTTCACCATAGCCCTCAATGGGAATCCAAATATCACTTTGCAAATTCCACAAGAACTGTCTTAGCGAAAGGCTTCTTGAGGGGAAAGCTGTAATTCAGTGAGATGATTTCAGGGAAAACAAAGAAGTTTCTCAGAAAGTTTCTTTCTCTTTGTTTTCAGAGGATATTTCTTTTGGCCCTATAGTCTTCAAAGGGATCCGAAATATCTGTTCTCAGACTCCCCAGAAATAAGGCTAGTAAGGAGATCCACGAAATACAGATGTAACTCTGTGAGTGGAAGTCACACATCACAAGGCAGTTTCTCAGAAAGCTTCTTTCCATTTTTTTCTCTGAGGATATTTTCTTTTTCAGCATAGCCCTCTATGGCCTTCCAAATATCACTTTGCAAATTCCACAAGAACAGGCTTGGCGAGCGGCTTCTTGAGGGGAAAGTTGTAACTCTGTGAGATGAATTAGCAGAAACTAAGCAGTTTCTCAGAAAGCTTCTTTCCAGATTTCATCTGAGGATATTTCCTTTTTCACCATAGCCCTCCATGGTTTTCCAAATGTCAACTTGCAAATTCCACAAGAACTGTCTTAGCGAAAGGCTTGTTGAGGGGAATGCTGTAACTCTGTGAAATGATTTCACAGAACACAAAGAAGTTTCTCAGAAAGCTTCTTTCTCTATGCTATCAGGATATTTCCTTTGGCCCTATAGTCTTCAAAGGGATCCGAAATATCTCTTCTCAGATTCAACAGAAATAAGGCTAGCAAAGAGATCTACGAAATACAGATGTAACAGTGTGAGTGGAAGTCACACATCACAAAGCAGTTTCTCAGAAAGCTTTTTCCAGTTTTTCTCAGAGGATATTTTCTTTTTCACCATAGCCCTCTATGGGCTTCCAAATATCACTTCACGAATTCCACAAGAATAGGCTTAGCGAGCGGCTTCTTGAGGGGAAAGTTGTAACTCTGTGAGAAGGATTAACAGAACACTAATGAGATTCTCAGAAATCTTCTTTCGAGATTTCATCTGAGGATATTTCCTTTTTCACCGTAGCCCTCTATGGGATTCCAAATATCACATTGCAATTTCCACAAGAACTGTCTTAGTGAAAGGCTTCTTGAGGGGAAAACTGTAACTCAGTGAGATGATTACAGAGAATACAAAGAAGTTTCTCAGAAAGCTTCTTTCCCTTTGTATTCAGAGGATATTTCCTTTGGCCCTATACTCTTCAAAGCGATCCGAATTATCTGTTCTCAGATTGCACAGAAACAAGGCTAGCAAAGAGATCCACGAAATACAGATGTAACTCTGTGAGTGGAAGTCACACATCACAAAGCAGTTTCTCAGAAAGCTTCTTTCCAGTTTTTCTCAGAGGATATTTTCTTTTTCACCATAGCCCTCTATGGGCTTCCAAATATCACTTTGCAAATTCCACAAGAACACGCTTAGCGAGCGGATTCTTTAGGGGAAAGCTGTAATTCTGTGAGTTGAATTAACAGAACACTAAGCAGTTTCTCAGAAAGCTTCTTTCCAGATTTCATCTGGGGATATTTAATTTTCATCATAGCCCTCTATGGTCTTCCAAATGTCACTTTGCAAATTCAACAAGAACTGTCTTAGCGAAAGTCTTCTTGAGGGGAAAGCTGTAACTCTGTGAGATGATTTCACAGAACACAAAGAAGTTTCTCAGAAAGC
Source organism: Macaca nemestrina (assembly GCF_043159975.1). Taxonomy (NCBI): domain Eukaryota; kingdom Metazoa; phylum Chordata; class Mammalia; order Primates; family Cercopithecidae; genus Macaca; species Macaca nemestrina. The sequence continues at coordinate 99,842,344 of NC_092132.1, read as the reverse complement.
TTCTTTCTCTTTGTTAGCGGAGGATATTTCCTTTGCCCCTATACTCTTCAAATGGATCCGAAATATCTATTCTCAGATTGCACAGAAATAAGGCTAGCACAGAGATCCACGAAATACAGATGTAACTCTTTTTGCGGAAGTCACACATCACAAAGCAGTTTCTCAGAAAGCTTCTTTCCAGTTGTTCTCTGAGGATATATTCTTTCTCACCCTAGCCATCTATGGGCTTCCAAATATCAGTTTGCAAATTCCACAAGAACAGGCTTAGCGAGCGGCTTCTTGAGGGAAAAGCTGTAACTCTGTGAGATGAATTTACTGAACACTAAGCAGTTTCTCAGAAAGCTTCTTTACAGATTTCATCTGAGGATATTTCCTTTTTCACCATAGCCCACTATGGGATTCAAAATATCACTTTGCAAATTCCACAAGAACTGTCTTAGCGAAAGTCTTCATGAGAGGAAAGCTGTAACTCTGTGAGATGACTTTACAGAACACAAAGAAATTTCGCAGAAAGCTTCTTTCTCTTTGTTATCAGAGGATATTTCCTTTGGCCCTATATTCTTCAAAAGGATCTGAAATATCTGTTCTCAGACTCCACAGAAATAAGGCTAGTAAAGAGATCCACGAAATACAGATGTAAATCAGTGAGTGGAAGTCACACATCACAGAGCAGTTTCTCAGAAAGCTTCTTTCCAGTTTTTCTCTGTGGATATTTTCTTTTTCACCATAGCCCTCTATGGGCTTTCAAATATCACTTTGCGAATCCCACAAGAAGAGGCTTAGCGAGCAGCTTCTTGAGGGAAAAACTGTAACTTTGTGAGATGAATTAACAGAAACGAAGCAGTTTCTCAGAAAGCTTCTTTCCAGATTTTATCTGAGGATATTTCCTTTTTCACCTTAGCCCTCTATGGCCTTCCAAATGTCGCTTTGCAAATTCCACAAGAACTGTCTTAGCGAAAGGCTTGTTGAGGGGAAAGCTGTAACTCTGTGAGATGATTTCACAGAACACAAAGAAGTTTCTCAGAAAGCTTCTTTCTCTATGCTATCGGAGGATATTTCCTTTGGCCCTATAGTCTTCAAAGGGATCCGAAATATCTGTTCTCAGATTCAACAGAAATAAAGCTAGCAAAGAGATCCATGAAATACAGATGTAACTCTGTGAGTGGAAGTCACACATCACAAAGCAGTTTCTCAGAAAGCTTCTTTCCAGTTTTTTTCACAGGATATTTTCCTTTTCACCATAGCTCTCTATGATCTTCCAAATACCACTTTGCGAATTCCACAAGAACAGGCTTAGCGAGCGGCCTGTTGAGGGGAAAGCTGTAACTCTGTGAGATGAATTAAATGAACACTAAGCAGTTTCGCAGAGAGCTTCTTTCCAGATTTCATCTGAAGATATTTCCTTTTTCACCATAAACCTCTATGGGCTTCGAAATATCACTTTGCAAATTCCACAAGAAATGTCTTTGCGATAGGCTTCTTGAGGAGAAAGCTGTAACTCTGTGAGATGATTTCACAGAACACAAAGAAGTTTCTCAGGAAGCTTCCTTCTCTTTGTTATCGGAGGATATTTCCTTTGGTCCTATACTCTTCAAAGGGATCCGAAATATCTGTTCTCAGATTCCAGAGAAATAAGGCTAGCAAAGAGATCCATGAAGTACAGATGTAAGTCTGTCAGTGGATGTCACACATCACAAAGCAGTTTCTCAGAAAGCTTCTTTCCAGTTTTTCTCAGAGGATATTTTCCTTTTCACCATAGCTCTCTACGAGCTTCCAAATATCTCTTTGCGAATTCCACAAGAACAGGATTAGCGAGCGGCTTCTTGAGGGAAAAGCTGTAAATCTGTGAGGTGAATTAGGAGAAAGTAAGCAGTTTCTCAAAAAGCTTCTTTCCAGATTTCATCTGAGGATAATTCCTTTTTCATCATAGCCCTCGATGGGCTTCCGAATTTCACTTTGCGAATTCAACAAGAACTGTCTTTGCGAAAGGCTTCTTGAGGGGAAAGCTGTAACTCTGTGAGATGATTTCACAGAACACAAAGAAGTTTCTCAGAAAGCTTCTTTCTCTTTACTATCAGAGGATATTTCCTTTGGCCCTATAGTCTTCACAGGGATCCGAAATATCTGTTCTCAGCTTCCACAGAAATAAGGCTAGCAAAGAGATCCACGAAATAAAGATGTAACTCTTTGAGTGGAAGTCACACATCACAAAGCAGTTTCTCGGAAAGCTTTTTCCAGTTTTTCTCTGAGGATATTTTCTTTTTCACCATAGCCCTCTAAGGGCTTCCAAATATCACTTTACGAATACCACAAGAACAGGCTTAGCGAGCGGCTTCTTGAGGGAAAAGCTGTAACTCTGTGAGAAGGATTAACAGAACACTAAGTAGATTCTCAGAAAGCTTCTTTCCAGATTTCATCTGAGGATATTTCATTTTTCACCATAGCCCTCATTGGGATTCCAAATATCACTTTGCAATTTCCACAAGAACTGTCTTATTCAAAGTTTCCTTGAGGGGAAAGCTGTAACTCAGTGAGATGCTTTCAGGGAAAACAAAGAAATTTCTCAGAAAACTTCTTTCTCTTTTTTTTCAGAGGATATTTCCTTTGGTCCTATAGTCTTCAAAGGGATCCGAAATATCTGTTCTGAGATTCCACAGAAATAAGGGTAGCAAAGAGATCCACGAAATACAGATGTAACTCTGTGAGTGGAAGTCAAACATCACAAAGCAGTTTCTCAGAAAGCTTCTTTCCAGTATTTCTCTGAGGATATATTCTTTTTCACCATAGCCCTCTATGGTCTTCCAAATATCACTTTGCGAATTCCACAAGAACAGGCTTAGCAAGCGGTTACTTGAGGGAAAAGCTGTAACTCTGTGAGTTGAATTAACAGAACACTAAGCAGTTTCTCAGAAAGCTTCTTTACACATTTCATCTGAGGATATTTCCTTTTTCAACACAGCCCTCTATGGCCTTCCAAATGTCACTTTGCAAATTCCACAAGAACTGTCTTACCGAAAGTCTTGTTGTGGGGAAAGCTGTAACTCTGTGAGTTGATTTCACAGAACACAAAGAAGTTTCTCAAAAAGCTTCTTTCTCTTTATTATCAGAGGATATTTCCTTTGACCCGATAGTCTTCAAAGGGATCCGAAATATCTGTTCTCAGATTCCACAGAAATAAGGCTAGCAGAGAGATCCACGAAATACAGATGTAACTCTGTGAGTGGAAGTCACACATCACAAAGCTGTTTCTCAGAAAGCTTCCTTCCAGATTTTCTCTGAGGATATTTTCTTTTTCACCATTGCCCTCTATGGGCTTTCAAATATCCTTTGCGAATTCCACAAGAACATTCTTAGAAGCGGCTTTCTGAGGGAAAAGCTGTAACTCAGTGAGATATATTAAGAAAACCCTAAGCAGTTTCCCAGAAAGCTTCTTTCCAGATTTCATCTGAGGATATTTCCTTTTTCCGTATCCCTCTATGGGCTTCCATATATCACTTTGCGAGTTCCACAAGCACAGGCTTAGCGAGCGCCTTCTTGATGGGATAGCTATAACTCTGTGAGATGAATTATCAGACTACCTAGCAGTTTCTCAGAAATCTTCTTTCCAGATTTCATCTGAGGTTATTTCATTTTTCACCATAGCCCTCTATGGGCTTACAAATATCACTTTCCGAATTCCACAAGAACAGGCTTAGCGAGAGGCTTCTTGAGGGAAAAGCAGTAACTCTGTGAGATGAATTAACAGAACACTAAGCAGTTTCTCAGAAAGCTTCTTTAGGGATTTCATCAGAGGATATTTCCTTTTTCACCATGGCCCTCTATGGGCTTAGAAATATCACTTTGCAAATTCCACAAGAACTGTCTTATCGAAAGGCTTCTTGAGGGGAAGGCTGTAACTCTGTGAGATGATTTCACAGAACACAAAGAAGTTTCCCAGAAAGCTTCTTTCTCTTTGTTATCGGAGGAAATTTCCTTTGGCCCTATAGTTTTCAAAGGGATCTGAAATATCTGTTCTCAGATTCCACAGAAATAAGAATAGCGAAGAGATCCATGAAATATAGATGTAACTCTGTGAGTGGAAGTCATACTTCACAAGGCAGTTTCTCAGAAAGCTTCTTTCCAGTGTTTCTCTGAGGATATTTTATTTTTCAACATAGCCCTCTATGGGCTTCCAAATATCACTTTGCAAACTCCACAAGAACAGGTATAGCGAGAGGCTTCTTGAGGGGAAAGCTGTAACTCTGTGAGATGAATTAACAGCACACTAAGCAGTTTCTCAGAAAGCTTCTTTCCAGATTTCATCTGAGGATATTTCCTTTTTCACCGTAGTCCTCTATAGGCTTCCAAATATCACTTTGCAAATTCCACAAGAACTGTCTTAGCGAAAGGCTTCTTGAGGGGAAAGCTGTAACTCTGTGAGATGATTTCACAGAACAGAAAGAAGTTTCTCAGGAAGCCTCTTTCTCTTCGTTATCAGAGGATATTTCCTTTGGCCCTATAGCCTTCAAAGGAATCCGAAATATCTGTTCTCAGATTCCACAGAAATAAGGCTAGCAAAGAAATCCACGTAATACAGATGTAACTCTGTGAGTGGGAGTCTCACATCTCAAAGCAGTTTTAAGAAAGCTTCTTTACAGTTTTGCTCTGAGGATATTTAATTTTTCAACATAGCCCTCTATACGCATCCAAATACCACTTTGCAAATTCCACAAGAACAGGCTTATCGAGCGGCTTCTTGAGGGAAAAGCTGTACCTCTGTGAGATGAATTAACAGAACACTAAGCAGTTTCTCAGAAAGCTTCTTTCCAGATTTCATCTGAGGATATTTCCTTTTTCACCATAGCCCTCTAAGGACTTCCAAATATCACTTTGCGAATTCCACAAGAACAGGCTTAGCGAACGGCTTCTTGAGGGGAAAACTGTAACTCTGTGAGATGAGTTAAGAGAACACTAAGGAGTTTCTCAGAAACCTTCTTTCCAGATTTCATCTGAGGATGTTTCCTTCTTCACCATAGCCCTCTATGGGCTTCCAAATATCACTTTGCTAATTCCACAAGAACTGTCTTAGCGAAAGGCTTCGTGAGGGGAAAGCTGTAACTCTGTGAGATGATTTCACAGAACACAAAGAAGTTTCTCAGAGAGCTTCTTTCTCTTTGGTATCGCAGGATATTTCCTTTGGCCCTAGAGTCTTCAAAGGGATCCGAAATATCTGTTCTCAGATTCCACAGAAATAAGGCTAGCAAAGAGACCAAGAAATACAGATGTAACTGTGTAAGTGGAAATCACACATCACAAAGCAGTTTCTCAGAAACCTTCTTTCCATTTTTTCTCTGTGGATATTTTCTTTTTCACCATAGCCCTCAATGGGCTTCCAAATATCACTTTGCGAATTCCACAAGAAGAGGCTTAGCGAGCGACTTCTTGAGGTGAAAGATGTAACTCTGTGAGATGAATTCTCAGAACACTAAGCAGTTTCTCAGAAAGCTTCTTTCGAGTTTTCTTCTGTGGATATTTCCTTTTTCACCATAGCCCTCTATGGGCTTCCAAATATCACTTTGCAAATTCCACAAGAACTGTCTCAGGGAAAGGGTTCTTGAGGGGAATGCTGTAACTCTGTGAGATATTTCACAGAACACAAAGAAGTTTCTCAGAAAGCTTCTTTCTCTTTATTATCGGAGGATATTTCCTTTGGACCAATAGTCTTCTAAGGGATCCGAAATATCTGTTCTCAGATTCCCCAGAAATAAGGCTAGCAAAGAGATCCACGAAATACTGATGTAACTCTGTGAGTGGAAGCCACACATCACAAAGCAGTTTCTCAGAAAGCTTCTTTCCAGTTTTTCTCTGAGGATATTTCCTTCTTCGCCATAGCCCTCTTTGGGCTTCCAAATATCACTTGGCGAAATCCACAAGAACAAGCTTAGCGAGTGGCTTCTTGAGTGGAAAGCTGTAACTCTGTGAGATGAATTAACAGAACACTAAGCAGTTTCTCAGAAATCTTCTATCCAGATTTCATCTGAGGATATTTCCTTTTTCAACATAGCCCTCTAAGGGCTTCCAAATATCACTTTGCAAATTCCAAAAGAACAGTCTCAGCGAAAGGGTTCTTGAAGGGAAAGCTGTAACTCTGTGAAATATTTCACAGAACACAAAGAAGTTTCTCAGAAAGCTTCTTTCTCTTTGTTATCGGAGGATATTTCCTTTGGCCCTAGAGTCTTCAAAGGGATCCGAAATATCTGTTCTCAGATTCCACAGGAGTAAGGCTAGCGGAGATCCACGAAATACAGATGTAACTCTGTGAGTGGAAGTCACACATCACAAAGCAGTTTCTAAGAAAGCTTATTTCCAGTTTTTCTCTGAAGACATTTTCTTTTTCACCATAGCCATCTATGGGCTTCCAAATATCACTTTGCGAATTCCCAAGAACAGGCTTCGCAAACGGCTTCTTGAGAGGAAAGCTGTAACTCTGTGAGATGAATTAACAGAACACTAAGCAGTTTCTCAGAAAGCTTCCTTCCAGATTTCATCTGAGAATATTTCCTTTTTCACCTTAGCCCTGTATGGGCTACCAAATATCACTTTGCAAATTCCAGAAGGATTGTCTCAGTGAAAGGGTTCTTGAGGGGAATGCTGTAACTCTGTGAGATATTTCACAGAACACAAAGAAGTTTCTCAGAAATCTTCTTTCTCTTTGTTATCGGAGGATATTTCCTTTGGCCCTAGAGTCTTCAAAGGGATCCGAAATATCTGTTCTTAGATTCCACAGAAATAAGACTATCAAAGAGATCCATGAAATACAGATGTAACTCTGTGAGTGGAAGACACACATCACGAAGCAGTTTACCAGAAAGCTTCTTTCCAGTTTTTCTCTGAGGATATATTTTTTTTCAACATAGCCCTCTATCGGCTACCAAATATCTCTTTGCGTATTACACAAGAACAGGCTTAGCGAGCGGCTTCTTGAGGGGAAAGCTGTAACTCTGTGAGATGAATTAACAGAACACTAAGCAGTTTCTCAGAAAGTTTCTTTCCAGATTTCTTCTGAGGATATTTCCTTTTTCACCATAGCCCTCAATGGGCTTCCAAATATCACTTTGCAAATTCCACAAGAACTGTCTTAGCGAAAGGGTTGTTGAGGGGAAAGCTGTAACTCTCTGAGATGATTTGACAGAACACAAAGAAGTTTCTCAGAAAGCTTCCTTCACTTTGTTATCGGAGGATATTTCCTTTGGCCCTAGAGTCTACAAAGGGATCCGAAATATCCGTTCTCAGATTTCACAGAAATAAAGCTAGCAAAGATATCCAAGAAAAAGATATAACTCTGTGAGTTTGAAGTTTCACATCACAAAGCAGTTTCCCAGAAAGCTTCTTTCCAGTTTTTTTCTGAGGATATTTACTTTTTCAACATAGCCCTCTAAGGGCTTCCAAATATCACGTTGCGTATTCCACAAGAACAGGCTTAGCGAGCGGCTTCTTGAGCGGAATGCGGTAACTCTGTGAGATGAATTAACAGAACACTAAGCAGTTTCTCAGAAAGCTTCTTTCCATATTTCATCTGAGGATATTTCCTTCTTCACCATAGCCCTCTATGGGATTCCAAATATCACTTTGCAAATTCCACAAGAACAAACTCAGCGGAAGGCTTCTTAAGGGGAATGCTGTAACTCTCTGAGATGATTTCAGAGAACACCAAGAAGTTTCTCAGAAAGCTTCTTTCTCTTAGTTATCGGAGGATATTTCCTTTGGCCCTATACTCTGCAACGGGATCCGAAACATCTGTTCTCAGATTCCACACAAATAATGCAAGCAAAAAGATCCACGAAATAGAGATGTAACTCTGTGAGTGGAAGTCACACATCACAAAGTAGTTTCTCAGAAAGCTTCTTTCCAGTTTTTCTCTGAGGATATTTCCTTCTTCACCATAGCCCTCTAGGCGCTTCCAAATATCACTTGGCGAATTCCACAAGAACAAGTTTAGCGAACGGCTTCTTGAGAGAAAAGCTGTAACTCTGTGAGATGAATTAACAGAACACTAAGCAGTTTCTCAGAAAGCTTCTTTCCAGATTTCATCTGAGGATATTTCCTTTTTCACCATAGCCCTCTATGGGCTTCCAAATGTCACTTTGCGAATTCAACAAGAACTGTCTTTGCGAAAGGCTTGTTGAGGGGAAAGCTGTAACTCCGTGAGATGATTTCACAGAACACAAAGAAGTTTCTCAGAAAGCTTCTTTCTCTTTACTATCAGAGGATATTTCCTTTGGCCCTATAGTCTTCAAAGGGATCCGAAATATCTGTTCTCAGATTCCACAGAAATAAGGCTAGCAAAGAGATCCATGAAATACAGATGTAACTCTGTGAGTGGAAGTCACACATCACAAAGCAGTTTCTCAGAAAGCTTCTTTCCAGTTTTTCTCTGAGGATATTTTTTTTCACCATAGCCCTCTATGGGCTTCCAAATATCACTTTGCGAATTCCAAAAGAACAAGCTTAGAGAGCAGGTTCTTGAGGGAAAAGCTGTAACTCTTTGAGAAGAATTAACAGGACACTAATCAGTTTCTCAGAAAGCTTCTTTCCAGATTTCTTCTGAGGATATTTCCTTTTTCACCATAGCCCTCTATGGGCTTCCAAATATCACTTTGCAAATTCCACAAGAACTGTCTTAGCGAAAGGCTTCTTGAGGGGAAAGCTGTAACCCTGTGAGATAATTTCACAGAACACAAAGAATTTTCTCCAAAAGCTTCTGTCTCTTTGTTATCGGAGGATATTTCCTTTGGCACTATAGTCTTCAAAGTGATTAGAAATATCTGATCTCAGATTCCACAGAAATAAGGCTGGCAAAGAGATCCACGAAATACAGACGTAACTCTGTGAGTGGAAGTCACATATCACAAAGCAGTTTCTCAGAAGTTTTCTTTCCAGTTTTTCTCTGAGGATATTCTCTTTTTCACCATAGCCCTCTATGGGCTTCCAAATATCACTTTGCGAATTCAACAAGAACAGGCTTTGAGAGCGGCTCATTAAGGGGAAAGCTGTAACTCTGGGAGATGAATTAACAGAACACTAAGCAGTTTCTCAGTACGCTTCTTTCCAGATTTCATCTGAGGATATTTCCTTTTTCACCTTAGCCCTCTAACGGCTTCGAAATATAACTTTACAACTTCCACAAAACTGTGTTAGCGAAAGGCGTCTTGTGGGGAAAGCTGTATCTCTGTGAGATGATTTCAGAGAACACAAAGACGTTTCTCTGAAAGCTTCTTTCTCTTTGTTATTGGAGGATATATCCTTTGGCCCTGTAGTCTTTAAAGCGATCCGAAATATCTTTTCTCAGATTCCACAGAAATAAGGCTAGCAAAGAGATCCACGAAATACAGATGTAACTCTGTGAGTGGAAGTCACACATCACAAAGCAGTTTCTCAGAAAGCTTCTTTCCAGTTTTTCTCTGAGGATATTTTCTTTTTCACCATAGCCCTCTATGGGCTTCCGAATATCACTTTGCGAATTCCCCAAGAACAGGCTTAGTGAACGGCTTCTTTAGGGAAAAGCTGTAACTCTGTGAGATGAATTAACAGAACACTAAGCAGTTTCTCAGAAAGTTTCTTTCCAGATTTCATCGGAAGATATTTCCTTTTTCACCATAACCCTCTATGGACTTCCAAATATCACTTTGCAAATTCCACAAGAACTGTCTTAGCGATAGGCTTCTTGAGGGGAAAGCTGTAACTCTGTGAGATGATTTCACAGAACACAAAGAAGTTTCTCAGAAAGCTTCTTCCTCTTTGTTATCGTAGGACATTTCCTTTGGCCCTATAGTCTTCAAAGGGATCTGAAATATCTGTTCTCAGATTCCACAGAAATAAGGCTAGCAAAGATCCACGAAATTCTGATGTAACTCTGTGAGTGGAAGTCACACCTAACAAAGCAGTTTCTCAGAAAGCTTCTTTCCAGGTTTTCTCTGAGGATATTTTCTTTTTCACCATACCCCTCTATGGGCTTCCCAATATCACTCTGCGAATTCCACAAGAACAGGTTTAGTGAGAGGCTTCTTGAGGGAAAACGGGTAACTGTGAGATGAATTAACAGATCACTAAGCAGTTTCTCGGAAAGCTTCTTTCCAGATTTCATCTGAGGATATTTCTTTTTTCACCATAGCCCTCTATGGGCTTCCAAATATCACTTTGCAAATTCCACAACAACTGTCTTAACGAAAGGCTTCTATAGGGGAAAGCTGTAACTCTGTGAGATGATTTCACAGAACTCAAGGAAGTTTCTCAGAAAGCTTCTTTCTCTTTGATATCGGAGAATATTTCCTTTGGCCCTTTAGTCTCCAAAGGGATCCGAAATATCTGTTCTCAGATTCCACAGAAAAAAGGCTAGCAAAGAAATCGACGAAATACAGATGTAACTCTGTGAGTGGAAGTCACACATAACAAAGCAATTTCTCAGAAAGCTTCTTTCCATTTTTTCTCTGAAGATATTTTCTTTTTCACCATATCCCACTATGGGCTTCCAAATATCACTTTGCGAATTCCACAAGAACAGACTTAGCGAGCGGGTTCTTGACGGAAAACCTGTAACTCTTTGACAAGAATTAACAGAACACTAAGCAGTTTCTCAGAAAGCTTCTTTCCAGATTTCATCTGAGGATATTTCCTTTTTCACCTTAGCCCTCTAACGGCTTCGAAATATAACGTTACAACTTCCACAAAACTGTGTTAGCGAAAGGCGTCTTGTGGAGAAAGCTGTATCTCTGTGAGATGATTTCAGAGAACACAAAGATGTTTCTTAGAAAGCTTCTTTCTCTTTGTTATTGGAGGATATTTCCTTTGGCCCTGTAGTCTTTAAAGCGATCCGAAATATCTTTTCTCAGATTCCACACAAATAAGGCTAGCAAAGAGATCCACGAAATACAGATGTAACACTGTGAGTGGAAGGCACACATCACAAAGCAGTTTCTCAGAAAGCTTCTTTCCAGTTTTTCTCTGAGGATATTTTCTTTTTCACCATAGTCCTCTATGGGCTTCCGAATATCACTTTGCGAATTCCACAAGAACAGGCTTAGTGAACGGCTTCTTTAGGGAAAAGCTGTAATTCTTTGAGATGAATTAACAGAACACTAAGCAGTTTTTCAGAAAGTTTCTTTCCAGATTTCATCGGAAGATATTTTCTTTTACACCGTAACCCTTTATGGACTTCCAAATATCACTTTGCAAATTCCACAATAACTGTCTTAGCGATAGGCTTCTTGAGGGGAAAGCTCTAACTCTGTGAGATGATTTCACAGAACACAAAGAAGTTTCTCAGAAAGCTTCTTTCTCTTTGTTATCAGAGGATATTTCCTTTGGCCTTATAGTCTTCAAAGGGATCCGAAATATCTGTTCTCAGATTCCACAGAAATAAGGTTAGCAAGGAGATACACGAATACAAATGTAACTTGGTGAGTGGAAGTCACACATCACAAAGCAGTTTCTCAGAAAGCTTCTTTCCAGTTTTTCTCTGAATATATTTTCTTCTTCACCATAGCCCTCTAGGGGTTCCAAATACCTCTTTGGGAATTCCACAAGAACAGGCTTAGAGAGCGGCTTCTTGAGGGAAAAGCTGTAACTCTGTGAGATGAATTAACAGGATACTAAGCAGTTTCTCAGAAAACTTCTTTCCAGATTTCATCTGAGGATATTTCCTTTTTCACCGTAACCCTCTATGGGCTTCCAACTATCACTTTGGAAATTCCACAAGAAGTGTCTTAGCGAAAAGCTTCTTTAGGGGAAAAGTGTAATTCTGTGAGATGATTTCACAGACCACAAAGAAGTTTGTCAGAAAGCTTGTTTCCAGATTTCATCTGAGGATATTTCCTTTTTCACGATAGCCCTCTATGGGCTTCCAAATATCACTTTGCAAATTCCACAAGAACTGTCTTAGCGAAAGGCTTCTTGAGGGGAAAGCTGTAACCCCGTGAGATAATTTCACAGAACAGAAAGAATTTTCTCCGAAAGCTTCTTTCTCTTTGTTATCGGAGGATATTTCCTTTGGCACTACAATCTTCAAAGGGATCCGAAATATCTGATCTCAGATTCCACAGAAATAAGGCTTGCAAAGAGATCCATGAAATACAGATGTAACTCTGTGAGTGGAGGTTACACATCACAGAGCAGTTTCTCAGAAACCTTCTTTCCAGTATTTCTCTGAGGATATTTTCTCTTTCACCATTGCCCTCTATGGGCTTCCAAATATCACTTTGCGATTTCCTTAATAACAGGCTTAGAGAGCGGCTTCTTGAGGGAAAAGCTTTAACTTTGTGAGATGAATTAACAGAACACTAAGCCGTTTCTCAGAAAGCTTCCTCCCAGATTTCATCTGAGGATATTTCCTTTTGCACCATAGCCCTCTATGGGCTTCCAAATATCACTTTGCAAATTCCACAAGAACAGTCTTAGCGAAAGGATTCTTGAGGGGAAAGCTCTATATCTGTGAGATGATTTCACAGAACACAAAGAAGTTTCTCAGAAATCTTCTTTCTCTTTTTTATCGGAGGATATTTCCTTTGGCCCTGTAGTCTTTAAAGGGATCTGAAATATCTGTTCTCAGATTCCACACAAATAAGGCTAGCAAAGAGATCGAAGAAATACAGATGTAACTCTGTGAGTCGAAGTCACACATCACAAAGCAGTTTCTCAGAAACCTTCTTTCCAGTTTTTCTCTGAGAATATTTTCTTTTAACCATAGCACTCTATGGGCTTCCAAATATCACTTTGCGAATTCCACAAGAACAATCTTAGCGAGTGGCTTCTTGAGGGGAAAGCTGTAACTCTCTGAGATGAATTAACAGAACACTAAGAAGTTTCTCAAAAAGCTTCTTTCCAGATTTCATCTGACGATATTTCCTTTTTCACCATAGCCCTCTCTGGGCTTCCAAATATCACTTTGCAAATTCCACAAGAACTGTCTTAGCGAAAGGCTTCTTGAGGGGAAAGCTGTAACCCTGTGAGATAATTTCACAGAACACAAAGAATTTTCTCCGAAAGCTTCTTTCTCTTTGTTATCGGAGGATATTTCCTTTGGCACTACAGTCTTCAAAGGGATCCGAAATATCTGATCTCAGATTCCACAGAAATAAGGCTTGCAAAGAGATCCACGAAATACAGATGTAACTCTGTGAGTGGAGGTTACACATCACAAAGCAGTTTCTCAGAAACCTTCTTTCCAGTTTTTCTCTGAGGATATTTTCTTTTTCACCACAGCCCTCTATGGGCTTCCAAATATCACTTTGCGATTTCCTTAAAAACAGGCTTAGAGAGCGGCTTCTTGAGGGAAAAGCTTTAACTTTGTGAGATGAATTAACCGAACACTAAGCAGTTTCTCAGAAAGCTTCCTTCCAGATTTCATCTGAGGATATTTCCTTTTGCACCATAGCCCTCTATGGGCTTCCAAATATCACTTTGCAAATTTCACAAGAACTGTCTTAGCGAAAGGATTCTTGAGGGGAAAGCTTTATCTCTGTGAGATGATTTCACAGAACACAAACAAGTTTCTTAGAAATCATCTTTCTCTTTTTTATCGGAGGATATTTCCTTTGGCCCTGTAGTCTTCTAAGGGATCTGAATTATCTGTTCTCAGATTCCACAGAAATAAGGCTAGCAAAGAGATCGAAGATATACAGATGTAACTCTGTGAGTCGAAGTCACACATCACAAAGCAGTTTCTCAAAAACCTTCTTTCCAGTTTTTCTCTGAGGATATAATCTTTTCACCATAGCCCTCTATGGGCTTCCAAATATCACTTTGCGAATTCCAAAAGAACAGGCTTAGCGAGTGGCTTCTTCAGGGGAAAGCTGTAACTCTCTGAGATGAATTAACAGAACACTAAGAAGTTTCTCAGAAAGCTTCTTTCTCTTTGTTATCGGAGGATATTTCCTTTGGCCCTATAGTCCTCAAAGGGATCCGAAATATCTGTTCTCAGATTCCACAGAAAAAAGGCTAGCAAAGAAATCGACAAAATACAGATGTAGCTCTGTGAGTGGAAGTCACATATCACAAAGCAGTTTCTCAGAAACCGTCTTTCCAGTTTTTCTCTGAGGATATTTTCTTTTTCACCATAGCCCTCTATGGGCTTCCAAATATCACTTTGCGAATTCCACAAGAACAGGGTTAGCGATTGGCTTCTTGAAGGGAAAGCTGTAATTCTGTGAGATGAATTCATACAACACTAAGCAGTTTCTCAGAAAGCTTCTCTCCAGATTTCATCTGAGGATATTTCCTCTAGCAACATAGCCCTCTATGGGCTTCCAAATATCACTTTGCAAATTCCACAAGAACTGTCTTAGCGAAAGACTTCTTGAGGGGAAAGCAGTATCTCCGTGAGATGATTTCACAGAACACAAAGAAGTTTCTCAGAAAGCTTCTTTCTCTTTGTTATCGGAGGATATTTCCTTTTGCCCTATAGTCTTCAATGGGATCCGAAATATCCGTTATCAGATTCCACTGAAATAAGGTGAGCAAAGAGATCCAGGAAATAAAGATGTAACTCGGTGAGTGGATGTCAAACATCACAAAGTATTTCTCAGAAAGCTTCTTTCCAGTTTTTCTCTGAGGATATTTTCTTTTTCACCATAGCCCTGTAGGGTTGCCAAATATCACTTTGCGAATTCCACAAGAATAGGCTTAGCGAGCTTCTTCTTGAGGGAAAAGCTGTAATTCTGTGAGATGAATTAACATAACACTATGCAGTTTCTCAGAAAGCTTCTTTCCATATTTCATCTGAGGATACTTCCTTTTTCACCATAGCGCTCTGTGGGCTTCCAAATATCACTTTGCAAATTCCACAAGAACTGTCTCAGCGAGAGGCTTCTTGAGGGGAAAGCTGTAGCTCTGTGAGATGATTTCACAGAACACAAAGAAGTTTCTTAGAAAGCTTCTTTCTCTTTTTTATCGGAGAGTATTTCCTTTGGCCCTGTAGTCTTTAAAGGGATCCGAAATATCTGTTCTCAGATTCCACAGAAATAAGGCTAGCAAAGAGATTGACGAATTACGATGTAATTCTGTGAGTGGAAGTCACACATCACAAAGCAGTTTCACAGAAACCTTCTTTCCAGTTTTCTCCGAGGATATTTTCTTTTCACTATAGCCCTCTAGGGGTTCCATATATCACTTTGCGAATTCCACAAGAATAGGCTTAGAGAGCGGCTTCCTGAAGGGAAAGCTGTAACTCTGTGAGATGAATTCACCGAACACTAAGCAGTTTCTCAGAAAGCTTCTTTCCAGATTTCGTCTGAGGATATTTCATTTTTCACCATAGCCCTCTCTGGGCTTCAAAATATCACTTTGCAAATTCCACAAGAACTGTCTTAGCGAAAGGCTTCTTGAGGGGAATGCTGTAACTCTGTGAGATGTTTTCACAGAACACAAAGAAGTTTCTCAGAAAGCTTCTTTCTCTTTGTTTTCGGAGGATATTTCCTTTGGCCCTATAGTCTTCAAAGTATCCGAAATATCTGTTCTCAGATTCCACAGAAATAAGGCTAGCAAAGAGATCCCTGAAATGCAGATGTAACTTTGTGAGTGGAAGTCACACATCACAGAGCAGTTTCTCAGAAAGCTTCTTTCCAGATTTCATCTGAGGATATTTCCTTTTTCACCATTGCCCTCTATGGGCTTCTAAATATCACTTTGCCAATTCCACAAGAACTGTCTTAGCGAAAGTCTTATTGTGGGGAAAGTTGTAACTCTGTGAGATGATTTCACAGAACACAAAGAATTTTCTCAGAAAGCTTCTTTCTCTTTGTTATCGGAGGATATTTCCTTTGGCCCTACAGTCTTCAAAGGGATCCGAAATATCTGTTCTCAGATTCCGCAGAAATAAGGCTAGCAAAGAGATCCACGAAATACAGATGTAACTCTGTGAGTGAAAGTCACACATCACAGAGCAGTTTCTCAGAAATCTTCTTTACCGATTTCATCAGAGGATATTTCCTTTTTCACCATAGCCCTCTATGGGCTTGAAATATCACATTGCCAATTCCACAAGAACTGTCTTAGCAAAAGGCTTCTTGAGGGGAAAGCTGTAACTCGGTGAGATGATTTCACAGAACACAAAGAAGTTTCTCAGAAAGCTTCTTTTTCTTTGTTATCAGAGGATATTTCCTTTGGCCCTATAGTCTTCAAAGGGATCCGAAATATCTGTTCTCAGATTACACAGAAATAAGGCTAGCAAAGAGATCCACGAAATACAGATGTAACTCTGTGAGTGGAATCACACATCACAGAGCAGTTTCTCAGAAAGCTTCCTTCCAGATTTCATCTGAGGATATTTCCTTTTTCACCATAGCCCTCTATGGGCTTCCAAATATCACTTTGCCAATTCCACAAGAACTGTCTTAGCGAAAGGCTTCTTGAGGGGAAAGCTGTAACTCTGTGAGATGATTTCACAGAACACAAAGAAGTTTCTCAGAAAGTTTCTTTCTCTTTGTTTTTGGAGGATATTTCCTTTGGCCCTATAGTCTTCAAAGGGATCCGAAATATCTGTTCTCAGATTCCACAGAAATAAGGCTAGCAAAGAGATCCATGAAATGCAGATGTAACTCTGTGAGTGGAAGTCACACATCACAGAGCAGTTTCTCAGAAAGCTTCTTTCCAGATTTCATCTGAGGATATTTCCTTTTTCACCATAGCCCTCTATGTGCTTCTAAATATCACTTTGCCAATTCCACAAGAACTGTCTTAGCGAAAGTCTTATTGTGGGGAAAGTTGTAACTCTGTGAGATGATTTCACAGAACACAAAGAAGTTTCTCAGAAAGCTTCTTTCTCTTTGTTATCGGAGGATATTTCCTTTGGCCCTATAGTCTTCAAAGGGATCCGAAATATCTGTTCTCAGATTCCACAGAAATAAGGCTAGCAAAGAGATCCACGAAATACAGGTGTAGCTCTGTGAGTGGAAGTCACACATCACAGAGCAGTTTCTAAGAAAGCTTCTTTACAGATTTCATCAGAGGATATTTCCTTTTTCACCATAGCCCTCTATGGGCTTCCAAATATCACTTTGCAAATTCCACAAGAACTGTCTTAGCGAAGGGCTTCTTCAGGGTTAAGCGGTAACTCTGTGAGATAATTTCACAGAACAAAAAGAAGTTTCTCAGAAAGCTTCTTTTTCTTTGTTATCGGAGGATATTACCTTTGGCCCTATAGTCTTCAAAGGGATCCGAAATATCTGTTCTCAGTTTCCACAGAAATAAGGCTAGCAAAGAGATCCCTGAAATGCAGATGTAACTTTGTGAGTGGAAGTCACACATCACAGAGCAGTTTCTCAGAAAGCTTCTTTCCAGATTTCATCTGAGGATATTTCCTTTTTCACCATTGCCCTCTATGGGCTTCCAAATATCACTTTGCCAATTCCACAAGAACTGTCTTAGCGAAAGTCTTATTGTGGGGAAAGTTGTAACTCTGTGAGATGATTTCACAGAACACAAAGAATTTTCTCAGAAAGCTTCTTTCTCTTTGTTATCGGAGGATATTTCCTTTGGCCCTACAGTCTTCAAAGGGATCCGAAATATCTGTTCTCAGATTCCGCAGAAATAAGGCTAGCAAAGAGATCCACGAAATACAGATGTAACTCTGTGAGTGAAAGTCACACATCACAGAGCAGTTTCTCAGAAATCTTCTTTCCCGATTTCATCAGAGGATATTTCCTTTTTCACCATAGCCCTCTATGGGCTTGAAATATCACATTGCCAATTCCACAAGAACTGTCTTAGCAAAAGGCTTCTTGAGGGGAAAGCTGTAACTCGGTGAGATGATTTCACAGAACACAAAGAAGTTTCTCAGAAAGCTTCTTTTTCTTTGTTATCAGAGGATATTTCCTTTGGCCCTATAGTCTTCAAAGGGATCCGAAATATCTGTTCTCAGATTACACAGAAATAAGGCTAGCAAAGAGATCCACGAAATACAGATGTAACTCTGTGAGTGGAATCACACATCACAGAGCAGTTTCTCAGAAAGCTTCCTTCCAGATTTCATCTGAGGATATTTCCTTTTTCACCATAGCCCTCTATGGGCTTCCAAATATCACTTTGCCAATTCCACAAGAACTGTCTTAGCGAAAGGCTTCTTGAGGGGAAAGCTGTAACTCTCTGAGATGATTTCACAGAACACAAAGAAGTTTCTCAGAAAGTTTCTTTCTCTTTGTTTTTGGAGGATATTTCCTTTGGCCCTATAGTCTTCAAAGGGATCCGAAATATCTGTTCTCAGATTCCACAGAAATAAGGCTAGCAAAGAGATCCATGAAATGCAGATGTAACTCTGTGAGTGGAAGTCACACATCACAGAGCAGTTTCTCAGAAAGCTTCTTTCCAGATTTCATCTGAGGATATTTCCTTTTTCACCATAGCCCTCTATGTGCTTCTAAATATCACTTTGCCAATTCCACAAGAACTGTCTTAGCGAAAGTCTTATTGTGGGGAAAGTTGTAACTCTGTGAGATGATTTCACAGAACACAAAGAAGTTTCTCAGAAAGCTTCTTTCTCTTTGTTATCGGAGGATATTTCCTTTGGCCCTATAGTCTTCAAAGGGATCCGAAATATCTGTTCTCAGATTCCACAGAAATAAGGCTAGCAAAGAGATCCACGAAATACAGGTGTAGCTCTGTGAGTGGAAGTCACACATCACAGAGCAGTTTCTAAGAAAGCTTCTTTACAGATTTCATCAGAGGATATTTCCTTTTTCGCCATAGCCCTCTATGGGCTTCCAAATATCACTTTGCAAATTCCACAAGAACTGTCTTAGCGAAGGGCTTCTTCAGGGTTAAGCGGTAACTCTGTGAGATAATTTCACAGAACAAAAAGAAGTTTCTCAGAAAGCTTCTTTTTCTTTGTTATCGGAGGATATTACCTTTGGCCCTATAGTCTTCAAAGGGATCCGAAATATCAGTTCTCAGTTTCCACAGAAATAAGGCTAGCAAAGAGATCCCTGAAATGCAGATGTAACTTTGTGAGTGGAAGTCACACATCACAGAGCAGTTTCTCAGAAAGCTTCTTTCCAGATTTCATCTGAGGATATTTCCTTTTTCACCATTGCCCTCTATGGGCTTCTAAATATCACTTTGCCAATTCCACAAGAACTGTCTTAGCGAAAGTCTTATTGTGGGGAAAGTTGTAACTCTGTGAGATGATTTCACAGAACACAAAGAATTTTCTCAGAAAGCTTCTTTCTCTTTGTTATCGGAGGATATTTCCTTTGGCCCTACAGTCTTCAAAGGGATCCGAAATATCTGTTCTCAGATTCCGCAGAAATAAGGCTAGCAAAGAGATCCACGAAATACAGATGTAACTCTGTGAGTGAAAGTCACACATCACAGAGCAGTTTCTCAGAAATCTTCTTTACCGATTTCATCAGAGGATATTTCCTTTTTCACCATAGCCCTCTATGGGCTTGAAATATCACATTGCCAATTCCACAAGAACTGTCTTAGCAAAAGGCTTCTTGAGGGGAAAGCTGTAACTCGGTGAGATGATTTCACAGAACACAAAGAAGTTTCTCAGAAAGCTTCTTTTTCTTTGTTATCAGAGGATATTTCCTTTGGCCCTATAGTCTTCAAAGGGATCCGAAATATCTGTTCTCAGATTACACAGAAATAAGGCTAGCAAAGAGATCCACGAAATACAGATGTAACTCTGTGAGTGGAATCACACATCACAGAGCAGTTTCTCAGAAAGCTTCCTTCCAGATTTCATCTGAGGATATTTCCTTTTTCACCATAGCCCTCTATGGGCTTCCAAATATCACTTTGCCAATTCCACAAGAACTGTCTTAGCGAAAGGCTTCTTGAGGGGAAAGCTGTAACTCTGTGAGATGATTTCACAGAACACAAAGAAGTTTCTCAGAAAGTTTCTTTCTCTTTGTTTTTGGAGGATATTTCCTTTGGCCCTATAGTCTTCAAAGGGATCCGAAATATCTGTTCTCAGATTCCACAGAAATAAGGCTAGCAAAGAGATCCATGAAATGCAGATGTAACTCTGTGAGAGGAAGTCACACATCACAGAGCAGTTTCTCAGAAAGTTTCTTTCCAGATTTCATCTGAGGATATTTCCTTTTTCACCATAGCCCTCTATGTGCTTCTAAATATCACTTTGCCAATTCCACAAGAACTGTCTTAGCGAAAGTCTTATTGTGGGGAAAGTTGTAACTCTGTGAGATGATTTCACAGAACACAAAGAAGTTTCTCAGAAAGCTTCTTTCTCTTTGTTATCGGAGGATATTTCCTTTGGCCCTATAGTCTTCAAAGGGATCCGAAATATCTGTTCTCAGATTCCACAGAAATAAGGCTAGCAAAGAGATCCACGAAATACAGGTGTAGCTCTGTGAGTGGAAGTCACACATCACAGAGCAGTTTCTAAGAAAGCTTCTTTACAGATTTCATCAGAGGATATTTCCTTTTTCACCATAGCCCTCTATGGGCTTCCAAATATCACTTTGCAAATTCCACAAGAACTGTCTTAGCGAAGGGCTTCTTCAGGGTTAAGCGGTAACTCTGTGAGATAATTTCACAGAACAAAAAGAAGTTTCTCAGAAAGCTTCTTTTTCTTTGTTATCGGAGGATATTACCTTTGGCCCTATAGTCTTCAAAGGGATCCGAAATATCAGTTCTCAGTTTCCACAGAAATAAGGCTAGCAAAGAGATCCCTGAAATGCAGATGTAACTTTGTGAGTGGAAGTCACACATCACAGAGCAGTTTCTCAGAAAGCTTCTTTCCAGATTTCATCTGAGGATATTTCCTTTTTCACCATTGCCCTCTATGGGCTTCTAAATATCACTTTGCCAATTCCACAAGAACTGTCTTAGCGAAAGTCTTATTGTGGGGAAAGTTGTAACTCTGTGAGATGATTTCACAGAACACAAAGAATTTTCTCAGAAAGCTTCTTTCTCTTTGTTATCGGAGGATATTTCCTTTGGCCCTACAGTCTTCAAAGGGATCCGAAATATCTGTTCTCAGATTCCGCAGAAATAAGGCTAGCAAAGAGATCCACGAAATACAGATGTAACTCTGTGAGTGAAAGTCACACATCACAGAGCAGTTTCTCAGAAATCTTCTTTACCGATTTCATCAGAGGATATTTCCTTTTTCACCATAGCCCTCTATGGGCTTGAAATATCACATTGCCAATTCCACAAGAACTGTCTTAGCAAAAGGCTTCTTGAGGGGAAAGCTGTAACTCGGTGAGATGATTTCACAGAACACAAACAAGTTTCTCAGAAAGCTTCTTTTTCTTTGTTATCAGAGGATATTTCCTTTGGCCCTATAGTCTTCAAAGGGATCCGAAATATCTGTTCTCAGATTACACAGAAATAAGGCTAGCAAAGAGATCCACGAAATACAGATGTAACTCTGTGAGTGGAATCACACATCACAGAGCAGTTTCTCAGAAAGCTTCCTTCCAGATTTCATCTGAGGATATTTCCTTTTTCACCATAGCCCTCTATGGGCTTCCAAATATCACTTTGCCAATTCCACAAGAACTGTCTTAGCGAAAGGCTTCTTGAGGGGAAAGCTGTAACTCTGTGAGATGATTTCACAGAACACAAAGAAGTTTCTCAGAAAGTTTCTTTCTCTTTGTTTTTGGAGGATATTTCCTTTGGCCCTATAGTCTTCAAAGGGATCCGAAATATCTGTTCTCAGATTCCACAGAAATAAGGCTAGCAAAGAGATCCATGAAATGCAGATGTAACTCTGTGAGTGGAAGTCACACATCACAGAGCAGTTTCTCAGAAAGTTTCTTTCCAGATTTCATCTGAGGATATTTCCTTTTTCACCATAGCCCTCTATGTGCTTCTAAATATCACTTTGCCAATTCCACAAGAACTGTCTTAGCGAAAGTCTTATTGTGGGGAAAGTTGTAACTCTGTGAGATGATTTCACAGAACACAAAGAAGTTTCTCAGAAAGCTTCTTTCTCTTTGTTATCGGAGGATATTTTCTTTGGCCCTATAGTCTTCAAAGGGATCCGAAATATCTGTTCTCAGATTCCACAGAAATAAGGCTAGCAAAGAGATCCACGAAATACAGGTGTAGCTCTGTGAGTGGAAGTCACACATCACAGAACAGTTTCTAAGAAAGCTTCTTTACAGATTTCATCTGAGGATATTTCCTTTTTCACCATAGCCCTCTATGGGCTTTCAAATATCACTTTGCAAATTCCACAAGAACTGTCTTAGCGAAGGGCTTCTTCAGGGTTAAGCGGTAACTCTGTGAGATAATTTCACAGAACAAAAAGAAGTTTCTCAGAAAGCTTCTTTTTCTTTGTTATCGGAGGATATTACCTTTGGCCCTATAGTCTTCAAAGGGATCCGAAATATCAGTTCTCAGTTTCCACAGAAATAAGGCTAGCAAAGAGATCCCTGAAATGCAGATGTAACTTTGTGAGTGGAAGTCACACATCACAGAGCAGTTTCTCAGAAAGCTTCTTTCCAGATTTCATCTGAGGATATTTCCTTTTTCACCATTGCCCTCTATGGGCTTCTAAATATCACTTTGCCAATTCCACAAGAACTGTCTTAGCGAAAGTCTTATTGTGGGGAAAGTTGTAACTCTGTGAGATGATTTCACAGAACACAAAGAATTTTCTCAGAAAGCTTCTTTCTCTTTGTTATCGGAGGATATTTCCTTTGGCCCTACAGTCTTCAAAGGGATCCGAAATATCTGTTCTCAGATTCCGCAGAAATAAGGCTAGCAAAGAGATCCACGAAATACAGATGTAACTCTGTGAGTGAAAGTCACACATCACAGAGCAGTTTCTCAGAAATCTTCTTTACCGATTTCATCAGAGGATATTTCCTTTTTCACCATAGCCCTCTATGGGCTTGAAATATCACATTGCCAATTCCACAAGAACTGTCTTAGCAAAAGGCTTCTTGAGGGGAAAGCTGTAACTCGGTGAGATGATTTCACAGAACACAAACAAGTTTCTCAGAAAGCTTCTTTTTCTTTGTTATCAGAGGATATTTCCTTTGGCCCTATAGTCTTCAAAGGGATCCGAAATATCTGTTCTCAGATTACACAGAAATAAGGCTAGCAAAGAGATCCACGAAATACAGATGTAACTCTGTGAGTGGAATCACACATCACAGAGCAGTTTCTCAGAAAGCTTCCTTCCAGATTTCATCTGATGATATTTCCTTTTTCACCATAGCCCTCTATGGGCTTCCAAATATCACTTTGCCAATTCCACAAGAACTGTCTTAGCGAAAGGCTTCTTGAGGGGAAAGCTGTAACTCTGTGAGATGATTTCACAGAACACAAAGAAGTTTCTCAGAAAGTTTCTTTCTCTTTGTTTTTGGAGGATATTTCCTTTGGCCCTATAGTCTTCAAAGGGATCCGAAATATCTGTTCTCAGATTCCACAGAAATAAGGCTAGCAAAGAGATCCATGAAATGCAGATGTAACTCTGTGAGTGGAAGTCACACATCACAGAGCAGTTTCTCAGAAAGTTTCTTTCCAGATTTCATCTGAGGATATTTCCTTTTTCACCATAGCCCTCTATGTGCTTCTAAATATCACTTTGCCAATTCCACAAGAACTGTCTTAGCGAAAGTCTTATTGTGGGGAAAGTTGTAACTCTGTGAGATGATTTCACAGAACACAAAGAAGTTTCTCAGAAAGCTTCTTTCTCTTTGTTATCGGAGGATATTTTCTTTGGCCCTATAGTCTTCAAAGGGATCCGAAATATCTGTTCTCAGATTCCACAGAAATAAGGCTAGCAAAGAGATCCACGAAATACAGGTGTAGCTCTGTGAGTGGAAGTCACACATCACAGAACAGTTTCTAAGAAAGCTTCTTTACAGATTTCATCTGAGGATATTTCCTTTTTCACCATAGCCCTCTATGGGCTTTCAAATATCACTTTGCAAATTCCACAAGAACTGTCTTAGCGAAGGGCTTCTTCAGGGTTAAGCGGTAACTCTGTGAGATAATTTCACAGAACAAAAAGAAGTTTCTCAGAAAGCTTCTTTTTCTTTGTTATCGGAGGATATTACCTTTGGCCCTATAGTCTTCAAAGGGATCCGAAATATCAGTTCTCAGTTTCCACAGAAATAAGGCTAGCAAAGAGATCCCTGAAATGCAGATGTAACTT
Organism: Macaca nemestrina; assembly: GCF_043159975.1. Classification (NCBI taxonomy): domain Eukaryota; kingdom Metazoa; phylum Chordata; class Mammalia; order Primates; family Cercopithecidae; genus Macaca; species Macaca nemestrina. The sequence continues at coordinate 99,818,235 of NC_092132.1, read as the reverse complement.
TGTGAGTGGAAGTCACACATCACAGAGCAGTTTCTCAGAAAGCTTCTTTCCAGATTTCATCTGAGGATATTTCCTTTTTCACCATTGCCCTCTATGGGCTTCTAAATATCACTTTGCCAATTCCACAAGAACTGTCTTAGCGAAAGTCTTATTGTGGGGAAAGTTGTAACTCTGTGAGATGATTTCACAGAACACAAAGAATTTTCTCAGAAAGCTTCTTTCTCTTTGTTATCGGAGGATATTTCCTTTGGCCCTACAGTCTTCAAAGGGATCCGAAATATCTGTTCTCAGATTCCGCAGAAATAAGGCTAGCAAAGAGATCCACGAAATACAGATGTAACTCTGTGAGTGAAAGTCACACATCACAGAGCAGTTTCTCAGAAATCTTCTTTACCGATTTCATCAGAGGATATTTCCTTTTTCACCATAGCCCTCTATGGGCTTGAAATATCACATTGCCAATTCCACAAGAACTGTCTTAGCAAAAGGCTTCTTGAGGGGAAAGCTGTAACTCGGTGAGATGATTTCACAGAACACAAAGAAGTTTCTCAGAAAGCTTCTTTTTCTTTGTTATCAGAGGATATTTCCTTTGGCCCTATAGTCTTCAAAGGGATCCGAAATATCTGTTCTCAGATTACACAGAAATAAGGCTAGCAAAGAGATCCACGAAATACAGATGTAACTCTGTGAGTGGAATCACACATCACAGAGCAGTTTCTCAGAAAGCTTCCTTCCAGATTTCATCTGAGGATATTTCCTTTTTCACCGTAGCCCTCTATGGGCTTCCAAATATCACTTTGCCAATTCCACAAGAACTGTCTTAGCGAAAGGCTTCTTGAGGGGAAAGCTGTAACTCTGTGAGATGATTTCACAGAACACAAAGAAGTTTCTCAGAAAGTTTCTTTCTCTTTGTTTTTGGAGGATATTTCCTTTGGCCCTATAGTCTTCAAAGGGATCCGAAATATCTGTTCTCAGATTCCACAGAAATAAGGCTAGCAAAGAGATCCATGAAATGCAGATGTAACTCTGTGAGTGGAAGTCACACATCACAGAGCAGTTTCTCAGAAAGTTTCTTTCCAGATTTCATCTGAGGATATTTCCTTTTTCACCATAGCCCTCTATGTGCTTCTAAATATCACTTTGCCAATTCCACAAGAACTGTCTTAGCGAAAGTCTTATTGTGGGGAAAGTTGTAACTCTGTGAGATGATTTCACAGAACACAAAGAAGTTTCTCAGAAAGCTTCTTTCTCTTTGTTATCGGAGGATATTTTCTTTGGCCCTATAGTCTTCAAAGGGATCCGAAATATCTGTTCTCAGATTCCACAGAAATAAGGCTAGCAAAGAGATCCACGAAATACAGGTGTAGCTCTGTGAGTGGAAGTCACACATCACAGAACAGTTTCTAAGAAAGCTTCTTTACAGATTTCATCTGAGGATATTTCCTTTTTCACCATAGCCCTCTATGGGCTTCCAAATATCACTTTGCAAATTCCACAAGAACTGTCTTAGCGAAGGGCTTCTTCAGGGTTAAGCGGTAACTCTGTGAGATAATTTCACAGAACAAAAAGAAGTTTCTCAGAAAGCTTCTTTTTCTTTGTTATCGGAGGATATTACCTTTGGCCCTATAGTCTTCAAAGGGATCCGAAATATCTGTTCTCAGTTTCCACAGAAATAAGGCTAGCAAAGAGATCTACGAAATACAGATGTAACTCTGTGAGTGGAAGTCACACAACACAGAGCAGTTTCTCAGAAAGCTTCTTTCCAGATTTCATCTGAGGATATTTCCTTTTTCACCATAGCCCTCTCTGGGCTTCCAAATATCACTTTGCCAATTCCACAAGAACTGTCTTAGCGAAAGTCTTCTTGAGGGGAAAGCTGTAACTCTGTGAGATGATTTCACAGAACACAAAGAAGTTTCTCAGAAAGCTTCTTTCTCTTTGTTATCGGAGGACATTTCCTTTGGCCCTATAGTCTTCAAAGGGTTCCGAAATATCTGTTCTCAGATTCCACAGAAATAAGGCTAGCAAAGAGATCCATGAAATGCAGATGTAACTTTGTGAGTGGAAGTCACACATCACAGAGCAGTTTCTCAGAAAGCTTCTTTCCAGATTTCATCTGAGGATATTTTGCTTTTTCACCACAGCCCTCTATGGGCTTCTAAATATCACTTTGCCAATTCCACAAGAACTGTCTTAGCGAAAGTCTTATTGCGGGGAAAGTTGTAACTCTGTGACATGATTTCACAGAACACAAAGAATTTTCTCAGAAAGCTTCTTTCTCTTTGTTATCGGAGGATATTTCCTTTGGCCCTACAGTCTTCAAAGGGATCCGAAATATCTGTTCTCAGATTCCGCAGAAATAAGGCTAGCAAAGAGATCCACGAAATACAGATGTAACTCTGTGAGTGAAAGTCACACATCACAGAGCAGTTTCTCAGAAATCTTCTTTACCGATTTCATCAGAGGATATTTCCTTTTTCACCATAACCCTCTATGGGCTTGAAATATCACATTGCCAATTCCACAAGAACTGTCTTAGCAAAAGGCTTCTTGAGGGGAAAGCTGTAACTCGGTGAGATGATTTCACAGAACACAAAGAAGTTTCTCAGAAAGCTTCTTTTTCTTTGTTATCAGAGGATATTTCCTTTGGCCCTATAGTCTTCAAAGGGATCCGAAATATCTGTTCTCAGATTACACAGAAATAAGGCTAGCAAAGAGATCCACGAAATACAGATGTAACTCTTTGAGTGGAATCACACATCACAGAGCAGTTTCTGAGAAAGCTTCCTTCCAGATTTCATCTGAGGATATTTCCTTTTTCACCATAGCCCTCTATGGGCTTCCAAATATCACTTTGCCAATTCCACAAGAACTGTCTTAGCGAAGGGCTTCTTGAGGGGAAAGCTGTAACTCTGTGAGTTGATTTCACAGAACACAAAGAAGTTTCTCAGAAAGTTTCTTTCTCTTTGTTTTTGGAGGATATTTCTTTTGGCCCTATAGTCTTCAAAGGGATCCGAAATATCGGTTCTGAGATTCCACAGAAATAAGGCTAGCAAAGAGATCCACGAAATACAGATGTAACTGTGTGAGTGGAAGTCACACATCACAGAGCAGTTTCTCAGAAAGCTTCATTCCAGATTTCATCTGAGGATACTTCCTTTTTCACCATAGCCCTCTATGGGCTTCCAAATATCACTTTGCCAATTCCACAAGAACTGTCTTAGCGAAAGTCTTCTTGAGGGGAAAGCTGTAACTCTGTGAGATGATTTCACAGAACACAAAGAAGTTTCTCAGAAAGTTTCTTTCTCTTTGTTATCGGAGGATATTTCCTTTGGCCCTAGAGTCTTCAAAGGGATCCGAAATATCTGTTCTCAGATTCCACAGAAATAAGGCTAGCAAAGAGATCCATGAAATGCAGATGTAACTCTGTGAGTGGAAGTCACACATCACAGAGCAGTTTCTCAGAAAGCTTCTTTCCAGATTTAATCTGAGGATATTTCCTTTTTCACCATAGCCCTCTATGTGCTTCTAAATATCACTTTGCCAATTCCACAAGAACTGTCTTAGCGAAAGTCTTATTGTGGGGAAAGTTGTAACTCTGTGAGATGATTTCACAGAACACAAAAAAGTTTCTCAGAAAGCTTCTTTTACTTTGTTATCAGAGGATATTTCCTTTGGCCCTATAGTCTTCAAAGTGATCCGAAATATCTGTTCTCAGATTACACAGAAATAAGGCTAGCAAAGAGATCCACGAAATACAGATGTAACTCTTTGAGTGGAATCACACATCACAGAGCAGTTTCTGAGAAAGCTTCCTTCCAGATTTCATCTGAGGATATTTCCTTTTTCACCATAGCCCTCTATGGGCTTCCAAATATCACTTTGCCAATTCCACAAGAACTGTCTTAGCGAAGGGCTTCTTGAGGGGAAAGCTGTAACTCTGTGAGTTGATTTCACAGAACACAAAGAAGTTTCTCAGAAAGTTTCTTTCTCTTTGTTTTTGGAGGATATTTCTTTTGGCCCTATAGTCTTCAAAGGGATCCGAAATATCGGTTCTGAGATTCCACAGAAATAAGGCTAGCAAAGAGATCCACGAAATACAGATGTAACTGTGTGAGTGGAAGTCACACATCACAGAGCAGTTTCTCAGAAAGCTTCATTCCAGATTTCATCTGAGGATACTTCCTTTTTCACCATAGCCCTCTATGGGCTTCCAAATATCACTTTGCCAATTCCACAAGAACTGTCTTAGCGAAAGTCTTCTTGAGGGGAAAGCTGTAACTCTGTGAGATGATTTCACAGAACACAAAGAAGTTTCTCAGAAAGTTTCTTTCTCTTTGTTATCGGAGGATATTTCCTTTGGCCCTAGAGTCTTCAAAGGGATCCGAAATATCTGTTCTCAGATTCCACAGAAATAAGGCTAGCAAAGAGATCCATGAAATGCAGATGTAACTCTGTGAGTGGAAGTCACACATCACAGAGCAGTTTCTCAGAAAGCTTCTTTCCAGATTTCATCTGAGGATATTTCCTTTTTCACCATAGCCCTCTATGTGCTTCTAAATATCACTTTGCCAATTCCACAAGAACTGTCTTAGCGAAAGTCTTATTGTGGGGAAAGTTGTAACTCTGTGAGATGATTTCACAGAACACAAAGAAGTTTCTCAGAAAGCTTCTTTCTCTTTGTTATCGGAGGATATTTCCTTTGGCCCTATAGTCTTCAAAGGGATCCGAAATATCTGTTCTCAGATTCCACAGAAATAAGGCTAGCAAAGAGATCCACGAAATACAGGTGTAACTCTGTGAGTGGAAGTCACACATCACAGAGCAGTTTCTAAGAAAGCTTCTTTACAGATTTCATCTGAGGATATTTCCTTTTTCACCATAGCCCTCTATGGGCTTCCAAATATCACTTTGCAAATTCCACAAGAATTGTCTTAGCGAAGGGCTTCTTCAGGGTTAAGCGGTATCTCTGTGAGATAATTTCACAGACCACAAAGAAGTTTCTCAGAAAGCTTCTTTTTCTTTGTTACCGGAGGATATTACCTTTGGCCCTATAGTCTTCAAAGGGATCCGAAATATCTGTTCTCAGTTTCCACAGAAATAAGGCTAGCAAAGAGATCTACGAAATGCAGATGTAACTCTGTGAGTGGAAGTCACACAACACAGAGCAGTTTCTCAGAAAGCTTCTTTCCAGATTTCATCTGAGGATATTTCCTTTTTCACCATAGCCCTCTCTGGCCTTCCAAATATCACTTTGCTAATTCCACAAGAACTGTCTTAGCGAAAGTCTTCTTGAGGGGAAAGCTGTAACTCTGTGAGATGATTTCACAGAACACAAAGAAGTTTCTCAGAAAGCTTCTTTCTCTTTCTTATCGGAGGATATTTCCTTTGGCCCTATAGTCTTCAAAGGGATCCGAAATATCTGTTCTCAGATTACACAGAAATAAGGCTAGCAAAGAGATCCACGAAATACAGATGTAACTCTGTGAGTGGAATCACACATCACAGAGCAGATTCTCAGAAAGCTTCCTTCCAGATTTCATCTGAGGATATTTCCTTTTTCACCATAGCCCTCTATGGGCTTCCAAATATCACTTTGCCAATTCCACAAGAACTGTCTTAGCGAAAGGCTTCTTGAGGGGAAAGCTGTAACTCTGTGAGTTGATTTCACAGAACACAAAGAAGTTTCTCAGAAAGTTTCTTTCTCTTTGTTTTCGGAGGATGTTTCCTTTGGCCCTACAGTCTTCAAAGGGATCCGAAATATCGGTTCTGAGATTTCACAGAAATAAGGCTAGCAAAGAGATCCACGAAATACAGATGTGACTGTGTGAGTGGAAGTCACACATCACAGAGCAGTTTCTCAGAAAGCTTCATTCCAGATTTCTTCTGAGGATATTTCCTTTTTCACCATAGCACACTATGCGCATTGAAATATCACTTTGCGAATTCCACAAGAACTGTCTTAGCGAGAGGCTTCTTGAGGGGAAAGCTGTAACTCTGTGAGATGATTTCACAGAACACACAGAAGTTTCTCAGAAAGCTTCTTTCTCTTTATTATCGGTGCATATTTTCTTTGGCCCTGTAGTCTTCAAAGGGATCCGAAATATCTGTTCTCAGATTCCAAAGAAAGAAATCTAGCAAAGATATCCATGAAATACAGTTGTAACTCTGTGATTGGACGTCACACATCACAAAGCAGTTTCTCAGAAAACTTCTTTCCAGCTTTTCTCCGAGGATATGTTATTTTTCACCGTAGCCCTCTAGGGGTTCCAAATATCATTTTGTGAATTACACAAGAACAGGCTAAGCGAAAAGCTTCTTGAGGGAAAAGCTGTAGCTCTGTGAGATGAATTAACAGAACACTAAGCAGTTTCTCAGAAAACTTCTTTCCAGATTTCATCTGAGGATATTTCCTTTTTCACCATAGCCCTCTATGAGCTTACAAATATCACTGTGCAAATTCCACAAGATCTGTCTTAGTGAAAGGCTAGTTGAGGGGAATGCTGTAACTCTGTGAGATGATTTCACAGAACACAAAGAAGTTTCTCAGAAAGCTTCGTTCTCTTTGTTATCGGAGGATATTTCCTTTGCCCCTTTAGTCTTCAAAGGCATCCGAAATATCTGTTCTCAGATTCCACAGAAATAAGGCTAGCAAAGAGATCGACGAAATACAGATGTAACTCTGTGAGTGGAAGTGACACATAACAAAGCAGTTTCTCAGAAAACTTCTTTCCAGTTTTTCTCTGAGGGTATTTTCTCTTTCACCATAGCCCTCTATGGGCTTCCAAATATCACTTTCCGAATTCCACAAGAACAGGCTTAGCGAGTGGCTTCTTGAGGGGAAAGCTGTAACTCTGTGAGATGATTTCACAGAACATTAAGAAGTTTCTCAGAAAGCTTCTTTCTCTTTGTTACTTATCGGAGGATATTTCCTTTGGCCCTATATTCTTCAAGGGGAACCGAAATATCAGTTCTCAGATTCCACGGAAATAAGGCTAGCAAACAGATAAACGAAATACAGATGTAACTCTGTGAGTGGAAGTCACACATCACAAAGCAGTTTATCAGAAAGCTTATTTCCAGATTTCATCTGAGGATATTTCCTTTTTCACCGAAGCCCTCTATGTGCTTCCAAATGTCACTTTGTGAATTCCACAAGAACAGGCTTAGATAGCGGATTCTTGAGGGAAAAGCTGTAACTCTGTGAGAATAATTCACTGAACACTAAGCAGTTTCTCAGAAAGCTTCTTTCCAGATTTCATCTGAGGATATTTCCTTTTTCACCATTGCCATCTATTTGCTTACAAATATCACTTTGCAAATTCCCCAAGAACTGTCTTAGCGAAAGGCTACTTGAGGGGAAAGCTGTAACTCTGTGAGATTATTTCACAGAAAACAAAGAAGTTTCTCAGAAAGCTTCTTTCTCTTTGTTATCGGAGGATATTTCCTTTGGCCCTATAGTTTTCAAAGGGATCCGAAATATCTGTTCTCAGATTCCACAGAAAGAAGGCTAGCGAAGAGATCCACGAAACACAGATGTAACTCTGTGAGAGGCAGTCACACATCACAAAGCAGTTTCTCAAAAAGCTTCTTTCCAGATTTCATCTGACGATATTTCCTCTTTCACCATAGCCCTCTAAGGGCTTCCAAATATCACTTTGCGAATTCCACAAGGACAGGTTTAGCGAGCAGCTTCTTGAGGGTAAAGCTGTAACTCTGTGAGATGAATTAACAGAACACTAAGCAGTTTCTCAGAAAGCTTCTTTCCAGATTTCATCTGAGGATATTTCCTTTTTCACCATAGCCCTCTATGGGGTTCCAAATATCACTTTGCAAATTCCACAAGAACTATCTCAGCGAAAGTCTTATTGAGGGGAAAGCTGTAACCCTGTGAGATGACTTCACAGAACACAAAGAAGTTTCTCAGGAAGCTTCATTCTCTATGTTATCGGAGGATATTTCCTTTGGTCCTAAAGTCTTCAAAGGGATCCGAAATATCTGTTCTCAGATTCGACAGAAATAAGGCTAGCAAAGAGATCCACGAAATACAGATGTAACTCAGTGAGTGGAAGTCACACAACACAAAGCCGTTTCTCAGAAAGCTTCTTTCCAGTTTTTCTCTGAGGATATTTTCTTTTTCACCATAGCCCTCTATGGGCTTCCAAAGATCACTTTGCGAATTCCAAAAGAACAGGCTTAGCGAGCGGCTTCTTGAGTGGAAAGCTGTAACTCTGTGAAATGAATTAGCAGAACACTCAGCAGTTTCTCAGAAAGCTTCTTTCCAGATTTCATCTGAGGATATTTGCTTTTTGACCATAGCCCTCTATGGGCTTCCAAATATCACTTGCAAATTCCACAAGAACTGTCTTAGTGAAAGGCTTCTTGAGGGGAAAGCTGTAACTCTGTGAGATGAATTAACAGAATACTAAGCAGTTTCTCAGAAAGCTTCTTTCCAGATTTCATCTGAGGATATTTCCTTTTTCACCCTAGCTCTCTTTGGGCTTCAAAATATCACTTTGCAAATAATACAAGAACTGTCTTAGCCAAAGGCTTCTTGAGGGGAAAGCTGTAACTCTGTGAGATGATTTCACAGAACACAAAGAAGTTTCTCAGAAAGCTTCTTTCTTTTTGTTATTGGAGGATATTTCCTTGGGCCCTGTAGTCTTCAAAGGGATCCGAAATATCTGTTATCAGTTTCCACAAAAATAAGGCTAGCAAAGAGATCCACGAAATACCGATATAACTCTGTGAGTGGAAGTCACACATCACAAAGTACTTTCTCAGAAAACTTCTTTCCAGATTTCGTCTGAGGATATTTCCTTTTTCACCATAGCCCTCTATGGTCTTCCAAATATCAGTTTGCGTATTCCACTAGAACAGGCTTAGCTAGCGGCTTCTTGAGGGGAAAGCTGTAACTCTGTGAGATGAATTAACATAACACTAAGCAGTTTCTCAGAAAGCTACTTTCCAGATTTTATCTGAGGATATTTCCTTTTTCAGCATTGCCCTCTAAGGGCTTCCAAATATCACTTTGCGATTTCCACAAGAAGAAGCTTAGCGAGCGGCTTCTTCAGGGGAAAGCTGTAACTCGGTGAGATGATTTCACAGAACACAAAGAAGTTTCTCAGAAAGCTTCTTACTCTTTGTTATCGGAGGATATTTCCTTTGGCCCTGTAGTCTTCAAAGGCATCCGAAATATATGTTTTCAGATTCCACAGGAATAAGGCTAGCAAAGAGATCCACGAAATACAGATGTAACTCTGTGAGTGGAAGTCACACATCACAAAGCAATTTCTCAGAAAACTTCTTTCCATTTTCTCTCTGAGGATATTTTCTTATTCACCCTAGCCCTCTATGGGCTTCCAGATATCACTTTGTGAATTCCACATGACCAGGCTTAGCGAGCGGCTTCTTGAGGTGAAAGATGTAACTCTGTGTGATGAATTAACAGAACACTAAGCTGTTTCTCCGAAAGCTTCTTTCCAGATTTCATCTGAGGATATTTCCTTTTTCACCATAGCCCTCTAAGGGCTTCCAAATCTCACTTTGCCAATACCACAAGAACAGGCTTAGCGAGTGGCTTCTTGAGGGAAAAGCTGTAACTCTGTGAGATGATTTCACAGAACACAAAGAAGTTTCTCAGAAATCTTCTTTCTCTTTGTTATCGGAGGATATTTCCTTTGCCCCTATCGTCTTCAAAGGGATCCGAAATATCTGTTCTCAGATTCCACAGAAATAAGGCTAGCAAAGAGATCCACGAAATACAGATGTAACTCTGTGAGTGGAAGTGACACATCACAAAGCAGTTTCTCAGAAAGCTTCTTTCCAGTTTTTCTCTTAGGATATTTTCTCATTCACCATAGCCCTCTTTGGGCTTCCAAATATCACTTTGCGAAATCCACAAGAACAGGCTTAGCGAGTGGCTTCTTGAGGGAAAGCTGTAAATCTGTGAGATGAATTAACATAACACTAAGCAGTTTCTCAGAAAGCTTCTTTCCACATTTCATCTGAGGATATTTCCTTTTTCAGCATAGCCCTCTATGGGCTTCCAAATATCACTTTGCGAATTCCACAAGAGCAAGCTTAGCGAGCGGTTTCTTGAGGGAAAAGCTGTAACTCTGTGAGATGAATTACCAGAACACTAAGCAGTTTCTCAGAAACCTTCTTTCCAAATTTTATCTGAGGATATTTCCTTTTTCACTATAGCCCTCTATTGGCTTCCAAATATCACTTTGCCAATTCCACAAGAACTGTCTTAGCGAAAAGCTACTTGAGGGGAAAGCTGTAACTCTGTGAGATGATTTCACAGAACACAAAGAAGTTTCTCAGAAAGCTTCTTTCCCTTTGTTACCGGAGGATATTTCCTTTGCCCCTATGGTCTTCAAAGGGATCCGAAATATCTGTTCTCAGATTACAAAGAAATAAGGCTACCAAAGAGATCCACGAAATACAGATGTAACTCTGTGAGTGGAAATCACACATCACAAAGCAGTTTCTCAGAAAATTTCTTTCCAGTTTTTCTCTGAGGAAATTTTCTTTTTCACCATAGCCCTCAAAGGTATTCCAAATATCACTGTGCGAATTCCACAAGAACAGGCTTAGCCAGCAGCTTCTTGAGGGGAAAGCTGTAACTCTGTGAGATGAATTTACAGAACACTAAGCAGTTTCTCAGAAAGCTTCTTTCCAGACTTCATCTGAGGATATTTCCTTTTTAACCATAGCCCTCTATGGGGTTCCAAATATCGCTTTGCATATTCCACAAGAATTGTCTTAGCGAAAGGCTTCTTGAGGGGAAACTTGTAACTCTGTGAGATGATTTCACTGAACACAAAGAAGTTTCTCAGAAAGCTTCTTTCTCTTTGTTATCGGAGGATATTTCCTTTGGCCCTATAGTTTTCAAAGGGATCCGAAATATCTGTTATCAGATTCCACAGAAAGAAGGCTAGCAAGGAGATCCACGAAACACAGATGTAACTCTGTGAGCGGCAGTCACACAACACAAAGCAGTTTCTCAGAAAGCTTCTTTCCAGATTTCATTTGACGATATTTCCTCTTTCACCATAGCCCTCTAAGGGCTTCCAAATATCACTTTGCGAATTCCACAAGAACAGGTTTAGCGAGCAGCTTCTTGAGGGGAAAGCTGTAACTCTGTGAGATGAATGAACAGAACACTAAGCAGTTTCTCAGAAAGCTTCTTTCCAGATTTCATCTGAGGATATTTCCTTTTTCACCATAGCCCTCTATGGGGTTCCAAATATCACTTTGCAAATTCTACAAGAACAATCTCAGCGAAAGGCTTATTTAGGGGAAAGCTGTAACCCTGTGAGATGATTTCACAGAACACAAAGAAGTTTCTCAGCAAGCTTCTTTCTCTATGTTATCGGAGGATATTTCCTTTGGTCCTAAAGTCTTCAAAGGGATCCGAAATATCTGTTCTCAGATTCCAAAGAAATAAGGCTAGCAAAGTGATCCACGAAATACAGATGTAACTCAGTGAGTGGAAGTCACACAACACAAAGCAGTCTCAGAAAGCTTCTTTCCAGATTTCATCTGAGGATATTTCCTTTTTCAGAATAGCCCTCTATGGGCTTCCAAATATCACTTTGCCAATTCCACAAGAACAGGCTTAGCGAACGGCTTCTTGATTGGAAAGCTGTAACTCTGTGAGATGAATTAACAGAACACTTAGCAGTTTCTCAGAAAGCTTCTTTCCAGATTTCATCTGAGGATATTTCCTTTTTCACCATAACCCTCTATGGGCATCGAAATATCACTTTGCAAATTCCACAAGAACAGGCTTAGCGAAAGGCTTCTTAAGGGGAAAGTTGTAACTCTGTTAGATGATTTCACGGAACTCAAAGAAGTTTCGCAGAAAGCTTCTTTCTCTTTTTTCCTTATCGGAGGATATTTCCTTTGGCCCTATTCTCTTCAAAGGGAACCGAAATATCAGTTCTCTGATTCCACGGAAATAAGTCTACCAATCAGATCCAGAAAATACAGATGTAACTCTCTGAGTGCAAGTCACACATCACAAAGCAGTTTCTCACAAAGATTCTTTCCAGATTTCATATGAGGATATTTTCTTTTTCACCGTAGCCCTCTATGGGCATCGAAATATCACTTTGCAAATTCCACAAGAACAGGCTTAGAGAAAGGCTTCTTAAGAGGAATGCTGTAACACTGTGAGATGATTTCACAGAACACAAAGAAGTTTCTCAGAAAGCTTCTTTTCTTTGTTAGTTATCGGAGGATATTTCCTTTGTCCCTAGAGTCATCCAAGGGTTCCGAAATATCTGTTCTCAGATCCACAGAAATAAAGCTAGCAAACAGATCCTCGAAATACAGACGTAACTCTGTGAGTGGAAGTCACACATCACAAAGCTGTTTCTCAGAAAGCTTCTTTCCAGTTTTTCTCTGAGGATATTTTCTTTTTCACCATATGCCTCTATGGGCTTCCAAATATCACTTTGCAAATTCCACAAGAACAGGCTTAGCAAACGGCTTCTTATGGGGAAAGCTGTAACTCTGTGAGATGATTTCACAGAACAAAAAGAAGTTTCTCAGAAAGCTTCTTTCTCTTTGTTATCTGAGGATATTTCCTTTGGCCCTGTAGTTTGCAAGGAATCCGAAATATCATTTCTCAGATTCGACAGAAATAAGGCTTGAAAACAGAGTCACGAAATAGAGATGTAAATCTGTGAGTGGAAGTCACACATCACAAAACAGTTTCTCAGAAAGCTTCTTTCCAGTTTTTCTCTGAGGATATTTTCTTTTACAAAATAGCCCTCTATGGGCTTCCAAATATCACTTTGCAAATTCCACAAGAACAGGCTTAGCGAACGGCTTCTGTAGGGGAAAGCTGTGACTCTTTTAGATGAATTAACAGAACACTAAGCTGTTTCTCAGAAAGCTTCATTCCAGATTTCATCTGAGGATATTTTCTTTTTCACCATAGCCCTCTATGGGCTTCCAAATATCACTTTGCAAATTCCACAAAAACAGGCTTAGCGAAAGGCTTCTTAAGGGGAAAGCTGTAACTCTGTGAGACGAATTAACAGAACACTAAGTAGTTTCTCAGAAAGCTTCTTTCCATATTTCATCTGAGGATATTTTCTTTTTCACCATAGCCCTCTATAGGCTTCCAAATATCCCTTTGCGAATTCCAAAGAACAGGCTTAGTGAGCGACTTTTGAGGGGAAAGCTGTAACTCTGTGAGATGAATTAATGGAACACTAAGCAGTTTCTCAGACAGCTTCTTTCTAGATTTCATCTGAGGATATTTAATTTTTCACGTAGCCCTCTATGGGCATCGAAATATCACTTTGAAAATTCCACAAGAACAGGCTTAGCGAAAGGCTTCTTGAGGGGAAAGCTGTAACTCTGTGAGATGATTACACAGAACACAAAGAAGTTTCTCAGACAGCTTCTTTCTCTTTGTTAGTTATCGGAGGATATTTCCTTTGGCCCTATAGTCTTCCAAGGGATCCGAAATATCTGTTCTCAGATCCACAGAAATAAGGCTAGCAAACAGATCCACGAAATACAGATGTAACTCTGTGAGTGGAAGTCACACATCACAATGCACTTTCTCAGAAATCTTCTTTCCAGTTTTTCTCTGAGGATATTTTCTTTTTCACCGTAGCCCTCTATGGATTTCCAAATATCACTTTGCAAATTCCACAAGAACAGGCTTAGCGAAAGGCTCCTTCAGGGGAAAGCTGTAACTCTGTGAGACGATTTCACAGAACACAAAGAAGTTTCTCAGAAAGCTTCTGTCTCTTTGTTAGTTATCAGAGGATATTTCCTTTGTCCCTATAGTCTTCCAAGGGATCCGAAATATCTGTTCTCAGATCCACAGAAACAAGGCTAGCAAACAGATCCACGAAATACTGACGAGACTCTATGAGTGGAAGTCACACATCACAAAGCAGTATCTCAGAAAGCTTCTTTCCAGTTTTCCTCTGAGGATATTTTCTTTTTCACCATAGCCCTCTATGGGCTTCCAAATATCACTTTGCAAATTCCACAAGAACAGGCTTAGCGAAAGGCTCCTTAAGGGGAAAACTGTAACTCTGTGAGATGATTTCAGAGAACAAAAAGAAGATTCCCAGAAAGCTTCTTTCTCTTTGTTATCAGAGGATATTTCCTTTGGCCCTATAGTTTCCAAGGAATCCGAAATATCACTTCTCAGATTCCACAGAAATAAGTCCTGAAAACATAGCCACGAAATATAGATGTAACTCTGTGAGTGGAAGTCACACATCACAGAGCAGTTTCTCACAAAGCTTCTTTCCAGGTTTTCTCTGAGGATATTTTCTTTTTCACCATGGCCCTCTATGGGCTTCCAAATATCACTTTGGAAATTCCACAAGAACAGGCTTAGCGAACGGCTTCTTGAGGGGAAATCTGTAACTCTGTGAGATGAATTAACAGAACACTAAGCAGTTTCTCAGAAAGCTTCTTTCCAGATTTCGTTTGAGGATATTTCCTTTTTCACCGTAGCCCTCTATGGGCATCGAAATATCGCTTTGCATATTCCACAATAACACGCTTAGCGAAAGGCTTCTAGAGGGGAAAGCTGTAACTCTGTGAGATGATTTCACAGAACACTAAGAATTTTCTCAGAAAGCTTCTTTATCTTTTTTAGTTATCGGAGGATATTTCCTTTGGCCCTATAGTCTTCCAAGGGATCCGATATATCAGTTCTCAGATTCCACAGAAATAAGGCTAGCAAACAGATCCACGAAATACAGATGCAACTCTGTGAGTTTTAGTCACACATCACAAAGCAGTTTCTCAGAAAGATTCTTTCCATTTTTTCTCTGAGGATATTTTCTTTTTCACCATGGCTCTCTATGGGCTTCCAAATAACACTTTGGAAATTCCACAAGAACAGGCTTAGCGAACGGCTTCTTCAGGGGAAAGCTGTAACTCTGTGAGATGAATTAACTGAACACTAAGCAGTTTCCAAGAAAACTTCTTTCCAGATTTCGTCTGAGGATATTTCCTTTTTCACCGTAGCCCTCTAAGGGCATTGAAACATCACTTTGCAAATTCCACAACAGTAGGCTTAGCAAAAATCCTCTTGAGTGGAAAGCTGTAACTCTGTGAGATGAATTCACAGAACACAAAGAAGTTTCTCAGAAAGCGTCTTTCTCTTTGTTAGTTATCGGAGAATATTTCCTTTGGCTCTATAGTCTTCAAAGGAATCTGAAATATCTGTTCTCAGATTCCACAGAAATAAGGCTAGCAAAGAGAACCAGGAAACACAGATGTAACTCTGTGAGTTAAAATCACACATCACAAAGCAGTTTCTCAGAAAGCTCCTTTCCAGTTTTTCTCTGAGGATATTTTCTTTTACACCATAACCCTCTATGGGGTTCCAAATATTACTTCGCGAATTCCACAGAACGGGCTGAGCGAGCGGCTTCTTGAGGGGAAAGCTGTAACTCTGTGAGATGAATTTACAGAACCCTTAGCATTTTCTCAGAAAGCTTCTATCCAGATATCATCTGAGGATATCTCCATTTTCATCCTAGCCCTCTATGGGCTTCCAAATATCACTTTGCAAATTCCAGAAGAACAGTCTTAGCGAAAGGCTTCTTGAGGGGAAAGCTGTAACTCTGTGAGATGATTTCACAGAACACAAAGAAGTTTCTCAGAAAGCTTCTTTCTCTTTGTTATCGGAGGATATTTCCTTTGGCCCTATAGTCTTCATAGGGATCCGAAATATCTGTTCTCAGATTCCACAGAAATAAGGCGAGCAAAGAGATCCATGAAATACAGATGTAACTCTGTGAGTGGAAGTCACACATCACAAAGCAGTTTCTCAGAAAGCTTCTTTCCAGTTTTTCTCTGAGGATGTTTTCTTTTTCACCATAGCCCTCTATGGGCTTCCAAATATCACTTTGCGAATTCCACAAGAACAGGCTTAGCGAGCGGCTTCTTGAGGGGAAAGCTGTAACTCTGTGAGACGAATTAACGGAACACTAAGTCGATTCTCAAAAGGCTTCTTTCCATATTTCATCTGAGGATATTTCCTTTTTCACCATAGCCCTGCATGGGCTTCCAAATATCACTTTGTAAATTCCACAAAAACAGGCTTAGCGAAAGACTTCTTGAAGGGAAAGCTGTAACTCTGTGAGATGATTTCACAGAACACAAAGAAATTTCTCAGAAAGCTTCTTTCTGTTTGTTAGTTATTGGAGGATATTTCCTTTATCCCTTTAGTCTTCCAAGGGATCCGAAATATCTATTCTCAGATCCACAGAAATAAGGCTAGCAAACAGATCCACGAAATACAGATATAACTCTGTGAGTGGAAGTCACACATCACAAAGCACTTTCTCAGAAAGCAACTTTCCAGTTTTTATCTGAGGATATTTTCTTTTTCACCATAGCCCCCTATGGGCTTCGAAATATCACTTTGCAAATTCCACAAGAACAGGCTTAGTGATAGGCTTCTTAAGGGGAAACCTGTAACTCTGTGAGATGAATTCACAGAACACTAAGCAGTTTCTCTTATTTATTGTTTTTGTTTTGTTTTTTGTTTCTTGAGACGGAGTTTCGCTGTGTCGCCCAGGCTGGAGTGCAGTGGCGCGATCTCGGCTCATTACGACTCCACCTCCTGGGTTTACGCCATTCTCCTGCCTCAACCTCCTGAGTAGCTGGGACTACAGGCGCCTGCCACTGCGCCCGGCTAATTTTTTGTATTTTAAGTAGAGACGGGGTTTCACCGTGGTCTCGATCTCCTGACCTTGTGATCCGCCCGCCTTGGCCTCCCAAAGTGCTGGGATTACAGGCATGAGCCACCGCGCTCGGCCTAAGCAGTTTCTCAGAAAGCTTCCTTCAAGATTTCATCTGAGTATATTTCCTTCTTCACCATAGCCCTCTATGGGCTTCCAAATATCACTTTGCAAATTCTACAAGAACTGTCTTAGCGAAAGGCTTCTTGAGGGGAAAGCTGTAACTCTCTGAGTTGATTTCACAGAACACAAAGAAGTTTCTCAGAAAGCTTCTTTCTCTTTGTTATCGGAGGACATTTCTTCTGGTCCTGTAGTCTTCCAAGGGATCCGAAATATCTGTTCTCAGATCCACAGAAATAAGGCTAGCAAACAGATCCACGAAATACAGACGTAACTCTGTGAGTGGAAGTCACACATCACAAAGCAGTTTCTCAGAAAGCTTCTTCCCAGTTTTTCTCTGAGGATATTTTCTTTTTCACCATAGCCCTCTATGGGCTTCCAAATATCACTTTGCGAATTCCAAAGAACAGGCTTAGTGAGCGACTTTTGAGGGGAAAGCTGTAACTCTGTGAGATGAATTAACAGAACACTAAGCAGTTTCTCAGAAAGCTTCTTTCCAAATTTCATCTGAAGATATTTCCTTTTTCACCGTAGCCCTCTAAGGGCATCGAAATATCACTATGCAAATTCCACAAGAACAGGCTTAGCTAAAGGCTTCTTCAGGGGAAAGCTGTACTCTGTGACGTGAATTCACAGAACACAAAGAGGTTTCTCAGAAAGCTTCTTTCTCTTTGTTAGTTATCAGAGAATATTTCCTTTGGCCCTATAGTCTTTAAAAGGACCCGAAATATCAGTTCTCAGATTCCACAGAAATAAGGCTGGCAAACAGAGCCACGAAATACAGATGTAACTCGGCTCTTGGAAGTCACACATCAGAAAGCAGTTTCTCAGAAAGCTTCTTTCCAGTTTTTCTCTGAGGATATTTTCTTTTTCACCGTAGCCCTCTATGGGCTTCCAAATATCACTTTGCAAATTCCACAAGAACAGGCATAGCGAACGTCTTCTTGAGGGGAAAGCTGTAACACTGTGAGATGATTTCACAGAACACAAAGAAGTTTCTCAGAAAGCTTCTTTCTCTTTGTTATCGGAGGATATTTCCTTTGGCCCTATAGTCTTCCAAGGGATCCGGAATATGAGTTCTCAGATTCCACAGAAATAAGGCTAGCATACCGATCCACGAAATACAGATGTAACTCTGTCAGTGGAAGTCACACATCACAAAGCAGTTTCTCAGAAAGCTTCTTTCCAGTTTTTCTCTGAGGATATTTTCTTTTTCACCGTAGCCCTCTATGGGCTTCCAAATATCACTTTGCAAATTCCACAAGAACAGGCATAGCGAACGTCTTCTTGAGGGGAAAGCTGTAACTCTGTGAGATGATTTCACAGAACACAAAGAAGTTTCTCAGAAAGCTTCTTTCTCTTTGTTATCGGAGGATATTTCCTTTGGGCCTATAGTCTTCCAAGGGATCCGGAATCTGAGTTCTCAGATTCCACAGAAATAAGGCTAGCATACCGATCCACGAAATACAGATGTAACTCTGTGAGTGGAAGTCACACATCACAAAGTAGTTTCTCAGAAAGCTTCTTTCCAGTTTTTCTCTGAGGATATTTTCTTTTTCAAAATAGCCCTCTATGGGCTTCCAAATATCACTTTGCAAATTCCACAAGAACAGGCTTAGCGAACGGCTTCTTTAGGGGAAAGCTGTAAGTCTTTTAGATGAATTAACAGAACACTAAGCAGTTTCTCAGAAAGCTTCATTCCAGATTTCATCTGAGGATATTTCCTTTTTCACGTAGCCCTCTATGGGCATCGAAATATCACTTTGCAAATTCCACAAGAACAGGCTTAGCTAAAGGCTTCTTGAGGGGAAAGCTGTAACTCTGTGAGATGATTTCACAGAACACAAAGAAGTTTCTCAGACAGCTTCTTTCTCTTTGTTAGTTATCGGAGGATATTTCCTTTGGCACTATAGTCTTCCAAGGGATCCGAAATATCTGTTCTCAGATCCACAGAAATAAGGCTAGCAAACAGATCCACGAAATACAGATGTAACTCTGTGGGTGGAAGTCACACATCACAAAGCACTTTCTCAGAAAGCTGCTTTCCAGTTTTTCTTTGAGGATATTTTCTTTTTCACCGTAGCCCTCTATGGACTTCCAAATATCACTTTGCAAATTCCACAAGAACAGGCTTAGCGAAAGGTTTCTTAAAGGGGAAAGCTGTAACTCTGTGAGGCGAATTAACAGAACACTAAGTAGTTTCTCAGAAAGCTTCTTTCCAGATTTCATTTGAGGATATTTCCTTTTTCACCATAGCCCTCTAAGGGCTTCCAAATTTCACTTTGCAAATTCCACAAGAACAGGCTTAGCGAAAGGCTTCTTGAGGGGAAAGCTGTAACTCTGTGAGACGATTTCACATAACACTAAGAAGTTTCTGAGGAAGCTTCTTTCACTTTGTTACTTATGGGAGGATATTTCCTTTGGCCCTATATTCTTCAGGGGAACCGAAATATCAGTTCTCAGATTCCACGGAAATAAGGCTAGGAAACAGATGCACGAAATACAGATATAACTATGTGAGTGGAAGTCACACATCACAAAGCAGTTTCTCAGAAAGCTTCTTTCCAAATTTCATCTGAGGATATTTGCTTTTTCACCGTAGCCCTCTATGCGAATCGAAATACCACTTTGCAAATTCCACAACAACAGGCTTAGCGAAAGGCTCTTTAAGGGGAAAGTTGTAACTCTGTGAGACGAATAACAGAACACTAAGTAGTTTCTCAGAAAGCTTCTTTCCATATTTCATCTGAGGACATTTTCTTTTTCACCATAGCCCTCTATGGGCTTCCAAATATCACTTTGCAAATTCCACAAGAACTGTCTTAGCGACAGGCTTCTTCAGGGGAAAGCTGTAACTCTGTGAGATGATTTCACAGAATAAAAAGAAGTTTCTCAGAAAGCTTCTTTCTCTTTGTTATTGGAGAATATTTCCTTTGGCCCTGTAGTTTCCAAGGAATCCGAAATATCATTTCTCAGATTCGACAGAAATAAGGCTTGAAAGCAGAACCACGAAATAGAGATGTAACTCTGTGAGTGGAAGTCACACATCACAAAGCAGTTTCTCAGAAAGCTCCTTTCCAGTTTTTCTCTGAGGATATTTTCTTTTTCACCATAACCCTCTATGGGGTTCCAAATATTACTTCGCGAATTCCACAGAACGGGCTGAGCGAGCGGCTTCTTGAGGGGAAAGCTGTAACTCTGTGAGATGAATTTACAGAACCCTTAGCATTTTCTCAGAAAGCTTCTATTCAGATTTCATCTGAGGATATTTCCATTTTCATCCTAGCCCTCTATGGGCTTCCAAATATCACTTTGCAAATTCCAGAAGAACAGTCTTAGCGAAAGGCTTCTTGAGGGGAAAGCTGTAACTCTGTGAGATGATTACACAGAACACAAAGAAGTTTCTCAGAAAGCTTCTTTCTCTTTGTTATCGGAGGATATTTCCTTTGGCCCTATAGTCTTCTTAGGGATCCACATCACAAAGCAGTTTCTCAGAAAGCTTCTTTCCAATTTTTCTCTGAGGATATTTTCTTTTTCACCATATCCCTCTATGGGCTTCCAAATATCACTTTGCGAATTCCACAAGAACAGGCTTAGCGAGCGGCTTCTTGAGGGGAAAGCTGTAACTCTGTGAGACGAATTAACGGAACACTAAGTCGTTTATCAAAAAGCTTCTTTCCATATTTCATCTGAGGATATTTCCTTTTTCACCATAGCGCTGCATGGGCTTCCAAATATCACTTTGTAAATTCCACAAGAACAGGCTTAGCGAAAGACTTCTTGAAGGGAAAGCTGTAACTCTGTGAGATGATTTCACAGAACACAAAGAAATTTCTCAGAAAGCTTCTTCCTGTTTGTTAGTTATTGGAGATTATTTCCTTTATCCCTATAGTCTTCCAAGGGATCCGAAATATCTATTCTCAGATCCACAGAAATAAGGCTAGCAAACAGATCCACGAAATACAGATGTAACTCTGTGAGTGGAAGTCACACATCACAAAGCACTTTCTCAGAAAGCAACTTTCTAGTTTTTTTCTGAGGATATTTTCTTTTTCACCATAGCCCGCTATGGGCTTCGAAATATCACTTTGCAAATTCCACAAGAACAGGCTTAGTGATAGGCTTCTTAAGGGGAAAGGTGTAACTCTGTGAGATGAATTCACAGAACACTAAGCAGTTTCTCTTATTTATTTTTTTGTTTTGTTTTTTGTTTCTTGAGACGGAGTTTTGCTGTGTCGCCCAGGCTGGAGTGCAGTGTCGCGATCTCGGCTCACTACAACTCCGCCTCCTCGGTTTACGCCATTCTCCTGCCTCAGCCCCCTGAGTAGCTGGGACTACAGGCGCCTGCCACAACGCCCGGCTAATTTTTTGTATTTTAAGTAGAGACGGGGTTTCACCGTGGTCTCGATCAGTTGACCTTGTGATCCGCCCGCCTCGGGCTCCCAAAGTGCTGGGATTACAAGCATGAGCCACCGCGCTCGGCCTAAGCAGTTTCTCAGAAAGCCTCTTTCCAGATTTCATCTGAGGATATTTCCTTTTTCACCATAGCCCTCTATGGGCTTCCAAATAACACTTTGCCAATTCCACATGAACTGTCTTAGCGAAAGGCTTCTTGAGGGGAAAGCTGTCACTCTGTGAGATGATTTCACAGAACACAAAGAAGTTTCTCAGAAAGCTTCCTTCTCTTTGTTATCGGAGGATATTTCCTTTGGCCCTATAGTCTTCAAAAGGATCCGAAATATCTGTTCTCAGATTCCACAGAAATAAAGCTAGCAAAGAGATCCAGGCAATACAGATGTAACTCTGTGAGTGGAAGTCACACATCACCGAGCAGTTTCTCAGAAAGCTTCTTTCCATATTTCATCCGAGGATATTTCCTTTTTAACTATAGCCCTCTATTGGCTTCCAAATATCACTTTGCCAATTCCACAAGAACTGTCTTAGCGAAAGGCTTCTTCAGGGGAAAGCTGTACTCTGTGACATGAATTCACAGAACACAAAGAGGTTTCTCAGAAAGCTTCTTTCTCTTTGTTAGTTATCGGAGAATATTTCCTTTGGCCCTATAGTATTCAAAGGGATCCGAAATATCAGTTCTCAGATTCCACAGAAATAAGGTTAGCAAACAGAGCCACGAAATAGAGATGTAACTCTGTGAGTGGAAGTCACACATCACAAAGCAGTTTCTCAGAAAGCTTCTTTCCAGTTTTTCTCTGAGGATATTTTCTTTTTCACCATAGGCCTCTATGGGCTTCCAAATATCACTTTGCAAATTCCACAAAAACAGGCATAGCGAACGGCTTCTTGAGGGGAAAGCTGTAACTCTGTGAGATGATTTCACACAGCACAAAGAAGTTACTCAGAAAGCTTCTTTCTCTTTGTTACTTATCGGAGGATATTTCCTTTGGCCCTATACACTTCAAATGGAACCGAAATATCAGTTCTCAGATTCCACGGAAATGAGGCTAGCAAACATAACCACGAAATACAGATGTAACTCTGTGAGTGCAAGTCACACATCACTAAGCAGTTTGTCAGAAAGCTTCTTTCCAGATTTCATCTGAGGATATTTGCTTTTTCACCGTAGCCCTCTATGGGCATCGAAATATCACTTTGCATATTCCACAAGAACAGGCTTAGAGAAAGGAGTCTTAAGAGGAAAGCTGTAACTCTGTGAGATGAATTCACAGAACACAAAGAAGTTTCTCAGAAAGTTTCTTTCTCTTTGTTAGTTATCGGAGGATATTTCCCTTGTCCCTATTGTCCTCAAAGGGATCCGAAATATCTGTTCTCAGATCCACAGAAACAAGGCTAGCAAACAGATCCACGAAATACAGATGTAACTCTGTGAGTGGAAGTCACACACCACAAAACAGTTTCTCAGAAAGCTGCTTTCCAGATTTTCTCTGAGGATATTTTCTTTTTCACCATAGCCCTCTATGGGCTTCCAAATATCACTTTGCAAATTCCACAAGAACAGGCTTAGCGAACGGCTTCTTCAGGGGAAAGCTGTAACTCTGTGAGTTGAATTAACAGAACACTAAGCAGTTTCCAAGAAAACTTCTTTCCAGATTTCATCTGAGGATATTTCCTTTTTCACCATAGCCCTCTAAGGGCATTGAAACATCACTTTGCAAATTCCACAAGAACAGGCTTAACAAAAGGTCTCTTGAGGGGAAAGCTGTAACTCTGTGAGATGAATTCACAGAACACAAAGAAGTTTCTCAGAAAGCTTCTTTCTCTTTGTTACTTATCGGAGAATATTTCCTTTGGCCCTATAGACTTCAAAGGAATTCGAAATATCAGTTCTCAGATACCACAGAAATAAGTCTAGCAAACAGAGCCACGAAATAGAGATGTAACTCTGTGTGTGGAAGTCACACATCACAAAGCAGTTTATCAGAAAGCTTCTTTCCAGTTTTCTCTGAGGATATTTTTTTTTCACCATAGCCCTCTATGGGCTTCCAAATATCACTTTGCAAATTCCACAAGAACGGGCTTAGCAAACGGTTTCTTGAGGGGAAACTGTAACTGTGTGAGATTAATTAACAGAACACTAAGCAGTTTCTCAGAAAGCTTCTTTCCAGATTTCAACTGAGGATATTTCCTTTTTCACCGTAGCCCTCTATGGGCATCGAAATATCACATTGCAAATTCCACAAGAACAGGCTCAGCGAAAGGCTTCTTGAGGGGAAAGCTGTAACACTGTGAGATGATTTCACAGAACTCAAAGAAGTTTCTCAGAAAGCTTCTTTCTCTTTGTTAGATATCGGAGGATATTTCCTTTGGCCCTAGAGTCTTCCAAGGGATCCGAAATATAAGTCCTCAGATTCCACAGAAATAAGGCTAGCAAACAGATCCACGAAATACAGATGTACCTCTGTGAGTGGAAGTCACACATCACAAAGCAGTTTCTCAGAAAGCTTCTTTCCAGTTTTTCTCTGAGGATATTTTCTTTTTCACCATAGGCCTCTATGGGCTTCCAAATATCACTTTGCAAATTCCACAAAAACAGGCTTAGCGAAAGGCTTCTTGAGGGGAAAGCTGTAACTCTGTGAGATGATTTCACACAACACAAAGAAGTTACTCAGAAAGCTTCTTTCTCTTTGTTACTTATCGGAGGATATTTCCTTTGGTCCTGTACTCTTCAAATGGAACCGAAATATCAGTTCTCAGATTCCACGGAAATGAGGCTAGCAAACATATCCACGAAATACAGATGTAACTCTGTGAGTGCAAGTCACACATCACTTAGCAGTTTGTCAGAAAGCTTCTTTCCAGATTTCATCTGAGGATATTTGCTTTTTCACCGTAGCCCTCTATGGACATCGAAATATCACTTTGCATATTCCACAAGAACAGGCTTAGAGAAAGGCGTCTTAAGGGGAAAGCTGTAACCCTGTGAGATGATTTCACAGAACACAAAGAAGTTTCTCAGAAAGTTTCTTTCTCTTTGTTAGTTATCGGAGGATATTTCCTTTGTCCCTATAGTCCTCAAAGGGATCCAAATATCTGTTCTCAGATCCACAGAAATAAGGCTAGCAAACAGATCCACGAAATACAGATGTAACTCTGTGAGTGGAAGTCACACACCACAAAACAGTTTCTCAGAAAGCTACTTTCCAGATTTTCTCTGAGGATATTTTCTTTTTCACCATAGCCCTCTATGGGCTTCCAAATATCACTTTGCAAATTCCACAAAACAGGCTTAGCGAACGGCTTCTTCAGGGGAAAGCTGTAACACTGTGAGATGAATTAACAGAACACTACGCAGTTTCCAAGAAAACTTCTTTCCAGGTTTCATCTGAGGATATTTCCTTTTTCACCGTAGCCCTGTATGGGCATCGAAATATCACATTGCAAATTCCACAAGAACAGGCTCAGCGAAAGGCTTCTTGAGGGGAAAGCTGTAACACTGTGAGATGATTTCACAGAACTCAAAGAAGTTTCTCAGAAAGCTTCTTTCTCTTTGTTAGATATCGGAGGATATTTCCTTTGGCCCTATACTCTTCAACGGGAACCGAAATATCAGTTCTCAGATTCCACGGAAATAAGTCTAGCAAACAGATCCACAAAATACAGATGTAACTCTCTGAGGACAAGTCACACATCACAAAGCAGGTTCTCACAAACTTCTTTCTGGATTTCTTCGGAGGATATTTGCTTTTTCACCGTAGCCCTGTATGGGCATCGAAATATCACTTTGCAAATTCCACAAGAACAGGCTTAGCGAACGGCTTCTTCAGGGGAAAGCTGTAACTCTGTGAGATGAATTATCAGAACTCTAAGCAGTTTCTCAGAAAGCTTCTTTCTAGATTTCATCTGAGGATATTTCCTTTTTCTCCATAGGCCTCTATGGGCATTGAAATATCAGTTTGCAATTTTCCACAAGAACAGGCTTAGCGAAAGGCTTCTTGAGGGGAAAGCTGTAACTCTGTGAGATGATTTCACAGAACACAAAGAAGATTCTCAGAAAGCTTCTTTCTCTTTCGTATCGGAGGATATTTCCCTTGGCCCTATAGTCTTCCAAGAGATACGAAATACAAGTCCTCAGATTCCACAGAAATAAGGCTAGCAAACAGGACCACGAAATACAGATGTAACTCTGTGAGTGGAAGTCACACATCACAAAGCAGTTTCTCAGAAAGCTTCTTTCCAGTTTTTCTCTGAGGATATTTTCTTTTTCACCAGAGCCATCTATGGGCTTCCAAATATCACTTTGCAAATTCCACAAGAACAGGCTTAGCGAAAGGATTCTTGAGGGGAAAGCTGTAACTCTGTGAGATGAATTAACAGAACACTAATCAGTTTCTCGGAAAGCTTCCTTCCAGATTTCATCTGAGGATATTTCCTTTTTCACCATAGCCCTCTATGGGCATGGAAATATCACTTTGCTATTTTCCACAAGAACAGGCTTAGTGAAAGGCTTCTTGAGGGGAAAGCTGTAACTCTGTGAGATGATTTCACAGAACACAAAGAAGATTCTCAGAAAACTTCCTTCTCTTTCGTATCGGAGGATATTTCCTTTGGCCCTATAGCCTTCCAAGGGATCCGAAATATCAGTCCTCAGATTCCACAAAAATAAGGCTAGCAAACAGATCCACGAAATACAGATGTAACTCTGTGAGTGGAAGTCACACATCACAAAGCACTTTCTCAGAAAGCTTCTTTCCAGTTTTTCTCTGAGGATATTTTCTTTTTTACCATAGCCATCTATGGGCTTCCAAATATCACTTTGCCAATTCCACAAGAACAGGCTTAGCGAACAGCTTCTTGAGGTGAAAGCTGTAACTCTGTGAGATGAATTAACAGAACACTACGCAGTTTCCAAGAAAACTTCTTTCCAGATTTCATCTGAGGATATTTCCTTTTTCACCGTAGCCCTCTAAGGGCATTGAAACATCACTTTGCA
This sequence comes from Macaca nemestrina, assembly GCF_043159975.1. Lineage (NCBI taxonomy): Eukaryota > Metazoa > Chordata > Mammalia > Primates > Cercopithecidae > Macaca > Macaca nemestrina. Next base: position 99,791,961 of record NC_092132.1, on the reverse strand, counting down.
AATTCCACAAGAACAGGCTTAGCAAAAGGTCTCTTGAGGGGAAAGCTGTAACTCTGTGAGATGAATTCACAGAACACAAAGAAGTTTCTCAGAAAGCTTCTTTCTCTTTGTTAGTTATCGGAGAATATTTCCTTTGGCCCTATAGTCTTCAAAGGAATTCGAAATATCAGTTCTCAGATACCACAGAAATAAGGCTAGCAAACAGAGCCACGAAATAGAGATGTAACTCTGTGTGTGGAAGTCACACATCACAAAGCAGTTTCTCAGAAAGCTTCTTTCCAGTTTTTCTCTGAGGATATTTTTTTTTCACCGTAGCCTCTATGGGCTTCCAAATATCACTTTGCAAATTCCACAAGAACGGGCTTAGCAAACGGTTTCTTGAGGGGAAACTGTAACTGTGTGAGATTAATTAACAGAACACTAAGCAGTTTCTCAGAAAGCTTCTTTCCAGATTTCATCTGAGGATATTTCCTTTTTCACCGTAGCCCTCTATGGGCATCGAAATATCACATTGCAAATTCCACAAGAACAGGCTCAGCGAAAGGCTTCTTGAGGGGAAAGCTGTAACACTGTGAGATGATTTCACAGAACTCAAAGAAGTTTCTCAGAAAGCTTCTTTCTCTTTGTTAGATATCGGAGGATATTTCCTTTGGCCCTATACTCTTCAACGGGAACCGAAATATCAGTTCTCAGATTCCACGGAAATAAGTCTAGCAAACAGATCCAAAAAATACAGATGTAACTCTCTGAGTGCAAGTCACACATCACAAAGCAGGTTCTCACAAAGCTTCTTTCCGGATTTCATCGGAGGATATTTGCATTTTCACCGTAGCCCTCTATGGGCATCGAAATATCACTTTGCAAATTCCACAAGAAAAGGCTTAGCGAAAGGCTTCTTGAGGGGAAAGCTGTAACTCTGTGAGATGATTTCACAGAACACAAAGAAGTTTCTCAGAAAGCTTCTTTCTCTTTGTTATCGGAGGATATTTCCTTTGGCCCTATAGTCTTCCAAGGGATCCGAAATGTAAGTCCTCAGATTCCACAGAAATAAGGCTAGCAAACAGATCCACGAAATACAGATGTAACTCTGTGAGTGGAAGTCACACATCACAAAGCAGTTTCTCAGAAAGCTTCTTTCCAGTTTTTCTCTGAGGAGATTTTCTTTTTCACCATAGGCCTCTATGGGCTTACAAATATAACTTTGCAAATTCCACAAAAACAGGCTTAGCGAAAGGCTTCTTGAGGGGAAAGCTGTAACTCTGTGAGATGATTTCACACAACACAAAGAAGTTACTCAGAAATCTTCTTTCTCTTTGTTACTTATCGGAGGATATTTCCTTTGGCCCTGTACTCTTCAAATGGAACCGAAATATCAGTTCTCAGATTCCACGGAAATGAGGCTAGCAAACATATCCACGAAATACAGATGTAACTCTGTGAGTGCAAGTCACACATCACTAAGCAGTTTGTCAGAAAGCTTCTTTCCAGATTTCATCTGAGGATATTTGCTTTTTCACCGTAGCCCTCTATGGACATCGAAATATTACTTTGCATATTCCACAAGAACAGGTTTAGAGAAAGGCGTCTTAAGGGGAAAGCTGTAACTCTGTGAGATGATTTCACAGAACACAAAGAAGTTTCTCAGAAAGTTTCTTTCTCTTTGTTAGTTATCGGAGGATATTTCCTTTGGCCCTATACTCTTCAACGGGAACCGAAATATCAGTTCTCAGATTCCACGGAAATAAGTCTAGCAAACAGATCCACAAAATACAGATGTAACTCTCTGAGTGCAAGTCACACATCACAAAGCAGGTTCTCACAAAGCTTTTTCCGGATTTCATCGGAGGATATTTGCTTTTTCACCGTAGCCCTCTATGGGCATCGAAATATCACTTTGCAAATTCCACAAGAAAAGGCTTAGCGATAGGCTTCTTGAGGGGAAAGCTGTAACTCTGTGAGATGATTTCACAGAACACAAAGAAGTTTCTCAGAAAGCTTCTTTCTCTTTGTTATCGGAGGATATTTCCTTTGGCCCTATAGTCTTCCAAGGGATCCGAAATATAAGTCCTCAGATTCCACAGAAATAAGGCTAGCAAACAGATCCACGAAATACAGATGTAACTCTGTGAGTGGAAGTCACACACCACAAAACAGTTTCTCAGAAAGCTACTTTCCAGATTTTCTCTGAGGACATTTTTTTTTCACCATAGCCCTCTATGGGCTTCCAAATATCACTTTGCAAATTCCACAAGAACAGGCTTAGCGAACGGCTTCTTCAGGGGAAAGCTGTAACTCTGTGAGATGAATTAACAGAACACTACGCAGTTTCCAAGAAAACTTCTTTCCAGATTTCATCTGAGGACATTTCCTTTTTCACCGTAGCCATCTATGGGCATCGAAATATCACATTGCAAATTCCACAAGAACAGGCTCAGCGAAAGGCTTCTTGAGGGGAAAGCTGTAACACTGTGAGATGATTTCACAGAACTCAAAGAAGTTTCTCAGAAAGCTTCTTTCTCTTTGTTAGATATTGGAGGATATTTCCTTTGGCCCTATACTCTTCAACGGGAACCGAAATATCAGTTCTCAGATTCCACGGAAATGAGTCTAGCAAACAGATCCACAAAATACAGATGTAACTCTCTGAGGGCAAGTCACACATCACAAAGCAGGTTCTCACAAAACTTCTTTCCGGATTTCATCTGAGGATATTTGCTTTTTCACCGTAGCCCTCTATGGGCATCGAAATATCACTTTTCAAATTCCACTAGAACAGGCTTAGCAAACGGCTTCTTCAGGGGAAAGCTGTAACTCTGTGAGATGAATTAAGAGAACACTAAGCAGTTTCTCAGAAAGCTTCTTTCTAGATTTCATCTGAGGATATTTCCTTTTTCTCCATAGGCCTCTATGGGCATCGAAATATCAGTTTGCAATTTTCCACAAGAACAGGCTTAGCGAAAGGCTTCTTGAGGGGAAAGCTGTAACTCTGTGAGATGATTTCACAGAACACAAAGAAGATTCTCAGAAAGCTTCTTTCTCTTTCGTATCGGAGGATATTTCCGTTGGCCCTATAGTCCTCCAAGGGATCCGAAATATAAGTTCTCAGATTCCACAGAAATAAGTCTAGCAAACAGATCCACGAAATACAGATGTAACTCTGTGAGTGGAAGTCACACATCACAAAGTAGTTTCTCAGAAAGCTTCTTTCCAGTTTTTCTCTGAGGATATTTTCTATATCACCATAGCCATCTATGGGCTTCCAAGTATCACTTTGCAAATTCCACAAGAACAGGCTTAGCGAACGGATTCTTGAGGGGAAAGCTGTAACTCTGTGAGATGAATTAACAGAACACTAAGCAGTTTCTCAGAAAGCTTCTCTTCAGATTTCATCTGAGGATATTTCCGTTTTCACCGTAGCCGACTATGGGCATCGAAATATCACTTTGCAAATTCCACAAGAACAGGCTTAGCGAAAGGCTTTTTGAGGGGAAAGCTGTAACTCTGTGAGATGATTTCACAGAACACTAAGAAGATTCTCAGAAAGCTTCCTTCTCTTTCATATCGGAGGATATTTCCTTTAGCCCTATAGTCTTCCAAGGGATAGGAAATACAAGTCGTCAGATTCCACAGAAATAAGGGAGCAAACAGGTCCACGAAATACAGATGTAACTCTGCGAGTGGAAGTCACACATCACAAAGCAGTTTCTCAGAAAGCTTCTTTCCAGTATTACTCTGAGGATATTTTCTTTTTCACCAGAGCCATCTATGGGCTTCCAAATATCACTTTGCAAATTCCACAAGAACAGGCTTAGCGAAAGGATTCTTGAGGGGAAAGCTGTAACTCTGTGAGATGAATTAACAGAACACTAATCAGTTTCTCGGAAAGCTTCCTTCCAGATTTCATCTGAGGATATTTCCTTTTTCACCATAGCCCTCTATGGGCATGGAAATATCACTTTGCTATTTTCCACAAGAACAGGCTTAGCGAAAGGCTTCTTGAGGGGAAAGCTGTAACTCTGTGAGATGATTTCACAGAACACAAAGAAGATTCTCAGAAAGCTTCCTTCTCTTTCGTATCGGAGGATATTTCCTTTGGCCCTATAGACTTTCAAGGGATCCGAAATATCAGTCCTCAGATTCCACAGAAATAAGGCTAGCAAACAGATCCACGAAATACAGATGTAACTCTGTGAGTGGAAGTCACACATCACAAAGCACTTTCTCAGAAAGCTTCTTTCCAGTTTTTCTCTGAGGATATTTTCTTTTTTACCATAGCCATCTATGGGCTTCCAAATATCAGTTTGCAAATTCCACAAGAACAGGCTTAGCGAACGGCTTCTTGAGGTGAAAGCTCTAAATCTGTGAGATGAATTAACAGAACACTACGCAGTTTCCAAGAAAACTTCTTTCCAGATTTCATCTGAGGATATTTCCTTTTTCACCGTAGCCCTCTAAGGGCATTGAAACATCACTTTGCAAATTCCACAAGAACAGGCTTAGCAAAAGGTCTCTTGAGGGGAAAGCTGTAACTCTGTGAGATGAATTCACAGAACACAAAGAAGTTTCTCAGAAAGCTTCTTTCTCTTTGTTAGTTATCGGAGAATATTTCCTTTGGCCCTATAGTCTTCAAAGGAATTCGAAATATCAGTTCTCAGATACCACAGAAATAAGGCTAGCAAACAGAGCCACGAAATAGAGATGTAACTCTGTGTGTGGAAGTCACACATCACAAAGCAGTTTCTCAGAAAGCTTCTTTCCAGTTTTTCCCTGAGGATATTTTTTTTTCACCGTAGCCCTCTATGGGCTTCCAAATATCACTTTGCGGGGGCGCGGAGCAAGATGGCCAAATAGGAACAGCTCCAGTCTCCAACTCCCAGCGCGAGCGACACAGAAGACCGGTGATTTCTGCATTTTCAACTGAGGTACTGGGTTCATCTCACTGGGGAGTGCCGGACAAATTCCACAAGAACGGGCTTAGCAAACGGTTTCTTGAGGGGAAACTGTAACTGTGTGAGATTAATTAACAGAACACTAAGCAGTTTCTCAGAAAGCTTCTTTCCAGATTTCATCTGAGGATATTTCCTTTTTCACCGTAGCCCTCTATAGGCATCGAATATCACATTGCAAATTCCACAAGAACAGGCTCAGCGAAAGGCTTCTTGAGGGGAAAGCTGTAACACTGTGAGATGATTTCACAGAACTCAAAGAAGTTTCTCAGAAAGCTTCTTTCTCTTTGTTAGATATCGGAGGATATTTCCTTTGGCCCTATACTCTTCAACGGGAACCGAAATATCAGTTCTCAGATTCCACGGAAATAAGTCTAGCAAACAGATCCACAAAATACAGATGTAACTCTCTGAGTGCAAGTCACACATCACAAAGCAGGTTCTCACAAAGCTTCTTTCCGGATTTCATCGGAGGATATTTGCTTTTTCACCGGAGCCCTCTATGGGCATCGAAATATCACTTTGCAAATTCCACAAGAAAAGGCTTAGCGAAAGGCTTCTTGAGGGGAAAACTGTAACTCTGTGAGATGATTTCACAGAACACAAAGAAGTTTCTCAGAAAGCTTCTTTCTCTTTGTTATCGGAGGATATTTCCTTTGGCCCTATAGTCTTCCAAGGGATCCGAAATATAAGTCCTCAGATTCCACAGAAATAAGGCTAGCAAACAGATCCACGAAATACAGATGTAACTCTGTGAGTGGAAGTCACACATCACAAAGCACTTTCTCAGAAAGCTTCTTTCCAGTTTTTCTCTGAGGATATTTTCTTTTTTACCATAGCCATCTATGGGCTTCCAAATATCAGTTTGCAAATTCCACAAGAACAGGCTTAGCGAACGGCTTCTTGAGGTGAAAGCTCTAAATCTGTGAGATGAATTAACAGAACACTAAGCAGTTTCCAAGAAAACTTCTTTCCAGATTTCATCTGAGGATATTTCCTTTTTCACCGTAGCCCTCTAAGGGCATTGAAACATCACTTTGCAAATTCCACAAGAACAGGCTTAGCAAAAGGTCTCTTGAGGGGAAAGCTGTAACTCTGTGAGATGAATTCACAGAACACAAAGAAGTTTCTCAGAAAGCTTCTTTCTCTTTGTTAGTTATCGGAGAATATTTCCTTTGGCCCTATAGTCTTCAAAGGAATTCGAAATATCAGTTCTCAGATACCACAGAAATAAGGCTAGCAAACAGAGCCACGAAATAGAGATGTAACTCTGTGTGTGGAAGTCACACATCACAAAGCAGTTTCTCAGAAAGCTTCTTTCCAGTTTTTCCCTGAGGATATTTTTTTTTCACCGTAGCCCTCTATGGGCTTCCAAATATCACTTTGCGGGGGCGCGGAGCAAGATGGCCAAATAGGAACAGCTCCAGTCTCCAACTCCCAGCGCGAGCGACACAGAAGACCGGTGATTTCTGCATTTTCAACTGAGGTACTGGGTTCATCTCACTGGGGAGTGCCGGACAAATTCCACAAGAACGGGCTTAGCAAACGGTTTCTTGAGGGGAAACTGTAACTGTGTGAGATTAATTAACAGAACACTAAGCAGTTTCTCAGAAAGCTTCTTTCCAGATTTCATCTGAGGATATTTCCTTTTTCACCGTAGCCCTCTATAGGCATCGAATATCACATTGCAAATTCCACAAGAACAGGCTCAGCGAAAGGCTTCTTGAGGGGAAAGCTGTAACACTGTGAGATGATTTCACAGAACTCAAAGAAGTTTCTCAGAAAGCTTCTTTCTCTTTGTTAGATATCGGAGGATATTTCCTTTGGCCCTATACTCTTCAACGGGAACCGAAATATCAGTTCTCAGATTCCACGGAAATAAGTCTAGCAAACAGATCCACAAAATACAGATGTAACTCTCTGAGTGCAAGTCACACATCACAAAGCAGGTTCTCACAAAGCTTCTTTCCGGATTTCATCGGAGGATATTTGCTTTTTCACCGGAGCCCTCTATGGGCATCGAAATATCACTTTGCAAATTCCACAAGAAAAGGCTTAGCGAAAGGCTTCTTGAGGGGAAAACTGTAACTCTGTGAGATGATTTCACAGAACACAAAGAAGTTTCTCAGAAAGCTTCTTTCTCTTTGTTATCGGAGGATATTTCCTTTGGCCCTATAGTCTTCCAAGGGATCCGAAATATAAGTCCTCAGATTCCACAGAAATAAGGCTAGCAAACAGATCCACGAAATACAGATGTAACTCTGTGAGTGGAAGTCACACATCACAAAGCACTTTCTCAGAAAGCTTCTTTCCAGTTTTTCTCTGAGGATATTTTCTTTTTTACCATAGCCATCTATGGGCTTCCAAATATCAGTTTGCAAATTCCACAAGAACAGGCTTAGCGAACGGCTTCTTGAGGTGAAAGCTCTAAATCTGTGAGATGAATTAACAGAACACTAAGCAGTTTCCAAGAAAACTTCTTTCCAGATTTCATCTGAGGATATTTCCTTTTTCACCGTAGCCCTCTAAGGGCATTGAAACATCACTTTGCAAATTCCACAAGAACAGGCTCAGCGAAAGGCTTCTTGAGGGGAAAGCTGTAACACTGTGAGATGATTTCACAGAACTCAAAGAAGTTTCTCAGAAAGCTTCTTTCTCTTTGTTAGATATCGGAGGATATTTCCTTTGGCCCTATACTCTTCAACGGGAACCGAAATATCAGTTCTCAGATTCCACGGAAATAAGTCTAGCAAACAGATCCACAAAATACAGATGTAACTCTCTGAGTGCAAGTCACACATCACAAAGCAGGTTCTCACAAAGCTTCTTTCCGGATTTCATCGGAGGATATTTGCTTTTTCACCGGAGCCCTCTATGGGCATCGAAATATCACTTTGCAAATTCCACAAGAAAAGGCTTAGCGAAAGGCTTCTTGAGGGGAAAACTGTAACTCTGTGAGATGATTTCACAGAACACAAAGAAGTTTCTCAGAAAGCTTCTTTCTCTTTGTTATCGGAGGATATTTCCTTTGGCCCTATAGTCTTCCAAGGGATCCGAAATATAAGTCCTCAGATTCCACAGAAATAAGGCTAGCAAACAGATCCACGAAATACAGATGTAACTCTGTGAGTGGAAGTCACACATCACAAAGCACTTTCTCAGAAAGCTTCTTTCCAGTTTTTCTCTGAGGATATTTTCTTTTTTACCATAGCCATCTATGGGCTTCCAAATATCAGTTTGCAAATTCCACAAGAACAGGCTTAGCGAACGGCTTCTTGAGGTGAAAGCTCTAAATCTGTGAGATGAATTAACAGAACACTAAGCAGTTTCCAAGAAAACTTCTTTCCAGATTTCATCTGAGGATATTTCCTTTTTCACCGTAGCCCTCTAAGGGCATTGAAACATCACTTTGCAAATTCCACAAGAACAGGCTTAGCAAAAGGTCTCTTGAGGGGAAAGCTGTAACTCTGTGAGATGAATTCACAGAACACAAAGAAGTTTCTCAGAAAGCTTCTTTCTCTTTGTTAGTTATCGGAGAATATTTCCTTTGGCCCTATAGTCTTCAAAGGAATTCGAAATATCAGTTCTCAGATACCACAGAAATAAGGCTAGCAAACAGAGCCACGAAATAGAGATGTAACTCTGTGTGTGGAAGTCACACATCACAAAGCAGTTTCTCAGAAAGCTTCTTTCCAGTTTTTCCCTGAGGATATTTTTTTTTCACCGTAGCCCTCTATGGGCTTCCAAATATCACTTTGCGGGGGCGCGGAGCAAGATGGCCAAATAGGAACAGCTCCAGTCTCCAACTCCCAGCGCGAGCGACACAGAAGACCGGTGATTTCTGCATTTTCAACTGAGGTACTGGGTTCATCTCACTGGGGAGTGCCGGACAAATTCCACAAGAACGGGCTTAGCAAACGGTTTCTTGAGGGGAAACTGTAACTGTGTGAGATTAATTAACAGAACACTAAGCAGTTTCTCAGAAAGCTTCTTTCCAGATTTCATCTGAGGATATTTCCTTTTTCACCGTAGCCCTCTATAGGCATCGAATATCACATTGCAAATTCCACAAGAACAGGCTCAGCGAAAGGCTTCTTGAGGGGAAAGCTGTAACACTGTGAGATGATTTCACAGAACTCAAAGAAGTTTCTCAGAAAGCTTCTTTCTCTTTGTTAGATATCGGAGGATATTTCCTTTGGCCCTATACTCTTCAACGGGAACCGAAATATCAGTTCTCAGATTCCACGGAAATAAGTCTAGCAAACAGATCCACAAAATACAGATGTAACTCTCTGAGTGCAAGTCACACATCACAAAGCAGGTTCTCACAAAGCTTCTTTCCGGATTTCATCGGAGGATATTTGCTTTTTCACCGGAGCCCTCTATGGGCATCGAAATATCACTTTGCAAATTCCACAAGAAAAGGCTTAGCGAAAGGCTTCTTGAGGGGAAAACTGTAACTCTGTGAGATGATTTCACAGAACACAAAGAAGTTTCTCAGAAAGCTTCTTTCTCTTTGTTATCGGAGGATATTTCCTTTGGCCCTATAGTCTTCCAAGGGATCCGAAATATAAGTCCTCAGATTCCACAGAAATAAGGCTAGCAAACAGATCCACGAAATACAGATGTAACTCTGTGAGTGGAAGTCACACATCACAAAGCACTTTCTCAGAAAGCTTCTTTCCAGTTTTTCTCTGAGGATATTTTCTTTTTTACCATAGCCATCTATGGGCTTCCAAATATCAGTTTGCAAATTCCACAAGAACAGGCTTAGCGAACGGCTTCTTGAGGTGAAAGCTCTAAATCTGTGAGATGAATTAACAGAACACTAAGCAGTTTCCAAGAAAACTTCTTTCCAGATTTCATCTGAGGATATTTCCTTTTTCACCGTAGCCCTCTAAGGGCATTGAAACATCACTTTGCAAATTCCACAAGAACAGGCTTAGCAAAAGGTCTCTTGAGGGGAAAGCTGTAACTCTGTGAGATGAATTCACAGAACACAAAGAAGTTTCTCAGAAAGCTTCTTTCTCTTTGTTAGTTATCGGAGAATATTTCCTTTGGCCCTATAGTCTTCAAAGGAATTCGAAATATCAGTTCTCAGATACCACAGAAATAAGGCTAGCAAACAGAGCCACGAAATAGAGATGTAACTCTGTGTGTGGAAGTCACACATCACAAAGCAGTTTCTCAGAAAGCTTCTTTCCAGTTTTTCCCTGAGGATATTTTTTTTTCACCGTAGCCCTCTATGGGCTTCCAAATATCACTTTGCGGGGGGGCGGAGCAAGATGGCCAAATAGGAACAGCTCCAGTCTCCAACTCCCAGTGCGAGCGACACAGAAGACCGGTGATTTCTACATTTTCAACTGAGGTACTGGGTTCATCTCACTGGGGAGTGCTGGACAAATTCCACAAGAACGGGCTTAGCAAACGGTTTCTTGAGGGGAAACTGTAACTGTGTGAGATTAATTAACAGAACACTAAGCAGTTTCTCAGAAAGCTTCTTTCCAGATTTCATCTGAGGATATTTCCTTTTTCACCGTAGCCCTCTATGGGCATCGAAATATCACATTGCAAATTCCACAAAAACAGGCTCAGCGTAAGGCTTCTTGAGGGGAAAGCTGTAACACTGTGAGATGATTTCACACATATCAAAGAAGTTTCTCAGAAAGCTTCTTTCTCTTTGTTAGATATCGGAGGATATTTCCTTTGGCCCTATACTCTTCAACGGGAACCGAAATATCAGTTCTCAGATTCCACGGAAATAAGTCTAGCAAACAGATCCACAAAATACAGATGTAACTCTCTGAGTGCAAGTCACACATCACAAAGCAGGTTCTCACAAAGCTTCTTTCCGGATTTCATCGGAGGATATTTGCTTTTTCACCGTAGCCCTCTATGGGCATCGAAATATCACTTTGCAAATTCCACAAGAAAAGGCTTAGCGATAGGCTTCTTGAGGGGAAAGCTGTAACTCTGTGAGATGATTTCACAGAACACAAAGAAGTTTCTCAGAAAGCTTCTTTCTCTTTGTTATCGGAGGATATTTCCTTTGGCCCTATAGTCTTCCAAGGGATCCGAAATATAAGTCCTCAGATTCCACAGAAATAAGGCTAGCAAACAGATCCACGAAATACAGATGTAACTCTGTGAGTGGAAGTCACACATCACAAAGCAGTTTCTCAGAAAGCTTCTTTCCAGTTTTTCTCTGAGGATATTTTCTTTTTCACCATAGGCCTCTATGGGCTTCCAAATATCACTTTGCAAATTCCACAAAAACAGGCTTAGCGAAAGGCTTCTTGAGGGGAAAGCTGTAACTCTGTGAGATGATTTCACACAACACAAAGAAGTTACTCAGAAAGCTTCTTTCTCTTTGTTACTTATCGGAGGATATTTCCTTTGGCCCTATACTCTTCAAATGGAACCGAAATATCAGTTCTCAGATTCCACGGAAATGAGGCTAGCAAACATATCCACGAAATACAGATGTAACTCTGTGAGTGCAAGTCACACATCACTAAGCAGTTTGTCAGAAAGCTTCTTTCCAGATTTCATCTGAAGATATTTGCTTTTTCACCGTAGCCATCTATGGACATCGAAATATCACTTTGCATATTCCACAAGAACAGGCTTAGAGAAAGGCGTCTTAAGGGGAAAGCTGTAACTCTGTGAGATGATTTCACAGAACACAAAGAAGTTTCTCAGAAAGTTTCTTTCTCTTTGTTAGTTATCAGAAGATATTTCCTTTGTCCCTATAGTCCTCAAAGGGATCCGAAATATCTGTTCTCAGATCCACAGAAATAAGCCTAGCAAACAGATCCACGAAATACAGATGTAACTCTGTGAGTGGAAGTCACACACCACAAAACAGTTTCTCAGAAAGCTACTTTCCAGCTTTTCTCTGAGGATATTTTCTTTTTCACCATAGCCCTCTATGGGCTTCCAAATATCACTTTGCAAATTCCACAAGAACAGGCTTAGCGAACGGCTTCTTCAGGGGAAAGCTGTAACACTGTGAGATGAATTAACAGAACACTACGCAGTTTCCAAGAAAACTTCTTTCCAGGTTTCATCTGAGGATATTTCCTTTTTCACCGTAGCCCTCTATGGGCATCGAAATATCACATTGCAAATTCCACAAGAACAGGCTCAGCGAAAGGCTTCTTGAGGGGAAAGTTGTAACACTGTGAGATGATTTCACAGAACTCAAAGAAGTTTCTCAGAAAGCTTCTTTCTCTTTGTTAGATATCGGAGGATATTTCCTTTGGCCCTATACTCTTCAACGGGAACCGAAATATCAGTTCTCAGATTCCACGGAAATAAATCTAGCAAACAGATCCACAAAATACAGATGTAACTCTCTGAGGGCAAGTCACACATCACAAAGCAGGTTCTCACAAAGCTTCTTTCCGGATTTCATCGGAGGATATTTGCTTTTTCACTGTAGCCCTGTATGGGCATCGAAATATCACTTTGCAAATTCCACAAGAACAGGCTTAGCGAACGGCTTCTTCAGGGGAAAGCTGTAACTCTGTGAGATGAATTAACAGAACACTAAGCAGTTTCTCAGAAAGCTTCTTTCTAGATTTCATCTGAGAATATTTCCTTTTTCTCCATAGGCCCCTATGGGCATCGAAATATCAGTTTGCAATTTTCCACAAGAACAGGCTTAGCGAAAGGCTTCTTGAGGGGAAAGCTGTAACTCTGTGAGATGATTTCACAGAACACAAAGAAGATTCTCAGAAAGCTTCTTTCTCTTTCGTATCGGAGGATATTTCCGTTGGCCGTATAGTCCTCCAAGGGATCCTAAATATAAGTCCTCAGATTCCACAGAAATAAGGCTAGCAAACAGATCCACGAAATACAGATGTAACACTGTGAGTGGAAGTCACACATCACAAAGCAGTTTCTCAGAAAGCTTCTTTCCAGTTTTTCTCTGAGGAGATTTTCTTTTTCATCATAGGCCTCTATGGGCTTCCAAATACCACTTTGCAAATTCCACAAAAACAGGCTTAGCGAAAGGCTTCTTGAGGGGAAAGCTGTAACACTGTGAGATGATTTCACACAACACAAAGAAGTTACTCAGAAAGCTTCTTTCTCTTTGTTACTTATCGGAGGATATTTCCTTTGGCCCTATACTCTTCAAATGAAACCGAAATATCAGTTCTCAGATTCCACGGAAATGAGGCTAGCAAACATATCCACGAAATACAGATGTAACTCTGCGAGTGCAAGTCACACATCACTAAGCAGTTTGTCAGAAAGCTTCTTTCCAGATTTCATCTGAGGATATTTGCTTTTTCACCGTAGCCCTCTATGGGCATCGAAATATCACTTTGCATATTCCACAAGAACAGGCTTAGAGAAAAGCGTCTTAAGGGGAAAGCTGTAACTCTGTGAGATGATTTCACAGAACACAAAGAAGTTTCTCAGAAAGTTTCTTTCTCTTTGTTAGTTATCGGAGAATATTTCCTTTGTGCCTATAGTCCTCAAGGGGATCCGAAATATCTGTTCTCAGATCCACAGAAATAAGGCTAGCAAACAGATCCACGAAATACAGATGTAACTCTGTGAGTGGAAGTCACACACCACAAAACAGTTTCTCAGAAAGCTACTTTCCAGATTTTCTCTTAGGATATTTTCTTTTTCACCATAGCCCTCTATGGGCTTCCAAATATCACTTTGCAAATTCCACAAGAACAGGCTTAGCGAACGGCTTCTTCAGGGGAAAGCTGTAACTCTGTGAGATGAATTAACAGAACACTAAGCAGTTTCTCAGAAAGCTTCTTTTCAGATTTCATCTGAGGATATTTCCTTTTTCACCATAGCCGTCTATGGGCATAGAAATATCACTTTGCAAATTCCACAAGAACAGGCTTCGCGAAAGGCTTTTTGAGGGGAAAGCTGTAACTCTGTGAGATGATTTCACAGAACACAAAGAAGATTCTCAGAAAGCTTCCTTCTCTTTCGTATCGGAGGACATTTCCTTTGGCCCTATAGTCTTCCAAGGGATCCGAAATACAAGTCCTCAGATTCCACAGAAATAAGGCTAGCAAACAGGTCCACTAAATACAGATGTAACTCTGTGAGTGGAAGTCACACATCACAAAGCAGTTTCTCAGAAAGCTTCTTTCCAGTTTTTCTCTGAGGATATTTTCTTTTTCACCAGAGCCATCTATGGGCTTCCAAATATCACTTTGCAAATTCCACAAGAACAGGCTTAGCGAAAGGCTTCTTGAGGGGAAAGCTGTAACTCTGTGAGATGCATTAACAGAACACTAATCAGTTTCTCGGAAAGCTTCCTTCCAGATTTCATCTGAGGATATTTCCTTTTTCACCATAGCCCTCTATGGTCATGGAAATATCACTTTGCTATTTTCCACAAGAACAGGCTTAGCGAAAGGCTTCTTGAGGGGAAAGCTGTAACTCTGTGAGATGATTTCACAGAACACAAAGAAGATTCTCAGAAAGCTTCCTTCTCTTTCGTATCGGAGGACATTTCCTTCGGCCCCATAGTCTTCCAAGGGTTCCGAAATGCAAGTCCTCAGATTCCACAGAAATAAGGCTAGCAAACAGGTCCACGAAATACAGATGTAACTCTGTGAGTGGAAGTCACACATCACAAAGCAGTTTCTCAGAAAGCTTCTTTCCAGTTTTTCTCTGAGGATATTTTCTTTTTCACCAGAGCCATCTATGGGCTTCCAAATATCACTTTGCAAATTCCACAAGAACAGGCTTAGCGAAAGGATTCTTTAGGGGAAAGATGTAACTCTGTGAGATGAATTAACAGAACACTAAGCAGTTTCTCAGAAATCTCTTTCCAGATTTCATCTGAGGATATTTCCTTTTTTCACCGTTGCCCTCTATGGGCATCGAAATATCACTTTGCAAATTCCACAAGAACAGGCTTAGCGAAAGGCTTCTTGAGGAAAAACCTGTAACTCTGTGAGATGATTTCACAGAACACAAAGAAGTTTCTCAGAAAGCTTCTTTCTCTTTGTTAGTTATTGGAGGATATTCCCTTAGCCCTATAGTGTTCCAAGGGATCCAAAATATCAGTTATCAGATTCCACGGAAAGAAGGCTAGCAAACAGATCCACGAAATACAGATGTAACTCTGTGAGTGGAAGTCACACATCACAAAGCAGTTTCTCAGAAAGCTTCTTTCCAGTTTTTCTCTGAGGATATTTTCTTTTTCACCATAGCCCTCTATCGGCTTCCAAATATCACTTTACAAATTCCAGAAGAACAGGCTTAGGGAACTGCTTCTTGAATGGAAAGCTGTAACTCTTTGAGATGAATTAACAGAACACTAAGCAGTTTCTCAGAAAGTTTCTTTCCAGATTTCATCCGAGGATATTTCCTTTTTCACCGTAGCCCTCTATGGGCATCGAAATATCACTTTCCAAATTCAACAAGAACAGGCTTAGCGAAAGGCTTCTTGAGGGGAAAGCTGTAACTCTGTGAGATGAATTAACAGAACAGTAAGCAGTTTCTCAGAAAGCTTCTTTCCAGTTTTCATCTGAGGATATTTCCTTTTTCAACATAGCCCTCCATGGGCTTCCAAATATCACTTTGCAAATTCCATAAGAACAGTCTTAGTGAAAGGCTTCATGAGGGGAAGGCTGTAACTCTGTGACATGATTTCACAGAACAAAAAGAAGTTTCACAGAAAGCTTCTTTATCTTTGTTATCGGAGGATATTTCCTTTGGCCTTATAGTCTTCAAAGTGATCCGAAGTATCAGTTCTCAGGTTCCACAGAAATAAGGCTAGCAAACAGCTTCACGAAATACTGCTGTAACACTGAGAGTGGAAGTCACACATCACAAATCAGTTTCTCACAAAGCTTCTTTCCAATTTTTTTTTTGTGGATATTTTCTTTTTCACCATAGCCCCCTAAGGGCTTCCAAATATCACTTTGCAAATTCCACAAGAACAGGCTTACCGAACGGCTTCTTGACGGGAAAGCTGTAACTCTGTGAGATGAATTAACAGAACACTAAGCAGTTTCTCAGAAATCTTCTTTCCAGTTTTCATCTGAGGATATTTCCTTTTTCACCATAGCCCTCCCTGGGCTTCCAAATATCACTTTGCAAATTCCTCAAGAACAGGCTTACCGAACGGCTTCTTGACGGGAAAGCTGTAACTCTGTTTGATGATTTAACAGAACACTAAGAATTTTTTTGGAAAGATTCTTTCCTGTTTTCATCTGAGGATATTTCCTTTTTCACAATAGCCCTCCATGGCCTTCTAAATATCACTTTGCAAATTCCCAGAGAACAGTCTTAGCGAAAGGCTTCTTGAGGGGAAAGCTGTAACTCTGTGAGATGAATTCACAGAACACAAAGAGATTTCTCAGAAATCTTCTTTCTCTTTGTTATCGGAGGATATTTTCTTTGGCCCTATGGTCTTCAAAGGGATCCGAAATATCTGTTCTCAGAATCCACAGAAATAAGGCTAGCAGACAGATCCACGAAATGCAGCTGTAACTCTGTGAGTGGAAGTCACACATCACAAAGCAGTTTCTCAGAAAGCTTCTTTCCAGTTTTTCTCTGAGGATATTTTCTTTTTCACCATAGCCCTCTAGGGGCTTCCAAATATCACTTTGCAAATTCCACAAGAGCAGGCTTAGCGAACGGCTTCTTGAGGGGAAAGCTGTAACTCTGTGAGATGAATTAACAGAACACTAAGCAGTTTCTCAGAAAGCTTCTTTCCAGATTTCATCTGAGGATATTTTTTTTCACCGTAGCCCTCTATGGGCATGGAAATATCACTTTGCAAATTCCACAAGAACAGGCTTAGCGAAAGGCTTCTTGAGGGGAAAGCTGTAACTCTCTGAGATGATTTCACAGAACACAAAGAAGTTTCTCAGAAAGCTTCTTTTCCCACTTTTATTTGAGGAAATTCCTTTGTCCCTGTAGTCTTCAAAGGATTCCGAAATATCAATTGTCTGATTCCACAGAAATAAGGCTAGCAAAAAGCTCCATGGAATACAGCTCTAACTTTGAGTGGAAGTCACACATCACAAAGCAGTGTCTCAGAAAGTTTATTTCCACTTTTTATCTGAGTATATTTTCTTTTTCACCGTAGACCTCTATGGGCTTCAAAATATCACTTTGCAAATTCTACAAGAACAGTCGTATTGAAAAGCTTCTGGAAGGGAAAGCTGTAACTCTGTGAGACGAATTCACAGAACACAAAGTAATTTCTCAGAAGGATTCTTTTCGGTTTTTATCTGAGAATATTTTTACTTTCACCATAGCCCTCCGTGGGCTTCCAAATATCTCTTTGAAAATTCCACAAGAACAGTCTTAGCGAAAGGCTTCTTGAGGGACAAGCTGTAACACTCTGAGATCAACTCACAGATCATAAAGAAGTTTCTCAGAAAGCTTCTTTCTCATTTTTATCGCAGGATATTTCCTTTGGCCTTATAGTCTTCAAAGGGATCCGAAATATCAGTTCTTAGATACCACAGAAATAATGCTAGCAAAAAGCTCTATGAAATAGAGCTGTGCCTCTGACAGATGAATTGACAGAACTCAAAGCAGTTTCTCAGAAATCTTCTTTAAAGTTTTTATCTGAGGATGTTTTCTTTTTCACCATAGCCCTCTACGGGCTTCCAAATATCACTTTGATTACTCCTCAAGAAGAGTCTTAGCGAAGGGCTTCTCGAGCTTAAAGCTGTAACTCGGTGAGATGAATTCACAGAACACAAAGCAGTTTCTCAGAAGCTTCCTTCCAGTTTTTATCTGACGATATTTTCTTTTTCACCATAGCCCTCCTAGGGGTTCCAAATATCACTTTAAAATTCTACAAAAACAGTTTAAGCGAAAGGCTTCTTGAGAGGAAAGCTGTAACTCTGTGAGATGAACTCACAGGTCACAAAGAAGTTTCTCTGAAAGCTTCTTTCACATTTTCATTAGAAGATATTTCCTTTGGCCCTATAGCCTTCCAAGGGATCAGAAATATTAGTTCTCAGATTCCCCAGTAATAATGCTAGGAAAAAACTCCATGAAATACAGTTGTAACTCTGTGAGTGAAAGTCTCACATCACAAAGCAGTTTCTCCGAAAGCTTCTTTCCATTTTTTATCTGAGAATATTTTCTTTTTCACCATTGCCCTCTATGGGCTTCCAAACATCAATTTGCAAAATCCATAAGAACAGTCTTAGCGAATGGCTTCTTGATGGGAAAGCTGTAAATCTGTGAGATGAATTCACAGAACACAAAGCTGTTTCTCGGAAAGCTTCTTTCCAGTTTTTGTCTGGGGATATTTTCTTTTTCATCATAGCCCTCTATGTGTTTCCAAATATCACTTTGCAAATTCCACAAGAACGGACTTAGCCAAAGGTTTCTTGATGGAAAAGCTGTAACTCTGTGAGATGAACTCACAGATCACAAAGAAGTTTCTCAGAAAGCTTCTTTCTCATTTTTATCGTAGGACATTTTCTTTGGTCCTATAGATACAAAGGGATCCGAAACATCATTTCTCAGATTCCAGTGAAATAAGGCCAGCAAAAAGCTCCATGAAATACAGCACTGACTCATTGAGTGGAAGTCACACATCACAAAGCTGTTTCTCAGAAATCTTCTTTCCAGTTTTTACCTGAGGATATTTTCTTTTGCACTATAGCGCACTATGGGCTTCCAAATATCACTTTGCAAATTCCACAGGAACAGTCTTAGCGAACGGCTTCTTGAGGGGAAAGCTCTAACTCTGTGAGATGAATTCACAGAACACAAAGCAGTTTCTCAGAAATCTTCCTTCCTGTTTTTATCTCAGGATATTTTCTTTTTCACCACAGCCCTCCTAGGGCTTCCAAATATCACTTTGCAAATTCCACAAGAACAGTCTTAGCGAAAGTCTTCTTGAGGGGAAAGCTGTAACACTTTGAGATGAACTCACAGATCAAAAAGAAGTTTCTCAGATATATTCTTTCTCATTTTTATCAAAGGATATTTCCTTTGGCCCAATAGTCTTCAAAGGGATCCGAAATATCAGTTTTCAGATTTCACAGAAACAAGGCTAGCAAAAAGATTCACAAAATACAGCTCTAACACAGTGTGTGGAAGTCACACATCACAAAGCAGTTTCTCAGAAAGCTTCCTTTCAGTTTTTATCTGAGGATATTTTCTTTTTCACCATAGCCCTCTACGGTCTTCCAAGTATCACTTTGCAATTTCCACAAGAACAGTCTTAGCCAAAGGCTTCTTGAAGGAAAAGCTGTAACTCTGTGAGATGAATTCCAGGAACACAAAGCTGTTTCTTAGAAAGCTTCTTTCCAGTGTTTATCTGACGATATTTTCTTTTTCACCATAGCCCTCTATGTGCTTCCAAATATCACTTTGCAAATTCCACAAGAACAGTCTTAGTGAACGGCTTCTTGAGGGGAAAGCTGTAACTCTGTGAGATATTTTAACAGAACACAATGCAGTTTCTCAGAAAGTTTCTTTTCACTTTTTATATGAGGATATTTTCCTTTTCACCATGACCGTCCACGGGATTCCATATATCACTTTGCAAGTTCCACAAGAACAGTCTTAGCGAAAGCCTTCTTGAGATGAAAGATGTAACTCCATGAGATGAATTCACAGATCACAAAGAAGTTTCTCCGAAAGCTTCTTCCTCATTTTTATGGGAGGATATTTCTTTTGGCCATATAGTCTTCAAAGGGATCCGAAGTATCAGTTCTCCGAATCCACGGAAATAAGGCAAGCAAACAGGTCCACGAAATACAGCTGTAACTCAGTGAGTGGAAGACACACATCATAAAGGAGTTTGTCGGAAAGGTTCTTTCCAGTTTTTCTCTGAGGATATTTACTTTTTCACAATAGACCTCTAAGTGCTTTCAAATATCACTTTGCAAATTCCACAAGAACAATTCTTAGAGAAAGGCTTCTTGAGAGGTAAGTTGTAACTCTGTGAGATGAATTCACAGAACACAAAACAGTTTCTCAGAAAGCGTCTTTCCAGGTTTTATCTGAGGATGCTTTCTTTTTTCCATAGCTCTCTATGGAACTCCAAATTTCACTTTGCAAATTCCACAAAAACAGGCTTAGCGAACGGCTCTTGAGGGGAAAGCTGTAACTCTGTGAGATGATTTAATAGAACACAAAGCAGATTCTCATAAAGCTTCTTTCCAGTTTTTATCTGAGGATATTTTCTTTTTCACCATAACCGTCATTTGGCTTCCATATATCACATTGCAAATTCCACAAAAACAGTCTCAGCAAAAGGCTTCTTGAGGGGAAAGCTGTAACTGTGAGATGAATTCACAGATCACAAAGGCGTTTCTCAGAAAGCTTCTTTCTCATATTTATCCTGGGATATTTCCTTTTGCCCTATATTCTTCATAGGGATCCGAGATATCAGTTCTCGAATTCCACAGAAATAAGGCTAGCAAACAGCTCCAAGAAATACAGCTGTAACTCAGTGACTGGAATTCACACATCACAAAGCAGTTTCTCAGAAAGGTTCTTTCCAGTTTTTATCTGAGGACATTTTCTTTTTCACCATAACCCTCTATGGGCTTCCAAACATCAATTTGCAAATTCCATAAGAACAGTCTTAGCGAACGGCTTCTTGAAGGGGAAGCTGTAACTCTGAGATGAATTCACAGAACACAAAGCAGTTTCTCAGAAAGCTCCTTTCCAGTGTTTATCTGAGGATATCTTCTTTTTCACCATAGCCCTCTAAGGGCTTCTGAATATCACTTTGCAAATTCCACTAGAACAGTCTTAACTAACGGCTTCTTGAGGGCAAAGCTGTAACTCTGTGAGATGATTTAACAGAACACAAAGCAGTTTCTCAGAAAGCTTCTTTTCAGTTTTTATCTAAGGGTATTTCCTTTTGCACTGTAACCCTGCATGGGCTTGCGAATATCACTTTGCAAATTCCAAAACAACAGTCTTAGCGAACGGCTTCTTGAGGTGAAAGCTGTAACTCCGTTAGATGAATTAACAGATCACAAAGCATTTTCTCAGAAAGCTTCCTGCCAGTTTCTTCTGAGGATAGTTTCTTTTTCACCTTAGGCCTCTATGGGCTTCCTAATATCACTTGACAAATTCCACAAGAACAGCCTTAGTGAACGGCATCTTGAGGGGAAAGCTGTAACTCTGGGAGATGAATTCACAGGGTATGAAGCTGGTTCTCAGAAAGCTTCTTTCCAGTTTTAATCTGAGGATATTTCCCTTTTCACCATAGCCCTCCATGGGCTTCCAAATATCACTTTGCAAATTCCACAATAACAGTCTTACCGAAAGGCTTGTTGAGGGGAAAGCTGTAACTCTGTGAGATGAATTCACAGATCACAAAGCAGTTTCTCAGAAAGCTTCTTTCTCATTTTTATCGTAGGATATTTTATTTGGCCCTATCGTCTTCAAAGGGATCCAAAATATCAGTTTTCAGATTGCACAGAAATAAGGCTAGCAAACAGCTTCACGAAATACAGCTGTAACTCTGTGAGTGGAAGTCACACATCACAAAGCAGTTTCTCAGAAAGCTTCCTTCCAGTTTTTCTCTGACGATATTTTCTTTTTCACCTTAGCCTTCTACGGGCTTCCAAATATCACTTTGCAAATTCCACATGAAGAGTCTTAGCGAATGGCTTCTTGAGGGGAAAGCTGTAACTTCGTGAGATGAATTAACAGAACACAAAGCAGTTTCTCAGAAAGCTTCTTTCCAGTTTTTTTCTGAGGATACTTTCTTTTTCAGCGTAACCCTCCATTGGCTTCCAAATATAACTTTACAAATTCCACAAGAACAATCTTAGCATAAGGCTTCTTGAGGGGAAAGCTGTAACTCTGTGAGATGAATTCACAGATTACAAAGAAGTTTCTCAGAAAGCTTCTTTCTCATTTTTATCGGAGGATATTTACTTTGGCCCTATTGTCTTTAAAGGGATCCGAAATATCAGTTCTCTTATTCCACAGAAATAAGGCTAACAATCAGCTGCAAGAAATACAGCTGGTACTCAATGAGTGGAAGTCACACATCACAAAGCTGTTTCTCAGAAAGCTTCTTTCCTGTTTTTATCTGAGGATATTTTCTTTTTCAGCATAGCCCTCTATAGGCTTCCAAATATCACTTTGCAAATTCCACAAGAACAGTCTTAGCGAAAGGCTTCTTGAGGGTAAAGCTGTGTCTGTTTGAGATGAATTTACAGATCACAAAGAAGTTTCTCAGAAAGCTTCTTTCTCATTTTTATCGGAGGATATTTCCTTTGGCCCTATCTTCTTCAAAGTGATCTGACATATGAGGTCTCAGATTCCACAGAAATAAGGCTAGCAAACAGCTCCATGAAATACAGCTATAACTCAGTGAGTGGATGTCACATATCACAATGCAGTTTCTCAGAAAGCTTCCTTCTAGTTTTTATCTGAGGATGTTTTCTTTTTCACCTTAGCCCTCTATGGGCTTTCCAATATGACTTTTCAAATTCCACAAGAACAGTCTTAAAGAACGGCTTCTTGAGGGGAAAGCTGTTACTCTCTGAGATGAATTAAGAGAACACAAAGCTGGTTCTCAGAAAGCTTCTTTCCATTTTTTTCTGAGGATTTTTTCTTTTTCACCATTGCCCTCCATGGGCTTCCAAATATCACTTTGCAAATTCCACAATAACAGTCTCAGAAAAGGCTACTTGACGTGAAAGCTGTTACTCTGTGAGATGAATTCCCAGATGGAAAGGAGTTTCTCAGAAAGCGTCTTTCCAGTTTTCATCTGAGGATATTTTCGTTTTCACCACAGACCTCATTGCACTCCGAAATATCACGTTGCAGTTTCCACGAAAATAGTTTTAAGAAACTGCTCCATGAAGACTAATGTGTAAATCTCTGAGATGAATTCACACATCACAAGGAAGTTTCTCAGAAAGCTTCTTTCTCGTTTTTAATTGAGAATATTTCCTTTCTCAGCATAGGCCTCAATGCGATCCAATATATCCCTTCTCACATTCCCCAAAGACATTGGTAATAGGCTGCTCTATGATGTGAAAGTACAACTCTCTAAAATGAACTCACACATTCTAAAGCGGTTTGTCAGAAAGCTTCCTTCTAGTTTTCCTATAAGGATATTTCCTGTTTCACCATAGGCCTCAATGCGCTCCCAAATATCACTATGCAGATTCCTCGAAACCTGTGTTAGCAAACTGCTTCACGAAGAGAAAGTTGTCACTCTGTGAGATGAATTCACGTATCACAAAGCAGTTTCTCAGAAAGCTTTTTTTCTGGTTTTTATTTGAGGATGTTTCCGTTTTCACCACAGGCCTCATTGCACTCCTAAATACCACGTTGCAATTTCCACGAAAACAGTATTAGCAAACTGCTCCTTGAAGACAAATGTGTAAATCTCTGATATGAATTCACACATCACAAGGAAGCTTCTCAGAAAGCTTCTTTCACGTTTATAATTGAGAATATTTCCTTTCTCAGTATAGGCCTCAATGAGATCCAATATATCCCTTCTCACATTCCCCAAAGACAGTGGTAATAGACTGCTCCATGATGTGAAAGTATAACTCTCTAAAACGAATTCACACATCATAAAGCGGTATCTCAGAAAGCTTCCTTCTAGTTTTCATCTAATGATATTTCCTGTTTCACCGTAGGCCTGAATGCACTCCCAAATATCAATATGCAGATTCCACGAAACCAGTTTTAGTAAACTGCTCCATGAATAGAAAAGTGTCACTCTGTGAGATGAATTCACACATCACAAAGCAGTTTCTCAGAAAGCTTCTTTCTAGTTTTTATCTGAGGATATTTCTTCTGTCTGAGGAGGCTTCATAGCGATCCACAATATCACTTCTGAGATTCCACAAGAACAGGGCTAGCAAACGGTTCCACGACATGCATGTGTAACTCTGTGAGTTGAATTCACACATCACAAGGCAGTTTCTCCGAAAGCTTTATTCTGCTTTTTATCCGAGGATATTTTCTTTGGCCGTATAGTCTTCAAAATGATTCTAAATATCCGTTCTGAGATTCCACAAAATCGGGGCTAGCAAACGGCTCCACGAAATACAGGTGTAATTCAGTGAGTTGAATTCACAAATCATAAATAGTTTCTCAGAAAGCTTGTTTCTTTTTTTAAGCTCAGGCTCTTTGTGGTCTCAAAGCGCCCCCGTGTGTCTCATTGCACATTCTGTGAAAACACTCTTAGCAAGCTTCTCACTGAAAACAATGATGTCACTCTGTGAGCTGAATACACCCACAACAAAGCAGATTCTGAGAAGGCCTCTCTGCAGTTTTTATCTGAGGATATTTCATTTTTCACCATGGGATTCAACGATATTCAAGATATCACTTCTGAGATTCCACAAAAACAGCGCTAGCAAACTCCTCCATCAAAGAGTGGTTTAACTCTGTTAAATGAATTCACACATCACAGAGTAGTTTCGCAGAAAGCTTCTTTCACCTTTTTTAGTTAAGGATATTTCCTTTGACCATATAGCCATCATAACAAATGCAAATATCCCTTCCCAGACTCTACAAAAAGAGTGGTAACAGAATACTCCATGAAAGGAAACTGTATCTCTATGAGATGAATTCACACATCAGATAGCAGTTTCTCAGAAACCTTCTTTCCAGTTTTCATCTGAGGATATTTCCCTTTTCACCAGAAGCCTCAATGCGCTCCGAAATATCACTTTGCAGTTTCCATGAAAACTGTGTTGGGAAACTCATTCAAGGAGAGAAACGTGTAACTCTGTGAGATGAATTCACATATCACAAAGCAGTTTCTCAGAAAGCTCCTTTCTCGTTTTTATCCTAGGATATTTCCTTTGTCACCGTAAGCCTCATGGCACTAAGAAATATCCCATTGCAGATTTCAAGAAAACAGTGTTGACAAACTGATCAATGAAAAGAAAAGTGTAACTCTGTGAGGTGCATTCACACTTCACAATGTAGTTTCTCAGAATGCTTCTTTCCAGTTTTCATCTGAGGATATTTCCTTTTTCACCACAGACCTCAATGCACTCCCAAATATCACTATGGAGATTCCACAAAAACTGTGTTAGGAAATTGCTTCATAGAGAGAAACGTGTAAACCTGTGAGATCAATTCTCAAATCACAAAGCAGTTTCTCAGAAAGCTTCTGTCTAGTTTTTATGGGAGGATATTTCCTTTGTCACCTTAAGTTTCATGGCGCTATGAAATATCCCATTGTAGATTTCAAGGAAAGAGTGTTAGCAAACTGATGAATGAAAAGAACATTGTAACTCTGTGAGTTGCATTCACACATCACAATGCAGTTTCTCAGAACGCTTCTTTAAACTTTTCATCTGAGGATATATCCTTTTTCACCATATCCCTCAATGTGCTCCCAAATATCACTTTTCAGATTCCACCAAGGGAGTGTTAGCAAACTGCTTCATGAAGAGAAAGGTGTAGGTCTTGGAGATGAATTCACACATCAGAAAGAAGTTTCTCAGAAAGCTTCTTTCCAGTTTTCATCTGAGGATATTTCCGTTTTTACCACAGGCCTGAATGCACTCCAAAATATCACGTTGCAGATTCAAAGAAAACTGTGTTAGCAAACTGCTCCATGAAGACTATGATTTAAATCTCTGAGATGAATTCACACATCACAAAGAAGTTTGTCAGAAAGCTTCTTTCTGGTTTTTATCTGTGGATATTTCCTTTCTCAGCATAGGCCTCAATGTGATCCAATATATCCCTTCTCACATTCCCCAAAGACAGTGGTAATAGACTGCTCCATGATGTGAAAGTATAACTCTGTAAAATTAACTCACACATCATAAAGCAGTTTCTCATAAAGCTTACTTCTAGTTTAGATCTAAGGGTATTTCCTGTTTCACCGTAGGCCTCAGTGCGCTCCCAAATATCACTCTGCAGATTCCACGAAAACAGTGTTAGCAAACTGCTTCATGAAGAGAAAGGTGTCACTCTGTGAGATGAATTCACACATCACAAAGCAGTTTCTCAGAAAGCTTCTTTCTCGTTTTTATCTGAGGATATTTCAGTTCTCAATGTAGCCTCGTATATCTCATTGCAGATTCTGTGAAAACATTGTTAACAAACATCTCAATGAAAGCAATAGTGTTCCTCTGTGAGGTGAATTCACACACATGAAAGCAGTTTCTGAGAAGTGTTCTCTCCAGGTTTTATGTGAAGATATTTCATTGTTCACCATGTAATTCAATGATATCCAAAATATAACTTCTGAGATTCCTCAAAAATAGTGGTCACAAACTCCTCCACGGAAGAGTGGTGTAACTTTGTGAGATGAATTCACGCATCATAAAATAGTTTCTCAGAAAACTTCTTTCTGGTTTTTATCTGAGGATATTTCCTGTGTCGGAGGAGTTTTCAAAATGTTCCAAAATATCACTTCTGAGATTCCACGAAAACAGTGCTAGCAAAACGGCTCCATGAAATACATGTGTAACTCTGTGAGATGAATTCACACATCACAAAGCAGTTTCTCAGAAAGTTTCATTCTGGTTTTATCTGAGGATATTTCCTTTGGCGGTATAGTCTTCAAAGCTATCCGCAATATCAGTTCTCAGATTCCACAAAACAGGGCTAACAAACGGCTCCATGAAATACAGGTGTAACTCTGTGAGTTGAATTCACACTTCAAAAAGCAATTTCTCAGAAAGCTTCTTTCTAGTTTTCATCTGAGGATATTTCCTTTTCACCACAGACGTCAATGCACTCCCAAATATCACTTTGCAGAATACACGAAAAGAGTGGTAGCAAACTGCTTTATAAAGACTGAGATGTAACCCTGTAAGATGAATTAACCCATCACAAAGAAATTTTTCAGAAAATTTCTTTCACGTTTTTAATTGAAGATATTTCCTTTCTCAGTGCAGGCCTCAATGCGATCAAAATATCCCTTCTGAGATTCCCTAAAGACAGTGGTAACAGACTGCTCCATGAATCGAAAGTGTAACTCTGTGAGATGAATTCACACATCAGATAGCAGTTTCTCAGAAAGCTTCTTTCTAGTTTTCATCTGAGGTTATTTCCCTCTTCACCATAAGCCTCAATGAGCTCCCTAATGCCACTTTGCTGATTCCATGAAAGCAGTGTTAGTAAACTGCTTCATGGAGAGAAAAGTGCAACTCTGAGAGATAAATTCACATATCACAAAGCACTTTCTCAGAAACCTTCTTTCCAGGTTTTATCTGAGGATATTTCCTTCGTCTCCATAAGCTACATTGAGCTAAGAAATATCCCATTGCAGATTTCAAGAAAACAGTGTTGGAAAACTGATCAATGAAAAGAAAAGTGTAACTCTGTGACATGAATACACACATCACAAAGCAGTTTCTCAGAAAGCTTCTTTTACGTTTTTAATTGAGGATATTTCCTTTCTCAGCATAGGCCTCCTTTCCATCCAAATTATCCCTTCTCAGATTCCCCAAAGACAGTGGTAATAGACTGTTCTGTGAAATGTAAGTGTAACTCTGTGAAATCAATTCACACATCAGAAAGCAGTTTCTCAGAAAGCTTCCTTCTAATTTTCATTTGACTATATTTCCTTTTTCACCAGAGTCCTCCATGCACTCCCAAATATCACTTTGCAGATTCCATGAAAACAGTGTTAGGAAACTGTTTCATGGGGAGAAACGTGTAAATCTGTGAGATGAATTCACACATCACAAAGCAGTTTCTCAGAAAGCTTTTTTCTCGTTTTTATCTGAGGATATTTCCTTTGTCGCCATAGACTTTATGGCGATAAGAATTATCCCATTTCAGATTTTCTGTAGACAGTGTTAGTAAACTGATCAATGAAAACAAAAGTGTAACTCTGTGAGTTGCATTCACACATCACAATGCAGTTTCTCAGAAAGCTTTTTTCCAGTTTTCATCTGAGGATACTTCCTTTTACCCCATAGCCCTCAATGAACTGCCAAATATCACTTTTCAGATTCTATGAAAATGGTGTTAGCAAACTTTTTCATGAAGAGAAAGGTGTAACTGCATGAGATAAATTCACACATCACAAAGAAGTTTCTCAGAAAGCTTCTTTCTCATTTTTATCTGAGGATATTTCAATTCTGAATGCACTCTCGTATATCTCTTTGCAGATTCTGTGAAAACAGTGTTAGCAAACATCTCAATCAAAGCAATAGTGTAACTCTGTGAGGTGAATTCACACATCACAAAGCAGTTTCTGAGAAGGCTTCTCCACAGGTTTTATCTGAGGATATTTCATTGTTCACCATGGGATTCAATGATATCCAAAACATCACTTCTGAGATTCCTCAAAAATAGAGCTAGCAAACTCCTCCATGAAAGAGTGGTGTAACTTTGCGAGATGAATTCACGCATCATAAAGCAGTTTCTCAGAAAGCTTCTTTCTGGTTTTTATCTGAGGGTATTTCCTTTGTGCGAGAAACCTTCAGAGCCATCCAAAATATCACTTCTCAGATTCCACAAAAACAGTGCTAGCAAACGGCTCCATGAAATACATGTGTAACTCTGTGAGATGAATTCACACATCACAAAGCAGTTTCTCAGAAAGCTTCATTCTGGTTTGTATCTGAGGATATTTCCTTTGTCCATAGAGTCCTCAAAGCAGTCTGTAATATCAGTTCTCAGATTCCACAAAAACAGGGTTAGCAAACTGCACCATGAAATGTAGGTGTAACTCTGTGAGTTGAATTCACACATCAGAAAGCAATTTCTCGGAAAGCTTCCTTCTAGTTTTCATTTGAGGATATTTCCTTTTTCACCACATGCTTCAGTGTGCTCCCAAATATCACTTTGCAGATTCCACGACAACAGTGTTAGCACACTGCTTCATGAAGATTAAGGGGTAACTCTGTGAGATGAATTAACACATCACAAAGAATTTCTCAAGAAGCTTCTTTCACATTTTCTATTGAGGATATTTCCTTTCTCAGTGCAGTCCTCAATGACATCCAAAATATTGTTTCTCAGATTTTGCAAAGACAGTGGTAATAGATTGCTCCATGAAGCGAAATTGTAAATCTGTGAAATGAGTTCACATATCAGAAAGCAGTTTCTCAGAAATCTTCTTTCTGGTTTTCATCTGAGGATATATCCTTTTTCACCATAGGCCTCAGCACACTCCAAAATATCACTTTGCCCATTCCATGAAAACTGTGTTGGCAAGCTGCTTCATGGAGAGAAAAGTGTAACTCTGTGAGATGAATTCATACATCACAAAGCAGTTTCTCAGGAAGATTCTTTCTCGTTTTTATCTGAGGATATTTTCTTTGTCATTGTAAGCTTCATTGCCCTAAGAAATATCCCATTGCAAATTTCAAGAAAACAGTGTTGGCAAACTGATCAATGAAAAGAACAGTGTAACTCTGCGAGTTGCATTCACACATCACAATGCAGTTTCTCAGAATGCTTCTTTCCAGTTTTCATCTGAGAATACATCCTTTTTCACCATAGCCTAAAATGCGCTACCAAATATCACTTTGCAGATTCCATGAAAACTGTGTTAGCAAACTGCTTCATGAAGAGAAAGGTGTAAGTCTGTGAAATGAATTCACACATCACAAGGAAGTTTCTCAAAAGCTTCTTTCTCATTTTTACCTGAGATATTTCAGTTCTCAAGGCACTCCCATATATCTGATTGCAGATGCTGTGAAAACAGTGTTAGCAAAATCTCAATGAAAGCAGTCGTGTAACTCTGTGAGGTGAATTCACACACCACAAAGCAGTTTCGTAGAATGCTTCTCTCCATTTTTTATCTGAGTATATTTCATTATTCACCATGGGATTCAAAGATATTTAAAATCCTCTTCTGAGATTCCACAAAAACGGTGCTAGCAAACTCCTCCATGAAAGAGTGGTGTAATTCTGTGAAATGAATTCACACATCACAAAGCAGTTTCTCAGAAAGCTTCTTTCTGGTTTTTATCTGAGGACATTTCCTTTGTCCTTATACTCTTCAAACCGATCCGAAATATAAGTTCTCAGATTCCACGAAATCAGTGCTAGCAAATGGCTCCACGAAATAGTGGTGTAACTCTGTTAGATGAATTCACACATCACAAAGCAGTTTCTCAGAGAGTTTCTTTCTGATTTTTATCTGAGGATATTTCCTTTGTCCGTATAGTCTTCATAGTGATCCAAAATATCCCTTCTCAGATTCCCCAACAACAGTGGTAACAGACTGCTCCATGAAACGAAAGTGTGACTCTATGAGATGAATTCACACATCAGACAGCAATTTCTCAGAAAGCTTCTTTCTACTTTTCATCTGAGGATATTTCCTTTTTCACCATAGGCCTAAATGTGCTCCGAAAGATCAGTTTGCAGATTCAACGAAAACAGTGTTAACAAACTACTTCATGGAGAGAAAAGTGTAGCTCTATGAGATGAATTCATACATCACACATCACACAGTTTCTCAGAAAGCTTCTTTCTCAGTTTTATCTCCGGTTATTTCCTTTGTCTCTGTAAGCTTCATTGTGCTAAGAGATATCACATTGCAGATTTCAAGAAAAAAGTGTTGGCAAACTGATCAATGAAAAGAAAAGTGTAACTCTGTGAGTTGCATTTACTCATCACAATGCAGTTTCTCAGAATGCTTCTTTCCAGTTTTCATCTGAGGATATTTCCTTTTTCACCATAGGCCTCAAGGTGCTCTGAAATATCACTTTGTAGATTGCATGAAAACAGTGTTAGCAAACTGCTTCATGAAGAGAAAGGTGTAATTCTGTGAGATGAATTCACACATCACAAATAAGTTTCTCAGAAAGCTTCTTTCTCGTTTTTATCTGAGGATATTTCAGTTCTCAATGCACTCCCGTATATCTCATTGCAAATTCTGTGAAAACAGTGTTAGCAAACTTCTCAATGAATAGCAGTAGTGTACCTCTGTGAAGTGAATTCACACACCACAAAGAAATTTCTGAGAATGCTTCTCTCCAAGTTTTATCTGAGGATATTTCATTATTCACAATGGGATTCAATGATATCCAAAATATCACTTCTGAGATTCCTCAAAAATAGTGCTAGCAAATTTCTCCATGAAAGAGTGTTGCAACTTTGTGAGATGAGTTCATGCATCATATAGCAGTTTCTCAGAAAGCTTCTTTCTGGTTTTTATCTGAGGATAATTCCCTTAGTCCCAGGAGTCTTCATAGAGATCCAAAATATTCTCAGAATCCAAAACTACTCAGATTCCACAAAAACAGTGCTAGCAAATGGCTCCATGAAATACATGTGCAACTCTGTGAAATGAATTCACTCAGCACAGAGCAGTTTCTCAGAACGCTTCACTCTGGCTTTTGTCTGAAGATAGTTCCTTTGATCGTATAATTTTCAAAATGATCCAAAATATCAGTTCTCAGATTACACAAATACAGGGCTAGCAAACGGCTCCATGAAATACAGGTGTGTATCTCAGTGAGTTGAATTCACACTTCAGAAAGCAATTTCTCAGAAAGCTTCTTTCTAATTTTCATCTGTGGATATTTCTTTTTTCACAACAGGCTGCAATATACTCCCAAATATCACTTTGCAGATTCCACGACAGCAGTGTTAGCCAACTGCTTCATGAAGACTAAGGTGTAACTCTGTGAGATGAGTTCACATGTCACAAAGCAGTTTCTCAGAATGCTTCTTTCTGATTTTTATCTGAGGATATTTCCTTTTTCACCATAGGCCTCAATGCGCTCCCAAATATCACTTTGTAAGTTCCACGAAAACCGTGTTAGCAAACTGCTTCATGGAGAGAAAATGTGACTCTGTGAGATGAATTCACACATCACAAAGTAGTTTTTCAGAAAGCGTCTTTCTCATTTTTATCTGAGGATATTTCCTTTGTTACCATTGGTCTAAATGTACTCTCAAATATCCCTTTTCAGACTCCAAGAAAACAATGTTAGTAAACTGCTCAATGAAAAGGATGGTGTAACTGTGTGAGATGAAATCACATATCACAAAACGGTTTCTCAGAAAGCTTCTTTCTATTTTTTATCTGAGGTTATTTAAGTTGTCACCTTAGGCCTCAATGCACTTCCAAGTATCCTATTGTAGATTCCATGAAAACAATGTTGTCATACTGCTCCATGAAGAGAAACGTGTAACTCTGTGAGGTGATTTCAAACACCACAAATAAGTTTCTCAGAAAGCTTCTTTCTAGTTTTTAATCAGAGGATATTTCCTTTGTCATCATAGGCTTAATTGCGATCAAATCTATCCCTTCTGAGATTCCCCAAAAGTAGTGCTACCAGGCTGCTCCAGGAAGAGAATCCTGAAACTCTGTGAGATGAATTAATACAACACAAAGCAGTTTCTCAGAAAGCGTCTTTCTAGTTGCTATCTAGGGATATTTGCTTTTTCACCATAGGCTTCAATGCACTCCGAATATCCTACTGCTGATTCCAGGAAAACTGTGTTAGCAAACTGCTCCATGAAAATAATGCTGTAACTCTTTGAGATGCATTCACACATCACAAAGCAGTTTCTCAGAAAACTTCTTTCTAGTTTTTATGTGAGGATATTTCCTTTGTCACCATAGTCTTCAAAGAGATCTAAAATATCCCTTCACAGATTCCCTAAAAATAGTGCTACCAAACTGCTCCATGAAAAGAGTCATGTAATTCAGGGAGATGAATTCACACATCACAAAACTGTTTCTCAGAAAGCTTCTTTCTAGTTTTTATCAGTGAATATTTACTTTTTCACCATAGGCCTCAAAATGATCCCGAATATCCCTTTGCATGTTCCAAGATAAACGTTTTAACAAATGGTGCAATGAAAAGAACTGTGTAACTATGTGAGACGAATTCACACATCACAAAGCAGTTTCTCAGCAAGCTTCTTTCTACTTTTTTTCTGAGGATATTTCCTTTGTCACCATAGGCCTCAATGCACCCTCAAATATCCCTTTGCAGTTTCCACCAAAACAATGGTAGCAAACTGCTTCATCAATAGTAATGTGTAACTCTGTGACATGAGTTCACACATCACAAAGAAGTTTCTCAGAAAGCTTCTTTCTAGTTTTTATTAGAGGATATATCCTTTGCCACCATAGGCTTCGATGTGCTCCCAAATATCCCATTGCAGATTGCAAGAAAACAGTGTCAGTAAACTGCTCAGTGAAAGGATGGTGTAACGCTTTGAGGTGAACTCACACATCACAAAGCAATTTCTCTGAAAGCCTCTTTTTGGGTTTTATCTGAGGTTACTTCCCTTGTCAACATAGTTTTCAAGTTGCTCCCATAGATGCTGTTACAGATTCCACGAGAACTTTGTTAGCAAAGTACTTCATGAAAAGAAATGTGTACCTGTGAGAGATGAATTCATACATCACAAACCAGTTTCTCAGAAATCTTCTTTCTAATTTTATATGAGCATATTACCCTTGTCACCATGAACTTCAATGCGCTACCAAATATCCTCTTGCAGATTCCACAAAAACGATGTTAGGAAACTTCAACATGAAAAGATATGTGTAACTATGTTAGCTGAATTCAAATATGACAAAGAAGTTTCCTGGAAAGCTTCTTTCTTTTTTTAACTGAGGATATTTCCTTTGTCACCATACACTTCAAAGAGCTCCCAAATATTCCATTTCAGATCCCAAGAAAACAGTGTTAGCAAACTGCTCAAAGAAAAGAATAATGAATGTTTGAGAGATGAATTCACACATCACAAAGGAGTTTCTCAGAAAGCTTCGTTTTAGTTTTTATGGAAGGATATTTCCTTTGTCACCATAGTCTTCAATGCGGTCCAAAATATCCCTTATCAGAATCCCCAAAAAGAGTTCTACCAAACTGCTCCATGAAAAGAACCATCTAAGTCAG
This sequence comes from Macaca nemestrina, assembly GCF_043159975.1. NCBI lineage: Eukaryota > Metazoa > Chordata > Mammalia > Primates > Cercopithecidae > Macaca > Macaca nemestrina. Next base: position 99,758,249 of record NC_092132.1, on the reverse strand, counting down.
TGAGATGAATTCACACATCACAAAGCTGTTTCTCAGAAAGCTTCTTTCTAGTTTTTATCTGAGAATATTTCCTTTTTCACCATAGGCCTCAAAGCGATCCTGAATATCCCATTGCAGATTTCAAGCAAAACGTGTTAGCAAACTGCTCATGAAAAGATTGTAGTAACTGTGTGAGATGAATTCACACACCACAAAGCAGTTCCTCAAAAAGTTTCTTTCTAGTTTTTATCTGATGATATTTCCTTTGTCACCATAGGCTTCAATGCACTCTCAAATATCCCTTTGTAGATTGCACGAAAATAGTGTTAGCACACTGCTCCATGAATAGAAACATATAACTCTGTGAGATGATTTCACATATCACAAATAACTTTCTCAGAAAGCATCTTTCTAGTATTTATCGGAGGATATTTCCCTTTTCACCATAGGTTTAATTGTGATCCAAAGTATCCCTTCTCAGATTACCCAAAAGCAGTGCTACCGAACTGCTCCATGAAGAGAATCCTGACAGCTCTATGACAGCTTTGAAGAGATTGGTGGATCTCCCAGCACTGAGGTTGAGATCTGAGAATGCACAAACTATCTGCTCAAGTGGGTCCCTGACTCCTGAGTAACCTAACTGGGAGACATCCCCACTAGGTTCAGACTAATACCTCACAACTCACACGGTGGAGTACACCCCTGAGATGAAGCTTCCAGTGCAAGAATCAGACAGCAGCACTCACTGTTCAACAATATTCTATCTTCTGCAGCCTCTGCTGCTGATACCCAGGCAAATAGGGTCTGGAGTGGACCTCAAGCAATCTCCAACAGACCTACAGCTGAGGGTCCTGACTGTTAGAAGGAAAATTAACAGAAAGTACACCCACACCAAAACCCCATCAGTACGTCACCAGCATCAAAGACCAAAGGCAGATAAAACCACAAAGATGGGGAAAAAGCAGGACAGAAAAGCTGGAAATTCAAAAAATAAGAGTATATCTCCCCCTCCAATGGAACCCAGCTCATCACCAGCAATGGATCAAAGCTGGATGGAGAATGACTTCGATGAGTTGAGAGGAGAAGGCTTCAGTAGATCAAACTTCTCAGAGCTAAAGGAGGAACTATGTACCCAGCGCAAAGAACTAAAAATCTTGAAAAAAGAATGAAAGAATGGATAACTAGAATAATCAATGCAGAGAAGGCCAAAAACGAACTGACAGAGATAAAAACCATGACAGGAGAAATATGTGACAAATGCACAAGCTTCAGTAAACGACTTGATCAACTGGAAGAAAGAGTATCAATGATTGAAGATCAAATGAATGAAATGAAGTGAGAAGAGAAGTCTAGAGAAAAATAAGGAAAAAGAAATGAACAAAGACTCCAAGAAATATGGGATTATGTGAAAAGACCAAATCTACATCTGATTGCTGTGCCTGAAAGTGAGGGGGAAAATGGAACCAAGTTGGAAAACACTCTGCAGGATATCATCCAGGAGAACTTCCTCTACCTAGTAAGGCAGGCCAACATTCAAATTCAGGAAATAAAAGAACACCACAAAGATACTCCTCGAGAGGAGCAATTCCAAGACAAATAATTGTCAAATTCGCCAAAGTTGAAATGAAGGAAAAAATGTTAAGGGCAGCCAGAGAGAAAGGTCAGGTTACATACAAAGGGAAGCCCATCAGACTAACAGCAGATCTCTCAGGAGAAACTCTCCAAGCCAGAAGAGAGTGAGGGCCAATATTCAACTTTCTTAAAGAAAAGAATTTTCAACCTAGAATTTCATATCCAGTGAAACTAAGTTTCATCAATGAAGGAGAAATAAAATCCTTTACAGACAAGCAAATATTTAGAGATTTTGTCACCACCAGGCCTGCCATACAAGAGATGCTGAAGGAAGCACTAAACATGGAAAGGAACAACCAGTACCAGCCATTGCAAAAACATACCAAAATGTAAAGGTCATCAATTCCAGGAAGAAACTGCATCAACTAACGAGCGAAATAACCAGCTAATATCACAATGACAGGATCAAGTTCACACATGACAATATTGAACTTAAATGTAAATGGACTAAATGGTCCAATTAAAAGACTCAGACTGGCAAATTAGATAAAGAGTCAAGACCCATCAGTTTGCTGTTTTCAGGAGACCCATCTCACATGCAGAGACACACATAGGCTCAAAATAAAGGGATGGAGGAAGATATACCAAGCTAATGGAGAACAGAAATAAGCAGGGGTTGCAATCTTAGTCTCTGATAAAACAGACTTTAAAACCTCAAAGATCAAAAGTGACAAAGAAGGTAATTACATAATGGTAAAGGGATCAATTCAACAAAAAGAGCTAACCTAAATATATACACACCCAATACAGGAGCACCCAGATTCATAAAGCAAGTCCTTAGAGACTTACAAAGAGACTTAGACTCCCATGCAATAATAATGGGGGATTTTACCACCCCACTGTCAACATTAGACAGATCCATGAGAAAGTTAACAAGGATATCCAGGAACTGAATTCAGCTCTGCACCAAGAGTACCCAATAGACCTCTGCAGAACTCTCCACCCCAAATCAACAGAATATACATTTTTCTCAGCACCACATCACACTTCTTCCAAAATTGACCACACAGTTGGAAGTAAAGCACTCCTCAGCAAGTGTAAAAGGACAGAAATTGTAACAAACTGTCTCTCAGTCAGCAGTGCAATCTAACTAGAACTCAGGACTAAGAAACTCAATCAAAACCACTCAACTACATGGAAACTGAACAACCTGCTCCTGAGTGACTACTGGGTATATAAGGAAATGAAGGCAGAAAAAAGATGTTCTTTGAAACCAATGCAAACAAAGATACAACATACCAGAACCTCTGGGACACATTTAAAGCAGTGTGTAAAGGGAAATTTATAGCACAAAATGCCCACAAGAGAAAGCTTTAAAGATCTAAAATTGACACCCTAACATCACGATCAAAAGAGCTAGAGAAGCAAGAGCAAACACATTCAAAAGCTAGCAGAAGGCAAGAAATAACTAAGATCAGAGCAGAACTGAAGGAGATAGAGACACGAAAAATCCTCCAAAAAATCAATTAATCCAGGAGCTGGTTTTTTGAAAAGATCCGCAAAATTGATAGACCACTAGCAAGACTAATAAAGAAGAAAAGAGAGAAGAATCAAATAGATGCAATAAAAAATGATAAAGAGAATATCACCACCGAGCCCACAGAAATGCCAACTACCATCAGAGAATGCTGTAAACATCCCTACACAAATAAACTAGAAAACCTAGAAGAAAGGGATAATTTCCTGGACACTTACACTCTCCCAAGACTACACCAGGAAGAAGTTGAATCCCTGAATAGACCAATAGCAGGCTCTGAAATTGAGGTAATAATTAATAGCCTACTAACCAAAAAAAGTCCAGGACCAGACGGATTCACAGCTGAATTCTGTCGGAGGTACAAGGAGGAGCTGGTACCATTCCTTCTGAAACTATTCCAATCAATAGAAAAAAAAGTGAATTCTCCCTAACTCATTTTATGAGGCCAACATCATCCTGATACCAAAGCCTGGCAGAGACACAACAAAAAAAGAGAATTTTAGACCAATATCCCTTATGAACATCGATACAAAATTCCTCAATAAAATACTGGCAAACAGAACCCAGCACCACATCAAAAAAGCTTATCTACCATGATCAAGTGGGCTTCATCCCTGGGATGCAAGGCTGGTTCAACAGATGCCAATCAATAAACGTTATCTAGCATATAAACAGAATCAATGACAAAAACCACATGGTTATCTCAAGAGATGCAAAAAAGGCCTTTGACATAATTCAACAGCCCTTCATGCTAAAAACGTCAATAAATTCGGTATTGATGGAACGTATATCAAATAATAACAGCTTTTTATGAAAAATCCACAGCCAATATCATTCTGAATGGGCAAAAACAGAAAGCATTCCCTTTGAAAACTGGCACAAGACAGGGATGCCCTCTCTCAGCACTCCTATTCAACATAGTGTTGGAAGTTCTGGCTAGGGCAATCAGGCAAGAGAAAAAAATAAAGGGTATTCAGTTAGGAAAAGAAGAAGTCAAATTGTCCCTGTTTAGAGATGACATGATTGTATATTTAGAAAACCCAATTGTCTCAGCCCAAAATCTCCTTAAGTTGAAAAGAAACTTCAGCAAAGTCTCAGGATACAAAATTAATGTGCAAAAATCACAAGCATTCTTATACACCAGTAACAGACAAACAGAGGGCCAAATCATGAATGAGCTTCCATTCACAATTGCTTCAAAGAGAATAAAATACCTAGGAATCCAGCTTACAAGGGATGTAAAGGACCTCTTCAAGGAGAACTACAAACCACTTCTCAGTGAAATAAAAGAGGACACAAACAAATGGAAGAACATACAATGCTCATGGATAGGAAGAATCAATATCATGAAAATGGTCATTCTTCCCAAGGTAATTTATAGATTCAATGCCATTTCCATCAAACTACCAATGACTTTCTTCACAGAATTGGAAAAAATTGCATTAAAGTTCATTTGGATCCAAAAAAGAGCCTGCATCGCCAAGACAATCCTAAGTCAAAAGAACAAAGCTGGAGGCATCATGCTACCTGACTTCAAACTATACTACAAGGCTACAGTAACCAAAACAGCATGGTACTGGAACCAAAACAGAGATATAGACCAATGGCAGAACAGAGTCCTCAGAAATAATACCACACATCTACAGCCATCTGATCTTTGACATACCTTAGAAAAACAAGAAATGGGGAAAGGATTCCCTATTGAATAAATGGTGCTGGGAAAATTGGCTAGTCATAAGTGGAAAGCTGAAACTGGATCCTTTCCTTACTCCTTATACAAAAATTAATTTAAGATGGATTAGATAGTTAAATGTTAGATCTAATACCATAAAAACCCGAGAAGAAAACCTAGGTAATACCATTCAATATATAGACATGGGCAAGGACATCATGTCTAAACACCAAAAGTAACAGCAACAAAAGCCAAAATTGACAAATGGGATCTAGTTAAACTAAAGAGCTTCTGCACAGCAAAAGAAACTACCATCAGAGTGAACAGGTAACCTACAGAATGGGAGAAAATTTTTCCAATCTACTTAGCTAACAAGGGCTAATATCCAGAACCTACAAAGAACTCATACAAATTTACAAGAAAAAAACAAACAACCCCATCAAAAAGAGAACAAATGATATGAACAGACATATCTCAAAAGAAGACATGCATACAGCCAACAGACACATGAAAAAATGCTCGTCATCACTGGCCATCAGAGAAATGCAAATCAAAACCACCATGAGATACCATCTCACTCCAGTTAGAATGGCAATCATTCAAAAGTCAGGAAACAACAGGTGCTGGAGAGGATGTGGAGAAATAGGAACACTTTTACACTGTTGGTGGGAGTGTAAACTGGTTCAACCATTGTGGAAAACAGTATGACAATTCCTCAAGGATCTAGAACTAGAAATAGTATATGACCCAGATATCCCATTACAGGGTATATACCCAAAGGATTATAAATCATGCTGCTATAAAGACACATGCACATGTAAGTTTATTGTGGCACTATTCATAATAGCAAAGACATGGAATCAACCCAAATGTCCATCAGCGACAGACTGGATTAAGAAAATGTGGCACATATACACCATGGAATACTATGCAGCCATAAAAAAGGATGAGTTCGTGTCCTTTGTAGGGACATGGATGCAACTGGAAACCATCATTCTCAGCAAACTATTGCAAGAACAGAAAACCAAACACTGCATGTTCTCACTCATAGGTGGGAATTGAACAATGAGATTACTTGGACACTGGAAGGGGAATATCACACACTGGGGCCTATTATGGGGAGGGGGAAGGGGGAAGGGTGGCATTGGGAGTTATACCTGTTGTAAATGACGAGTTGATGGGTGCTGACGAGTTGATGGGTGCAGCACACCAACATGGCACAAGTATACATATGTAATAAACCTGCATGTTGTGCACATGTACCCTAGAACTTAAAGTACAAAAAAAAGAAAAAAAAGTAGTTTCTCAGAAAAGTTCTTTCTAGGTTTTTTTAGAGGATATTTCCTTTGTCATCATAGTCTTCATTGCGATCCAAAATATCCCTTCTCAGATTCCCCAAAAGGCGTGCTACCAAACTGCTCCATAAAGAAAATACTGTAACTCTGTGAGATGAATTCACACATCACAGAGCAGTTTCTCGGAAGGCTTCTTTCTGGTTTTTATTGGAGTATATTTCCTTTGTCACCATAGGCATCAACATGCTCCCAATATCCTACTGCCAATTCCAGGAAAACAGTGTTAGCAAACTGCTCCATGAAAATAATGGTGTAACTCCTTGAGATGCATTCACACCTCACAAAGCAGTTTCTCGGAAAGCTTCTTTCTAGTTTCCATCGGAAGATATTTCCTTTTTCACAATAGGCATAATATGCTTCCAAATTTCCTCTTGCAGATTCTGTGAAACAGTGTTAGTAAACTGCTCCATGAAAACACAGGTGTGTCTCTGTGAGGTGAATTCACAAATTACACAGAAGTTTGTTTGAGAGCTTCTTCTTGTTTTTCTTTGAGGATATTTCCTTTGTCACCATACACTTCAATTACCTCCCAAATATCCCATTGCAGATTCCAAGAAAACAGTGTTAGCAAACTGATCAATGAAAAGAACAGTGTAACTCTGTGAGATGAATTCACACATCACAAAACAATTTCTCAGATAGCCTATTTTTCGTTTTTATCTGAGGATTTTCCCTTGTCATCATAGACTTCAAGGCGCTCCCATAGATCCTGTTGCAGATTCCACGAGAACGTTGTTAGCAAACTACTCCGTGAATAGAAATGCTTAACTCTGTGAGATAAATTCATACATCACAAACCAGTTTCTCAGAAAGCTTCTTTCTAGTTTTTATATGAAGATATTTCCTTTGTCACCGTGAGCTTCAATGTGCTCACAAATATCCCATTGCAGATAACAAGAAAACAGTGTTAGGAAACTGCTCAATGAAAAGAATAGTGGAAGTCTGTCACACAAATTCACACATCACAAAGCAGTTTCTCAGACAACTTCTTTCTAGTTTTTATCTGAGAATAGTTCCTTTTTTAGCTGAATAGGCCTCAATGTGCTGGTGAATATATCTTCACATATTCCACAAAAATAGTGTTAGCAAACTGTTCAATGAAAAGAAAGGTGTAACTGTGGGAGATTAATTCACACATCACAAAGCAGTTTCCCAGAAAGCTTCTTTTTGGTTTTTACCTGATCATATTTCCCTTATCACTGTAGGCTTCAATGCACACCGAAATATCCTCTTACGGATTCCACGAAAACGATGTTAGGAAACTTCAACACGAAAAGAAATGTGTAACTCTGTGAGATGAATTCACTCATGATAAAGAATTTTCGCAGACCTTCTTTCTTGTTTTTAACTGAGAAAACTGAGATAATTCCCTTTGTCACCATACACTTCAAAGTGCGCCCAAATACTACATTGCAGATACCAAGGAAACAGTGTTAGCAAACTGCTCAATGAAAAGAACAATGTAACTTTGTGTGAGATGAATTAACACATCACAAAACAGTTTCTCAGAAAGCTTCTTTCTAGTGTTTATGGAAAGATATTTCCTTTGTCACTATAGTCTTCAATGCAATCCAAAAAATCCCTACTCAGATTCCCGAAAAAGAGTACTACCAAACTGCTCCATGAAAAGAATAATGTAACTCACTGAGATGAATTCACACACACAAAGCTGTTTCTCAGAAAGCCTCTTTCTAGCTTTTATCAGAGAATGTTTCCTTTTTCACCGTAGGCCTCAAAGTGATCCAGATATCCCACTGCAGATTCCAAAAAAAACGTGTTAACAAACGGCTCAATGAAAAGAATGGTGTAACAGTGTGAGATGAACTCACACATCACAAAGCAGTTTCTCAGAAAGCTTCTTTCTAGTTTTTATCTGAGGATATTTCCTTTGTCACCACAGGCCTCAATGCACTCTCAAATATCCCTTTGCAAATTTCACAAAAAAAAGTTAGCAAACTGCCCCATGAATAGAAATGTGTAACTCTGTGAGATGATTTCACACATCACAAAGAAGTTTCTCAGAAAACTTCTTTCTAGTTTTTATTGGAGAATATTTCCTTTGTCACCATAGGCTTCATTGCGATCCAAAATATGCCTTCTCAGTTTCCCCAAAAGCCATGTTATCAAACTGCTCCATGAAGAGAATCCTGTAACTCTGTGAGATGAATTCACACATCACAAAGCAGTTTCTCAGAAAGTTTCTTTCTAATTGCTATCTGAGGATATTTCCTCTGTCACCACAGGCTTCAATGCACTCCCAATATCCTACCGCCGATTCCAGGAAAACTTTGTTAGCAAACTGCTCCATGAAAATAATGGTGTAACTCTTTGAGATGCATTCACACATCACAAAGCAGTTTCTCAGAAAGCCTCTTTTCATCGGAGAATATTTCCTTTCTCACAATAGGTGTAACACGCTCCCAAATTTCCTCTTGCAAATTCCACGAAAACAGTCTTAGCAAACTGCTCTGTGAAAAGACAGGTGTACCTCAGTGAGATGAATTCACACATTACAAAGAAGTTTCTCAGAAGGCTTCTTTGTAGTTTTTCTCTGAGGATATTTCCTTTGTCACCATATGCTTCAATGTGCTCTCAAACATCCCATTGCAAATTGCAAGAAAACAGTGTTAGCAAACTGCTCAATGAAAAGAACAGTGTAACTCCGTGAGATGAATTGACACACCACAAGGCAATTTCTCAGAAAGCCTCTTTTTGGTTTTTATCTGAGGATATTTCCCTTGTCATCATAGGCTTCAAGGCTCTCCCATAGATTCTGTTGCAGATTCCATGAGAACGTTGTTAGCCAACTACTCCATGAAAAAAAATGTGTAACTCTGTGAGATGAATTCATACATCACAAACCAGTTTCTCAGAAAGCTTCTTTCTAGTTTTTTTATGAGGATATTTCCTTTGTCACCATGAGCTTCTATGCGCTCCCATATATCCTATTGCAGATCCCAAGAAAACGGGGTTAGTAAACTGCTGAATAAAAACAACAGTGTAACTCTGTGACACGAATTCACACATCACAAAGCAGTTTCTCAGACAGCTTCTTTCTAGTTTTTATCTGAGGATAGTTCCTTTTTCACCTGAATAGGCCTCAACACACTCGCAAATATAAATTTGCAGATTCCACAAAAATAGTGTTAGCAAACGGCTCAATGAAAAGAAGGGTGTAACTGTGAGAGATTAATTCACACACCACAAAGCAGTTTCCCAGAAAGCTTCTTTTTGCTTTTTACCTGATCATATTTCCCTTGCCACCGTAGGCTTCAATGCGCACCCAAATATCCTATTGCAGATTCCACGAAAACGGTGTTAGGAAACATCAACATGAAAAGAAATGTGTAACTCTGTGAGATGTATTCACACATGATGAAGTAGTTTCTCAGAAGCTTCTCTCTTATTTTTAACTGAGGATATTACCTTTGTCACCATATGTTTCAAAGCGCTCCCAAATATTCCATTGCAGATCCCAAGAACACAGTGTTAGCAAACTGCTCAATGAAAAGAACAACGTAACTTTGTGAGATGAATTCACACACAACAAAGCAGTTTCTCAGAAAGCTTTTTTCTCGTGTTTATGGGAGGTTATTTCCTTTGTCACCATAGTTTTCAATGCGATCCAAAATATCCCTTCTCAGATTCCTGAAAAAGAGTGTTACCAAACTGCTCCATGAAAAGAATCATGTAACTCACTGAGATGAATTCACACATCACAAAGCTGTTTCTCAGAAAGTCCCTTTCTAGTTTTTATCAGAGAATATTTCCTTTTTCACCATAGGCCTCAAAGCGATCCCGAATATCCCATTGCAGATTCCAAGAATAACATGTTAACAAACTGCTCAATGAAAAGAATGGTGTGACTGGGTGAAATGAATTCACACATCGCAAAGCAATTTCTGATAGACCTCTTTTTGATTTTTATCTGAGAATATTTCCCTTGTCATCCTTGGCTTCAAGGCACTCTGATAGATCCTGTTGCAGATTTCACGAGAACGTTGTTAGCAAATTACTCCATGAAAAGAAAGTGTAACTCTGTGAGATGAATTCATACATCACAAACAAGTTTCTCAGAAAGCTTATTTCTAGATTTTAAATGAGGATATTTCCATTGTCACTGTGAGCTTCATTGCGATCCCAAATATCCCATTGCAGATCCCAAGAAAACAGTGTTAGGAAGCTGCTCAATGAAAAGAACAGTGTAACTCTGTGACGTGATTTCACACATCACAAAGCAGTTTCTCAGACATCTTCCGTCTAGTCTTTATCTGAGGATAGTTCCCTTTTCACCTGAATAGGCCTCAATGCACTGGCGAATATACCTTCACAGATTCCACAAAAATAGTGTTAGCAAACTGCTCAATGAAAAGCAAGTTGTAACTCTGTGAGATGAATTCACACAGGACAAAGAAGTTTCTCAGAAAGCTTCTTTCTTGTTTTTAACTGAGGATATTACCATTGTCTTCATATGCTTCAAAGCGCTCCCAAACATTCCACTGCAGATCCCAAGAAAACAGTGTTAGCAAACGGCTCAATGAAAAGAACAATGTAACTTTTTGAGATGAATTCACACATCACAAAGCAGTTTCTCAGAAAACTTCTTTCTCGTTTTTATCCGAGGATATTTCCTTTGTCACCGTAAGCTTCAATGTGATCCAAAATATCCCTTCTCAGATTCCGAAAAAAGAATGTCACCCAACTGCTCCATGAAAAGAATCATGTAACCCATTGAGGTCAATTCACACATAACAAACGTGTTTCTCAGAAAGCTTCTTTCTAGTTTTAATCTGAGATTATTTCCTTGTTTGCCATAGGCTGCAAATTGATCCCGAATATCCCATTGCAGATTCCAAGAAAAACGTGTTAACAAACTGCTCAATGGAAAGAATGGTGTAACTGTGTGAGATGAATTCACACATCACAAAGCAGTTTCCCAGAAAGCTTCTTTCAAATGTTTACCTGAGGGTATTTCCTTTGTCACTATGGGCTTCGATGTACTCTCAAATATCCCTTCACAGATTCCCCAAATGGAGGGCTATCAAACTGCTCCATGAAAAGAGTCGTGTAATTCAGTGAGATAAATTCACACATCAGAAAGCTGTTTCTCAAAAAGCTTCTTTCTAGTTTTATCAAAGAATATTTACTTTTTCACCATAGGCCTTAAAGCGATTCTGAATATCCCAGAACAGATGCCCAGAAAAACGTGTTAACAAACTGCTCAATGAAAAGAATGGTGTAACTGTGTGAGATTAATTCACACATCATGAAGCAGTTTCTCAGAGGGCTTCTGTCTAGTTTTTATCTGTGGATATTTCTTTTGTCACCATAGGCTTCAATGCGCTCCCAATTATCCCATTGCAGATTCCAAGAAAACAGTGTTAACAAACTGCTCCATGAAAAGAACAGTGTAACTCTGTGAGATGAATTCACAGATCACAAAACAATTTCTCAGAAAGCCTCTTTTTGGTTTTTATCTGAGAATATTTCCCTTGTCATCATAGGCTTCAAGGCACACCCATAGATCCTGTTGCAGATTCCAGGATATAGTTGTTAGCAAACTAGTCAATGAAAACAAATGTGTAACTCTGAGAGATGAATTCATACATCACAAACCAGTTGCTCAGAAATATTCTTTCTAGTTTTTATATGAGGATATTTCCTTTGTCACCGTGAGCTTGAATGCACTCCCAAATATCCCATTGCAGATCCCAAGAAAACAGTATTGGGAAACTGTTCAATGAAAAGAACAATGTAACTCTGTGACTTGAATTCACACATTACAAAGAAGTTTCTCAGACAGCTTCCCTCTAGTTTTTAACTGAAGATAGTTTCTTTTTCACCTGAATAGACCTCAATGCGCTCACGAATATACCTTCGCAGATTCCACAAAAACAGTGTTAGCAAACAGCTCAATGAAAAGAAAGGTGTAACTGTGAGAGATGAATTCACACATCACAAAGCATTTTCCCACAAAGCTTCTTTTTGCTCTTTACCTGATCATACTTCCCTCATCACTGTAGGCTTCAAAGCGCACCCAAATGTCCTATTGAGGGTACCACGAAAACGGTGTTAGGAAACTTCAACACGAAACGAAAGTGTAACTCTGTGAAATGAATTCACACATGACAAAGACGTTTCTCAGAAAGCTTCTTTCTTGTTTTTAACTGAGGATATTTCCTTTGTCACCATATGCTACAAAGCGCTCCCAAATATTCCATTGCAGATCCCAAGAAAACAGTGTTAGCAAACGGCTCAATGAAAAGAACAACGTAACTTTGTGAGATGAATTCACACATCACAAAGCAGTTTCTCAGAAAACTTCCTTGTAGTTTTTTATGTGAGGATATTTCCTTTGTCACCATAGACTTCAATGCGATTCAAAATATCCCTTCTCATCTTCCCGAAAAAGAGTCCTAACAAACTGCTCCATGAAAAGAATCATGTAACTCAGTGAGATGAATTCACCCATCACAAAGCTGTTTCTCAGAAAGCTTCTTTCTTGTTTTTTTCAGAGAATATTTCCTGTTTCACTACAGGCCTCAAAGCGATGCCAAATATCCTATTGCAGATTCCAAGATAAACGTGTTAACAAACGGCTCAGTGAAAAGAATGGTGTAACTCTGTGAGATGAAGTCGCACATCACAAAGCAGTTTCTCAAAACACTTCTTTCTAGTTTTTATCTGGGGTATTTCCTTTGTCACCATAGGCCTCAATGCACTCTCAAATATCCCTTTGAAGATTCCATGAAAAAAAGTTAGCAAACTGCTACATGAATAGAAACATATATCTCTGTGATATGATTTCACACATCACAAAGTAGTTTCTCAGAAAGCTTCTTTCTAGTTTTTGTCAGAGGATATTTCTTTTGTCACCATAGGCTTCATTGCAATCCAAAATATCCCTTCTCAGATTCCCCAAAAGCCATGCTACCAAACTGCTCCATGAAGAGAATCCTGTAACTCTGTGAGATGAATTCTCCCATCACAAAGCAGTTCATCGGAAAGCTTCTTTCTAGTTGCTGTCTGAGGATATTTCCTTTGTCACCATAGGCTTCAATGTGCTCCCAAATATCCCGTTGCAGATTCCAAGAAAACACTGATAGTAAACTGCTCAGTGAAAAGAACAGTGTAACTCTGTGTGATGAATTCACACATCAGAAAGCAATTTCTCAGAAGGCCTCTTTTTGTTTTTTATCTGAGGATATTTTCTTTATCATCTTAGGCTTCAAGGCACTCCCATAGAACCTGTTGCATATTCCACGAGAACGGTGTTAGCAAACTATACCATGAAAAGAAATGTGTAACTCTAAGAGAGGAATTCATACCACACAAACCAGTTTCACAGAGAGCTTCTTTCTAGTTTTTATGTGAGGATATTTCCTTTGTCATCGTGAGCTTCAATACGCTCCCAAATAACCTCTTGCAGATTCCCCGAAATCAGTGTTAGGAAACTTCAACACAAAAAGAAATATGTAACTCTGTGAGATGAATTAACACAGCACAAACCGGTTTCTCAGAAAGCTTATTTCTTGTTTTTAACTGAGGATATTTCCTTTGTCACCATACACTTCAATGCACTCCCAAATATTCCATTGCAGATCCCAGGAAAACAGTGTTAGCAACCTTCTCAATGGAAAGAGCAAAGTAACTTTGTGAGGTGAATTCACACATCACAAAGCAGTTTCTCAGAAAGTTCCTTTCTACTTTTTATGGGAGGATATTTCATTTGTCACCAGAATCTCATTAATTATGCAATCCAAAGTATCCTTTCTCAGATTCCAAAAAACAGTCCTACCAAACTGCTCCATAAAAGGAATCGCGTAACTCAGTGAGAAGAATTCACAAATCACAAAACTGTTTCTCAGAAAACTTCTTTTTAGTTTTATCAGAGAATATTTCCTTTCTCACCTTAGGTCTCAAAGCGATGCCGAATATCCCACAGCAGATTCAAAGAAAAACGTGTGAAAAAATTGCTCAATGAAAAGAATGGTGTAACTGTGTGAGATGAATTCACACATCACAAAGCAGTTTCTTAGAAATTTTCTTTCTAGCTTTTATCTGAGGATATTTCCTTTGTCACCATAGTCTTCAATGCACTCTCAAATATCTGTTTGCGGATTCTACGAAAACAGTGTTAGCAAACTGCTCCATGAATGGAAACATGTAACTCTGTGAAATGATTTCACACATCACAAAGAAGTTTCTCAGAAAATTTCTTTCTACTTTTTACCGGAGAATATTTCCTTTGTCACCATTGACTTCAATGCACTCACAAATATCCTACTGCAGTTTCCATGAAAACAGTATTAGCAAACTGCTCCATGAAAATAATGGTGTAACTCTTTGAGATGCATTCACACATCACAAAGCAGTTTCTCATAAAGCTTCTTTCTAGTTTTCATAGGAGGATATTTCATTTTTCACAATAGGAGTAATACACTCCCAAATTTTCTCTTGCAGATTCCACGAAAACAGTGTTAGCAAACTGCTCCATGAAAAGACAGGTGTACCTCTGTGAGATAAATTGACACATCACAAATCAATTTCTCAGGAATCCTCTTTTTGGTTTTTATCTGAGGATATTTCCCTTGTCATCATAGGCTTCAAGGCGCTGTCACAGATCCTGTTGCAGACTCTATGAGAACGTTGATAGCAATCTACTCCATGAAAAGAAATATGTAACGCTGAGAGATGAATTCATACATCAAAAACCAGTTTCTCAGAAAGCTTCTTTCTAGTTTTTATCAGAGGATATTTCCTTTGTCACCATAGGCTTCATTGCAATCCAAAATATCCCTTCTCAGATTCTCCAAAAGCAGTGCTACCAAACTGTTCCATGAAGAGAATCCTGTAACTCTGTGAGATGGAGTCACACACCACAAAGCAGTTTCTCAGAAAGCTTCTTTCTAGTTGTTATCTGAGGGTATTTTCTTTGTCACCATAGTCTTCAATGTGCTCCCAATATCCTACTGCTGATTCCAGGAAATCAGTGTTAGCAAACTGCTCCATGAAAATAATGGTGTAACTCTTTGAGATGCATTCACATATCACAAAGCAGTTTCTCAGAAAGCTTCTTTCTAGTTTTCATTGGAGGATATTTCCTTTTTCACAATAGGCGTAATACACTCATAAATATCCTCTTGCAGTTTCCACGAAAACAGTGTTAGCAAACTGCTCCATGAAAAGAGAGGTGTATCTCTGTGAGATGAATTAACACATTACAAAGATGTTTCTCAGAGGGTTTCTGTCTAGTTTTTATCTGAGCATGTTTCCTTTGTCACCATAGGCTTCAATGCGCTCCCAAATATCCCATTGCAGA
Organism: Macaca nemestrina; assembly: GCF_043159975.1. Taxonomy (NCBI): domain Eukaryota; kingdom Metazoa; phylum Chordata; class Mammalia; order Primates; family Cercopithecidae; genus Macaca; species Macaca nemestrina. The sequence goes on along the minus strand of NC_092132.1, from coordinate 99,742,812 downwards.
TTCCAAGAAAACAGTGTTAGCAAACTGCTCAGTGAAAAGAACAGTGTAACTCTGTGTGATGAAATCACACATCACAAGGCAATTTCTCAGAAAGCTTCTTTTTGGTTTTTGTCTAAGGCTATTTCCTTTGTCACCATAGGCTTCAAGGGGTGCCCAAAGATCCTGTTGCAGATTCCAGGAGATTGTTGCTAGCAAATATGCCATGAAAAGAAATGTGTATCTCTGACAGAGGAATTCATACATCACAAACTAGTTTTTCAGAAAGCTCCTTTCTGTTTTTTATATGAAGATATTTCCTTTGTCACCATGAGCTTCAATGCGCTCCCAAATATCCTCTTGCAGATTCCACGAAAACGGTGTTAGGAAACTTCAACAAGAAAAGAAATGTGTAACTCTGTGAGATGAATTAACACAGCACAAACTGGTTTCTCAGAAATCTTATTTCTTGTTTTTAACTGAGGATATTTTCTGTGTCATCATACGCTTCAATGCACTCCCAAATATTCCATACCAGATCCCAAGAAAACAGTGTTAGCAAACTGCTCAAGGAAAAGAACAATGTAACTCTGTGAGATGAATTCACACATCACAAAGCAGTTTCTCAGAAAACTTCTTTCTAGTTTTTTTGGGAGGGTATTTCCTTTGTCACCATAGTCTTCAATGTGATCCAAAATATCCCTTCACAGATTCCCCAAAAAGAGTGCTACCAAACTGCTCCATGAAAAGAATCATGTAACTCAGTGAGAAGAATTAACACATCACAAAACTGTTTCTCAGAAAGATTCTTTCAAGTTTTTATCAGAGAATATTTCCTTTTTCACCATAGGACTCAAAGCGATCCTCAATATCCCATTGCAGATTCCAGGAAAAACGTGTTAACAAACTTCTCAAAGAAAAGACTGGTGTAATTGTGTGAGATGTATTCACACATCACAAATCAGTTTGTCAAAAAGATTCTTTCTAGTTTTTGTCTGAGGATATTTCCTTTGTCACAGTGAGCTTCAATGTGCTCCCAAATATTCCATTGCAGAACCCAAGAACAGTCTTAGGAAACAATTCATTGAAAAGAACAGTGCAACTCTGTGACATGAATTCGCACATCACAAAGCAGTTTCTCAGAAGGCTTCTTTCTAGTTTTCATTGGAGGATATTTCCATTTTCACAAAGGGCATATTAAGCTCCCAAATTTCCTCTTGCAGATTCCACGAAAATAGTGTTAGAAAACTGCTCTATGAAAAGACAGGTGTATGTCTCTGAGAGGAATTCAAACATTACAAAAAATCTTCTCAGAGGGATTCATTCTAGTTTTTATCTGAGGATATATCGTTTGTCACCATAGACTTCAATGCCCTGATAAATATCCTTGCAGATTCCAAGAAAACAATGTTAGCAAACTCCTCAGTGAAAAATACACTGTAACTCTGTGAGATGAATTCACACATCACACAGCAATTTCTCAGAAAGCCTGTTTTCGATTTTTATCTGAGGATATTTCCCTTGTCATCATAGGCTTCAAGGCGCTCCTAAAGATCCTGTTGCAGATTCCACAAGACTATTGTTAGCAAACTACTCCATGAAAAGAAATGTGTAACTCTGGGAGGTGAATTCATACATCACAAACCAGTTTCTCAGAAAGCTTCTTTCTAGTTTTTATATGAGGATATTTCCTTTGTCACCATGAGCTTTAATGCACTCCCAAATATCCCACTGCAGATCCCAAGAAAACAGTGTTAGGAAACTGCTCAATGAAAAGAACAGTGTAACTCTGTGGCATGAATTCACACATCACAAAGAAGTTTCTCAGACAGCTTCTTTCTAGTTTTTATCTGAGGATAATTCCTTTGTCAACTAAATAAGCCTCAATGTGCTCGCAAATATAAATTTGCAGATTCCACAAATATAGTGTTAACAAACAACTCAATGAAAAGAAAGATGGAACTGTGGGAGATGAATTCACACATCACAAAGCAGTTTCCCAGAAGGCTTCTTTTTGCTTTTTACCTGATCATATTTCCCTTATCACTGTAGGCTTCAAGGCACACCCAAACATCCTATTGCAGATTCCACAAAAACGGTGTTAGGAAACTTCAACAAGAAAAGAAATGTGTAACTCTATGAAATGAATTCACACATGACAAAGAGGTTTCTCAGAAATTCTCTTTCTTATTTTTAACTGAGGATATTTCCTTTGTCACCATACACTTCAAAGCACTCCCAAATATTCCATAGAAGATCCCAAGAAAACAGTGTTAACAAACTGTTCTATGACAGGAACAATGTAACTTTGTGAGGTGAATTCACACATCAATAAGCAGTTTCTAAGAAAACTTTCTAGTTTTTATGGGAGGATATTTCCTTTGTCACCGTAGTTTTCAATGCCATCCAAAATATACCTTCTCAGATTCCCTCAAAAGAGTGCTACCAAACTGCTACATGAAAAGGATTGTGTAGCTCAGTGAGATGAATTCTCACATTGCAAAGCTGTTTCTCAGAAAGCTTCTTTCTAGTTTTTATCAGAGAATATTTCCTTTGTCACCATAGGCCTCAAAGCGATCCTGAATATCCCATTGCAGATTACAAGAAAAACCTGTTAACAACCTGCTCAATGAAAAATATGGCATATTATGCCTATTGTGAAAAAGGAAATATCCTCTGAAGAAACCTAGAAAGAAGCTTTCTGAGAAACTGCTTTGTGATGTGTGAATGCATCTCAAAGAGTTACATTATCATTTTCGTGGAGCAGTTTGCTAAGACTGTTTTTCTGGAATCGGCAGTAGGATATTCGGAGTGCATTGAAGCCTATGGTGACAAAGGAAATATCCTCAGATAATAACTAGAAAGAAGGTTTCTGAGAAACTTCTTTGTGATGTGTGAATTCGTCTCACAGTTACACGTTTCTATTCATGGAGCAGTGTGTTAACATTGTTTTCGTGGAATCTGCAAAGGGATATTTGAGAGTGCATTGAGGCCTATGGTGACAAACGAAATATCCTCAGATAAAAACTAGAAAGAAGCTTTCTGAGAAACTGCTTTGTGATGTGTGAATTCATCTCACAAAGCTACAACATTCTTTTCATGGCGCAGTTTTTTCACACGTTTTTCTTGGTATCTGCAATGGGACATTCGAGATCGCTTTGAGGCCTATGGTAAAAAGGGAAATATTCTCTGATAAAAACTAGAAAGAAGCTTTCTGAGAAACAGCTTTGTGATTTGTGAATTCATTTCACTGAGTTACATGATACTTTTCATGGAGCAGTTTGGTAACACTCTTTTTAGGGAATCTGTGAAGGGATATTTTGGATCACATTGAAGACTATAATGACAAAGGAAATATCCTTCCATAAAAACTAGAAAGAAGCTTTCTGAGAAACTGCATTGTGATGTGTGAATTCATCTCACAGAGTTACACCATTCTTTTCATTGAAAAGTTTGTTAACACGTTTTTCTTGGAATCTGCAATGGGATATTCGGGAGCGCTTTGAGGCCTACGATGAAAAAGGAAATATTCTCAGATAAACCCAGAAAGAAGTTCTCTGAGAAACAGCTTTGTAATGTGTGAATTCATCTCACAGCTGTACACCATTCTTTTCATTGAACGGTTTGCTGACACTGCTTTCTTGGAATTTGCAAAGGTATGTTCACGAGCGCCTTGAGTCCTATGGTGAAAAAGGAAATATCCTCAGTTAAAAACCAGAAAGAAGTTTTCTGAGAAGCCAGTTTGTGCTGTGTTAATTCATCTCACAGAGTTACACATTTCTTTTCATGGAGCAGTTTGCTAACACCGTTTTCGTTTTATCTACAAGACAATATTTGGGATCACTTTGAAGCCTATGGTGACAAAGGAAAAATCCTCAGAGAAAAACTAGAAAGATGATTTCTGAGAAACTACTTTATCATGTGTAAATTCGTCTCACAGAGTTACACGTTTGCTCTCTTGTTGAAGTTACCTAACACCATTTTCATGGAATCTACAATAGGATATTTGAGTGAACATTGAAGCCTATGATGACAAGGGAAATATCAGGTGAAAACCAAAAAGAAGCTTTCTGGGAAACTGCTTTGTGATGTGTGAATTCATCTCCCACAGTTACACCTTTCTTTTCATTCAGCACTTTACTAACATTATTTTTGTGGTATCTGCGAAGGTATATATGTGAGCACATTGAGGTCTATTCAGGTGAAAAAGGAACTTTTCTCAGATAAAAACTAGAAAGAAGCTGTCTGAGAAACTTCTTTGTGATGTGTGAATTCATGTCACAGAGTTCCACAGTTCTTTTCTTTGAGCAGTTTTCTAACACTGTTTTCTTGGAATCTTTCATGGGGTATTTGGGAGTGAATTGAAGCTCATGGTGATAAAGGAACTATCATCATATAAAAACTATAAAGAAGCTTTCTGAGAAACTGCTTTGTGATGGATGAATTCATCACACAGAGTTACACCTGTCTTTTCATTGTGCAGTTTGGTAACACTGTTTTTGGGGAAACTGCAAAGGGATTTTGGGAGCCCATAGAGGTCTATGGTGAAAAAGGAAATATCTTCAGGTAAAAACGGAAGAGAAGGTTTTTGAGAAACTGTTTTGTGGTATGTGCATTCACCTCATAGAGGTAAACCAATCTGTCAATCGAGCAGTTTGGCATCGCTGCTTTTGTAGTGTCTGAGAAGGGATATTTGGGAGCGCATTGAGACTGATGGTGGAATATTAAATACGTACAGATAAAAACTAGAAAGAAGCTTTCTGAGAGACTGTTATGTGATGGGTGAATTCATCTCACAGAGTTAAATCTTTCTTTTCATGGAGCAGTTTGGTAACACTGTTTTTGTGGTATATGCAAATGGATATTCGGGAGCAGATAGTGGCCAATGTGGAAAAAGGAAATATCTTCAGGTAAAAAGTGGAGAGAATGATTCTGATAACTCCTTTGTGATGTGTGCATTCATCTCATAGTGGTAAAACTTTCTGTTGTGAAAGCACTTTGGCATCACTGTTTTCATGGTGTCTGAGAAGGGATATTTGGGAACGCATGCAAGCCGATGGTGGAAAAGGAAATATCCTGAGATAAAAACTAGAAGGAAAGTTTCTGAGAAATTTCTTTGTGATGGCTGAATTCATCACACAGAGTTACAACTTTGTTTTCTTTCAGTAGTTTGGTAGCACTGTTTTTATGGAATCTACAAAGGGACATTCAGAAACTCCTAGAGGCCTACAGTGGAAAAACAAATAACTTCAGATAAAAACTAGAGATAAACTTTGGAGAAACGGTTTTGTGATGTTTGTATTCATGTCAAAGTGTTTAACCTTTTTGTTGATTGAGCAGTTCGGCATTACTGTATTTTTGGTATCTGAGAGGAGTTATTTTTGAGAACATTGAACCCTATGGTGAAAGAGGAAATATGCTCAGATTTAAATTAAAAAAAACTTTTTGAGAAATTGCTTTGTGATGGGTGAATTCATCTCACAGAGTTACACCTTTCTTTTCATTGAGTAGTTTGGTAACAGTTTTTGTGGAATCTGAAAAGGGATATTCGGGAGTGCATAGAGTTCAATGGCAAAAAAGGAATTATATTCAGGTAAAAATGGAGGGAAGCTTTCTGAGAAACTCCTTTGTTATGTGTGAATTCCTCTCATAGAGCTAAACGTTTCTGTTGTGGGAGAACTTTGACATAACTGTTTGTGTGGTGTCTTAGAAGGGATATGTTTGAGCACATTGAAGCCTATGGAGGAAAAGGAAATATCTTCAGATAAAAACTAGAAGGAAACTTTCTGAGTAGTTGTTTGTGATGTGTGACTTCATCTCATAAAGTTACATATTTCTTTTCATGGAGCAGTTTGCTAACACTGCATTCATGAAATCTGCAAAGGAATATTTGGGAGTGCACTGAGGACTATAGTGAACAAGGAAATATTCTCAGATAAAAACTAGAAAGAAGCTTTCTGAGAAACTGCTCTGTGATTTGTGAATTCATCTCACAGAGTTACACAATCCTTTTCATGGAGCAGTTTGGTAGAACTGTTTTGGGGAAATCTAAGAAGGGATATTTTAGATATCATTGAAGCCTATGATGACAAAGGAAATATCCTCAGATAAAACCTAGAAGGAAACTTTCTGAGAAAGTTCTTTGTGATGTGTGAATTCATCTCACAGAGTTACACCATTCTTTACATTGACAAGTTTGCTAACACTGTTTTTTGGAATCTGCGATGGGATACTTGGGATCACATTGAGGAATATGGTGAAAAAGGAAATATACTCAGATAAAAACTAGAAAGAAGCTTTCTGAGAAACAGTTTTATGATGTGTGAATTCATCTCACAGAGTTACACCTTTCGTTTCCTGGAGCACTTTGCTAACACTGTTTTCTTGGAATCTGCAATGGGATATTCCAGAGCCCTTTGATACCTATAGTGAAAAGTGAACTTTCTTCAGATAAAAACTAGAGAGATGCCTTCTGAAAAACAACTTTGTGATGTGTGAATTCATCTTACAGAGTTTCACCATTCTTTTCATTGAGCAGTTTGATAACACTGTTTTCATGCAATCTGCAATAGGATATTTTGGAGTGCATTGAAGCCTATGGTGACAAAGGAAATATCCACAGATAAAAGTCCAAAAAGAAGCTTTCTGTGAAACTGTGTTGTGAGGTGTGAACTCATCTCACAGAGTTACACTGTTCTTTTCCTTGAGAAGTTTGCAAACACTCTTTTCATTCAATCTGCTATGGGATACTGGGGAGTGAATTGATTAATATGGTGAAATAGGAAATATACTCTGATAAAAACTAGAAAGATGTTTTCTGAGAATCATCTTTGAGATAAGTGAGTTCATATCACAGAGTTACCCTATTCTCTTCATGTAACAGTTTGGTAGCACTGTTTTTGGGGAATCTGAGAAAGGATATTTTGGGTCATATTGACACCTATGGTGACAAAGGAAATATCCTCAATTAAAAACTAGAAAGAAGATTTCTGAGAAACTACTTCATCATGGGTGAATTCTTCTCACAGAGCTACACTGTTGTTTTCATTGATCAGGTTTGATAACACTATTTTTGTGGAATCTGCAACAGGATATTTAGGATTGCATTGAAGCCTATGGTGAAAAAGGAAATATTCTCCAACAAAAACCAAAAAGAAAGTTTCTGAGAAACAGCTTTGTGATGTGTGAATTCATCTTACAGATTTACACCTTTATATTTAGGGAGCAGTGTACTAACACTATTTTTGTGGAATCTGCAAAGGGATATTCACAAGCACATTGATGCAAATGGTGAAAAAAGAAATATTCTCAGATAAAACTAGAAAGAAGATTTCTGGAAAGTTCTTTATGATGTGTGAATTCATCTCACGGAGTTACACCTTTCTTTTGAAGGAGCATCTTGCTAACACTGTTTTCACAGAATCTGCAAAGGGATATTTGGGAGTGTATTGAGGCATATAGTGAAAAAGGAAATATCCTCAGATAAAAACTAGAAAGAAGCTTTGTGAGAAACTGCTTTGTGATGTGTGAATTCATATCACAGAGTAACACTGTTCTTTTCATTGACCAGTTTGCTAACACTGTTTTCTTGGAACCTGCAATGGGATATTTCATAGTGCGTTGTAGCTTATGGCGACAAAGGAAATATCCTCATTATAAAACTAGAAAGAAGCATTCTGAGAAACCGCTTTGTGATGTGATAAATCATCTCACAGAGTTTACAATTTTTTTCATGGAGTAGTTTGGTAGCACTGTTTTTGGGGAATCTGCAAAGGGATATTTTGGATCACATTGAAGTCTATGGTGACTAAGGAAATATCCTCAGGTAAAAACTAGAAATAAGCTTTCTGAGAAACTTGTTACTGATGTGTGAATTCAACTCACAGAGATACAACTTTCTCTTCATGGAGCAGTTTTCCAGCAGTGTTTTCAGGGAATCTGAGAAGGGATCTTTTGAATTGCATTGAAGCTTATGGTGACAAAGGAAATATCCTCAGATAATAAGTAGAAAGAAGCTTTCCGAGAAACTGCTTTGTGTTGTGTGAATGCATCTCACAGAGTTACACTGTTCTTTGCATTGAGCAGTTTGCTAACACTGTTTTCTTGGAATCAGCAATGGAATATTTCGGAGCATCTTGAAGCTTATGGTGACAAAGCAAGTATCCTCATGCAAAAACTAGAAAAAAGCATTCTGAGAAATGCCTTTGTGATGTGCTAGTTCATCTCACAGGTTTATATGATTCCTTTAATGGAGCCGTTTGGTAGCACTCATTTGGGGAATCTGAGAACGGATATTTTCGATTACATTAAAACCTATGGTTACTAAGGAAACATCCTCAGATAAAAAATTGAAAGAAACTTTCTGAGAAAGTTCTTTGTGATGTGTGATTTCATCTTACAGAGTTACAACTTTCTTTCCATGGAGCAGCTTGCTAACACTGTTATTGTGAAATCAGCAAAGGGATATTTGGGAGCACGTTGAAGCCTATGGTGACAAAGGAAATATCCTCAGATAAAAACTAGAAATAAGCTTTCTAAGAAAGTTCTTCGTGATGTGTAAATTCATCTCACAGTGTTACACCTTTCTTTTCATGGAGCAGTTTGCTAATATCGTTCTTGTGGGATCTGCAAAAGGATATTTGGGAGCACATTGAGGCCTATAATGAAAAAGGAAATGTCCTCAGATAAAAACTAGAAAGAAGCTCTGAGAAACTCCTTTGTGATGTTTGAATTCATCTTACAGAGTTACACCGTTCTTTTCATTGAGCTGTTTGCTAAGAATGTTTTCTTGGAATATGCAATAGGATATTTGGGAACGCATTGAAGCCTGTGGTGAAAAAGGAAATATCCTCACATAAAAACAAAAAAGATGCTTTCTGAGAACCTGCTTTGTGTTGGATGAATTCATCTCACAGAGTTACACTGTTCTTTTCATTGAACAGTTTGTTAAAACTTTTCTTGGAATCTGCAATGGGATATTTTTGAGTGCATTGAAGCTTTGGATGACAAAGGAAATATCCTAAGACAAGAGCTGAAAAAAAGCTTTCTGAGGAATTGCTTTACGATTTTTGAGTTCATCTCATAGAGTTACACGATTCTTTTCATGGAGCAGTTTGATCACACTGTTTTTGTGGAATCTGCAATGTGGAAAAAGGAAATATCCTTGGATTTAAACTAGAAGGAAGTGGATGGTGAAATAGGAAATCCCCTCAGATAAAAACTAGAAAGAAGCTTTCTGAGAAATTTCTTTGTGATGGGTGAATTCATCACACAGAGTTACACCTTTGTTTTCTTTGAGTAGTTTTGTTTTTATGAAATCTGCAAAGGGATATTTTGCAGTGTTTTTATGTTTTTATGGAATCTGCAGAGGGATATTCGGAAGCCCCTAGAGGCCTACGGTGAAAAATGAAATAAGTTCAGATAAAAACTGGAGAGAATCTTTGTGAGAAACGGTTTTTTGATGGGTCTGTTCATCTCATAGAGTTTGTCCTTCTTTTTTATTGACCAACTCTTCATCACTGTTTTTGTGGTATCTGAGAAGAGACATTTGGGAGCACATTGAAGCCTATGGTAAAAAAGGAAATATCCTCAGATTTAAACTAGAAAGAAGCTTTCTGACAAACTGCTTTGTGGAGGGTGAATTCATCTCACAGCATTCCATCATTCTTTTCATTGCGTAGCTTGGTAGCACTGTTTTTGTGGAATCTGCAGTGGAATATTTGGGAGCACATAGAGGCCTAAGGTGAGAAAAGAAAATTCTTCAGGTAAAAACTGGAGAGAAGTTTTCAAAGAAACTCTTTTGTGATGTGTGCATTCGTCTCATAGAGCTAAACGTTTCTGTTGAAGGAGCACTTTGGCACCACTTTTTTTGTGGTGTAAGAGAGGGGATATTTGGGAGGGTATTGAAGCCTATAGTGGAAACGGAAATATCCTCAGGTAAAAGCTAGACAGAAGGTTCCTGAGAAACTGCTTTGTGATGGGTCAATTTATCTCACAGTTACATCATTCTTTTCATGGAGCAGTTCTTTAGCACTCTTTTTGTGGAATCTACAGAGGGATATTTAGGAGTGCATAGAGGCCTGAGGTGAAAAAAGAAAATTCTTCAGGTAACAACTGGAGAGAAGCTTTCAAAGAAACTCTTTTGTGATGTGTGCATTCGTCTCATAGAGCTAAACGTTTCTGTTGAAGGAGCACTTTGGCATCACTTTTTTTGTGGTGTCAGAGAAGGGATATTTGGGAGGGTATTGAAGCCTATAGTGGCAAAGAAATATCCTCAGATAAAAACCAAAAAGAAGCCTTCTGAGAAAGTGCTTTTTGATATGTGAACTCATGTCACAGAGTTACACCATTCTCTTCTTCGAGCAGTTTGCTCACACTGTATTCTTGAAATCTGCAATGGGATATTTCGAAGTGCATTGATGCTGAAGGTGACAAAGGAAATATACTCATATAAAAACTAGAAATAAACTCTCTGAGAAACTGCTTTGTGATGTGTTAATTCATCTTCCAGTGTTACATGATACTTTCATGGATCAGTTTGGTAGCACTGTTTTTGTGGTGTCTGAGTAGGGGTATTTGGGAGTGCATAGAAGTCGACGGTGGAAAAGGAAATATCCTGAGATGAAAATTACAAAGAAGCTTTCAGAGAAATTTCTTTGGGATGGGTGAATTCATCACACCAAGTTACACTGTTGTTTTCTTTGAGCAATTTGCTAGCATTGTTTTAAAGGGATATTCGGGAGTTCCTAGAGACCTACAATGAAAAAGGAAATAACCACATAAAAACTGGAGAGAAGATTTTTGAGTAAGGGTTTTATGATGGGTGTATTCATCACATAGAGTTTAACCTTTTTGTTTATTGATCAGTTCGGCATCACTGTTTTGTGGTATTTGAGAGCAGATATTTGGGAGCACATTGAAGCCTATGTGCTTCAAAAGGAAATATCCTCAGATTAAAACTAGAAAGAAGCTTTATGAGAAACTGCTTTGTGATGGGTGAATTCATCTCACAGAATTACACCTTTCCTTTCATTGAGCCATTTGGTAACACTGTTTTTGTGGACTCTGCAAAGGGATATTCGGGAGTGCACAGAGTCCAGTGGTGAGAAAGGACATATTTTCAGGTTAAAAACTGGGAAGAAGCTTTCTGAGAATCTCCTTTGTGATGTGTGCATTCATCTCATAGAGCTAAACGTTTCTGTTGAGGGAGCACTTTGGTATCACTGTTTTAGTGCTGTCTGAGAAGGGGCATTTGAGAGCACATTGAAGCCTCTGTTGGAAAAGGAAATATTCTTAGATAAAAATTAGAAAGTAGCTTCCTGAGAAATCGCTTGGTGATGTCTTAATTCATCTCACAGGGTTATGTGATTATTTTCATGGAGAAGTTTGGTAGCACTGATTTTGGGGAATCTGAGAAGGGATAATTTGGATCACCTTGAAGCCTATGGTGAAAAAGGAAATATACTCAGATAAAAACCAAAACGAAGTTTTCTGAGAAACTGCTTTGTGATAGGTGAATTCATCTCACACAGTTACACTGTTCTTTTCATTGAGGAGTTTGCTAACCCCGTGTTCTTGGAATCTGCAATGGGATATTTTTGAGCACATTGAAGCTTAGAGTGACAAAGGAAATATCCTGAGACAAAAACTAGTAAGAAACTTTCTGAGGAACTGTTTTGTGATTTGTGAATTCATCTCACAGAGTTACCTGACTGTTTTCATGGAGCAGTTTGGAAGCACTGTTTAGGGGAATCTGAGAAGGGATATTTTTGATCACATTGAAGCCTATGGTGACAAAGGAAATATCCTCAGATAAAAACTAGAAAGAAGCTTTCTGAGAAGCCTCTTTGTGATATATGTATTCATCTGACAGAGTAACACCTTCCCTTTCATGCAACAGTTTGCTAACACTGTTTTCATGGAATCTGCAAAGGGATATTTGTGAGCACTTTCAGGCCTACAGTGGAAAAGGAAATATCCTCAGATAAAAACTAGAAAGAAACTTTTTGAGAAACTGCTTTGTGATGTATGAATTCATCTCACAGGGTTAAACTGTTATTTTCATTGAGCAGTTTGATAACACTGTTTTCTTGGAATCTGCAATATTTTGGAGCGCATTGAAGTCTATTGTGACAAAGGAAATATACTCCAATCAAAACCAAAAAGAAGCTTTCTGTGAAACTGCTTTGTGATGTGTCATTTCACCTCACACCATCACACATTCCTTCCATTGAGACGTTTGCTAAAACATTTTCCTTCAATCTGCAATGGGATATTCTGGAGTTCATGGAGGAATATGGTGGAAAAGGAAATATCCTCAGATAAAAACTGTAAAGAAGCTTTCTGAGAAACTACTTTGTTATGTGTCAATTCACCTCACAGAGTTACACCATTCTTTCCATGGAGAAGTTTTGTAGCACTGTTTTTGGGGAGTCTGAGAAGGGATATTTTGGATCACATTGAAACCTAAGGTGACTAAGGAAATATCCTCAATTTAAAACTAGAAAGAAGCTTTTGGAGAAACTTCTTTGTGATGTGTGTATTCATCTCACAGAGTAACACCATTCTTTTCATGGAGCAGTTTGCTAACACTGTTTTTGTGTAACCTACAAAGGGATATTTGGGAGCAAATTGAGGCCTATGGTGAAAAAGGACATATCCTCAGAAAAAAACTAGAAAGAAGCTTTCTAGGAAAATTCTTTGTGATGTGTGAATTCATCTCACAGAGTTACACCAGTCTTTTCATGGAGCAGTTTGGTAGTCCTGTTTTTGGGGAATCTCAGAAGGGATATTTGGAATCGCATCAAAGCCTATGGTTTACAAAGGAAATATCCTCAGATAAAAACTAGAAAGAAGGTTTCTGAGAAAGTTCTTTGTGATGTGTGATTTCACCTCACAGAGTTACACCTTTCTTTTCATGGAGCCGTTTGCTCACACTGTTTTCATGGAATCTGCCAATGTATATTTGGGAGTGAATTTAGACCTATGATGAAAGAGGAAATATCCTCAGATTAAAATCAAACAGAAGCTTTCTATGAAACTGCTTTGTGATGTGTGAATTCATCTCACAGAGTTACCCCATTCTTTTCATTGAGAAGTTTTCTAACCCTTTTGTTGTGGAATCTGCAATGGGATATTCTTGAGAGTGTTGTGGAATATGGAAAAAAAGGAAATATCTGCAGACATAATCTAGAAAGAAGTTGTCTGAGAAACAGCTTTGTGATGTGTGAATTCATCTCACAGAGTTACAGCATTCTTTTCGTGGAACAGTTTGGTAGCACTGTTTTTGGGGAACCTGAGTTGGGATAGTTTGGATTGCATTGAAGCCTAGAGTGACGATGGAAATATAATCAGATAAAAACCAGAAAGAAACTCTCTGAGAAACTTATTTGTGATGTGTATATTCATCTCACAGAGTAACACCTTTCTTTTCATGGAGCTGCTTGCTAACACTGCTTTTGTGCTATCTGCAATAGGATATTTTGGAGTGCATTGAAGCCTTTGGTGGCAAGGGAAATATTCTCAGACAAAAGAAAAAAATAAGCTTTCTGTGAAACTGCTTAGTGATGTGTGAATTCATCTCACAGAGTTACACCTTTATTTTCATGACGCAGTTTGTTAGCACTCTTTTGGGGAATCTGAGAAGGGATATTTTGGATTGCATTGAAGCCTCTAGTGACAAAGGAAATATCCTCAGATAAAAACTAGAAAGGAGCTTTCTGAGAAACTGCTTTGTGATTTATTAATTCATCTCAGAGAGTTACATGATTCTTTTCATGGATCAGTTTTGTAGCACTGTTTTTGGGGAATCAGGGAAGGGTTATTTTCTATTGCAATGAAGCCTATGGTGACAAAGGAAATATCCTCAGATAAAAGCAAAAAGAAGATTTCTGTGAAACTTCCTTGTGACGTGTGAATTCATCTCACAGTGTTACACCATTCCTTTCATTGAGAAGTCTGCTAACACTTTTTTCCTGAAATCTGCAATGGTGTATTTGGGAGTGCATTGAGGCCTATTTTGAAAAAAGGAAATATCCTTAGAGAAAAACTAGAAAGAAACTTTCTGAGATATTCTTTGTGATGTGTTAATTAATCTCACAGAGTTACACCTTTCTTTTCATGGAGCAGTTTGCTAACACAGTTTTTGTGGAATCTGCAAAGGGATATTTGGGAGTGCACTGAGGCCTGTACTGAAAAAGGAAATATCCTTATATGAAAACTAGAAAGAAATATTCTGAGAAACTGCTTTGTGGTGTGTGAATTCATCTTACATAATTATACCGTTCTTTTCATTGAGCAGTCAGATAACACTGTTTTCATGAGATCTGCAATAAGTTATTTAGGAGTGCATTGAGGCCTATGGTGACAAAGGACATATCCTCAAATGAAAACCAAAAAGAAGATTTCTGTGAAACTTCTTTGTGATGTGTGAATTCATCTCACAGTGTTACACCATTCCTTTCATTGAGAAGTTTTCTAACACTTTTTTCCTGAAATCTGCAGTGGTGTATTCGGGAGTGCATTGAGGCCTATTTTGAAAAAGGAAATATCCTTAGAGAAAAACTAGAAAGAAGCTTTCTGAGAAACAGCGTTGTGGTGTGTGAATTCATCTCACTGAGTTACACCATTATTTTCATGAAGCAGTTTGGTAGCACTGTTTTTGGGGACTCTAAGAAGGGATGATTTTCATGGCATTGAAGCCTATAGTTACAAATGAAATATCTTCAGATAAAAAGTAGAAAGAGACTTTCTGAGAAATTTATTAGTGATGATTTCATTTCACAGAATTACACAGTTCTTCTAATTGAGAAGTTTACTAACACTTTTCTTCTGGAATCTGCAATGGGATATTTGAGAACACATTGAGGCCTATGGTGAAAATGTAAATATCCTCAGATAAAAACTAGAAAGAAACATTCTGAGAAACCGCTTTGTGATGTTTTAATTCATCTCAAAGAGTTACTCAATTCATTTCATGCATCAGTTTGGTAGCTCTGTTTTTGGGGAATCTGAGAAGGGATAATTTGGGTTGCATTGAAGCCTATAGTGACAAAGAAAACATCCTCAGACAAAAAACAAAAGACAGCTTTCTGAGAAACTGCTTTGTGATGTGTGAACTCATCTCACAGATTTAAACGTTTCTTTTCATGGAGTAGTTTGCTAACACTGGTTTTATGTAATCTGCAAAGGGATATTTGCTAGTGCATTGAGGCCTACAGTGAAAAAGGAAATATCCTAATACAAAAAATAGAAAGAATCTTTCTGAGGAACTGCTTTGTGATTTGTGAAGTCATCTCACAGCGTTTCCTGATACTTTTCAAGGAGCAGTTTGGTAGCATGTTTTTGGGGAATCTGAGAAGGGATATTTTGGATTGTATTGAAGCCTATGGTGACAAAGGAAATAGAGCAGATAAAAACTAGAAAGAAGCTTTCTGAGAAATTTATACATGAAGTGTGTATTCACCTCACAGAGTAACACCTTTCTTTTCATGGAGTAGTTTGTAAACTCTGTTTTCCTGGAATCTACAATGTAATATTTGGGAGCAAGTTGAGACCTACGGTGAAAAAGTAAATATTCTCAGATAAAAAGTAGAAAGAGCTTTCTGAGAAACTGTTTTGTGATGTGTGATTTCATCTCACACATTTACACCACACTTTTCAAGGACCATTTTGCTAACACTGTTTTCGTGGATTCTGCAGGAGGATATTTTGAAGCACAGTGAAGCCTATGGTGACAAAGGATATATCCTCAGAAAGAAAACAAAAAGAAGCTTTCTGTGAAACTACTTTGTGATGTGTGAATTCATCTCACAGAGTTACATTTTTCTTTTCATGGAACAGTTTGGTAGCACTGTTTTTGGGGAATCTGAAAAGGGATATTTTGTATCACATTGAAGCCCTTGGTGACAAAGTAAATATCCTCAGATAAAAACTAGAAAGATTTCTGAGAAACTTTTTTGTGATGTGTACATTCATCTCACCGAGTAACCCTTTACTTTTCAGGGAGCAGTTTGCTAACACTGTTTTCATGGAATCTGCAACAGGATATTTGGTAAGGCTTTGAAGCCTATGGTGACAAAGGAAATATCCTCAGACAAAAACGAAAAAGAAGCTTTCTGAGAAACTGCTTTTTGATTGGTGAATTCACCTCACAGAGTGACAGGACAGTGTTCTTTTCATTGAGCAGTTTGCTAACACTGATTTCTTGGAATCTGCAATGGGATATTTCGGAGCACATTGAAGCTTATAGTGACAAAGGAAATATCCTCATACAAAAACTAGATAGAAGCTTTCTGAGAAACTTCTTTGTGATTTGTGAATTCATCTCACAGTGTTACATGATACTTTTCATGGAGATGTTTAGTAACACTGTTTTTTGGGGATCTGGGAGGCAATATTTGGGATTGCTTTGAAGCCTATGGTGACAAAGGAAATATCCTCAGATAAAAACTAGAAAGAAGCTTTCTGAGAAACTGCTTTGTGATGTGTGAATTCTTCTCACAGAGGTACACCTTTCTTTTCATGGAGCAGATTGATAACACTGTTTTCATGGAATCTACAAAGGGATATTTGGGAGCACCTTGAGGCCTATGGTGAAATAGGAAACATCCTCAGATAAAAACTAGAAAGAAGCTTTCTGAGAAACTGCATTGTGATGTCTGAATTCATCTTACAGTGTTACACTCTTCTTGTCATTAAGCAGTTTGATAACACTGTTTTTGTGGAACCTGCAATAGGATATGTTGGAGCGCATTGAATTCTCTGGTGACAAACCGAAAAGAAGCTTTCTGTGAAACTGCTCTGTGTTGTGTGAATTCATCTCTCAAATTTACACCTTTTTTTCATTGAAAAGTTTGCTAACACTTTTTTCATAGAATCTGCAATCAAATATTTGGGAGTGTATAGAGGAATATGGTGAAAAAGGAAATGTCCTCAGATAATAACTAGTAAGAAGCTTACTGAGAAACAGCTTTGTGATGTGTGAATTCATTTCACAGAGGTACCCCATTCTTTTCATGGAGCAGTATGGTAGCACTGTATTTGGGAAATCAGGGAAGAGATATTTGGGTGTGCATTGAAGCTTATGGTGACAAAGGAATTGTCCTCAGATAAAAACTACAAAGATTTTTTTCTGAGAAATTATTTGGGATGTGTGAATTCATCTCAAAGCGTTACACCTTTCTTTTCATGGAACACTTTGCTAACACTGTTTTCATGGAATCTGTGAAGGGACATTTGGGAGTGCATTGAAGCCTATAGTGTAAAAGAAAAATCCACGGAGAAAAACTAGAAAGGAGTTGCCTGATAAACTACATTGTGATTTTTTATTTCATTTGACAGGGTTACACAATTCTTTTCATGGAGAAGTTTGGTAGTACTGTTTTTGGGGAATCTGAGAAGGGTTGTTTTGAATTGCATTGAAGCCTATCGTGACAAAGGAAATATTCTCAAACAAAGACTAGAAAGAAGGTCTCTGAGAGACTTCTTTGTGATGTGTGTGTGAGTTCGTCTCACAGAGTTATATGTTATATTTTATGGAGTAGTTTGGTATCACTCTTTTTGTGGAATCTGCAAAAGGATATTTGGGAGCGCCTTGATGCCTAAGGTGAAAAAGGAAATATCCTCAGATAAAAAATAGACAGAAGCTTTCTGAGAAACTGCTTTGTCATGTGTGAATTCATGTTACAGAGTTACACTGTTCTTTTCATTGGGAAGTTTGCTACACTTTTTTTGTGGAATCTGCAATGGGATATTCAGTAGCACATTGAGGAATATGGTGGAAAAGGAAATATCCTCAGATAAATACTAGAAAGAAGCTTTCAAGGACACTGCTTTGTGTTGTGTGAATTCATCTCACAGAGCTACACCACTCTTTTTGTGGAGCAGTTTGGTAGCACAGTTTTGGGGGAATCTGAGAAGGGATATTTTGGATTACATTGAAACCTATGGTAACACAGGAATTATCCTCATATAAAAACTAGAAAGAAGCTTTATGAGAAACGTCTTGTGATTTGTGAATTCACCTCACAAGGTTACACCTTTCTATTCATCGAGCAATGTGGTAACACTGTTTTCATAGAATCTGAAAAGGGATATTTGGGAGCGTATTGAGGTCTATGGTGAGAAAGGAAATATCCTCAGATAAAAAAACGAGAAAGAAGTTTTCTGAGAAACTAGTTTACAATATGTTAATTCATCTCATGGAGTTACAATTTCCTTTTCATTGAGCAGTTTGAAAACACTGTTTTCTTGGGATCTACAATGGGGTATCTCAGAGTTTATTGAAGCTTATGATGACATAGGAACTATCCTCCTATAAAAACTAAAAAGAAGCTTTCAGAGAAACCACTTTGTGATGTGTCAAATCACCTAACAGAATTATTCCATTGTTTTCATGGATCTGTTTGATAGCACTGTTTTTGGGGAATCTGAGAAGGGATATTTTGGATTGCTTTGAAGTCTATGGTGACAAAAGAAATATCTTCAGATAAAAACCAGAAAGAAGCTTTCTAAGAACCTTATCTGTGATGTGTGAATTCATATCGCATATGTACACTCCTATTTTCATAGAGCAGTTTGATAACACTGTTTTGGGGGAATCTGCAATAGGATATTTGGGATCATATTAAAGCCTATGGTGACAAAGGAAATATTCTCAGATAAAAACCAAAAAGATGCTTTCTGAGAAACTGCTTTGTGATGTGCGGATTTATCTCACAGAGTTACACTGTTCATTTCTTTAGCAGTTTTCTAACATTGTTTTCTTGGAATATGTAATGGGTCATTTCAGAGCGTATTGAAGTTTATGGAGAGAAAGGAAATTTCCTTATACAAAAATTAGAAAGAAACATTCTGAGAAACTGTTTTGTGATTTGTGAATTCGTCTCACAGAGTTACACCTTTCCTTTCATGGAGCAGTTTCCTAAAACTCTTTTCATGGAATCTGCAAAGGGATATTTGGGAGTGCATTGAGTCCTACGGTGAAAAAGGACATATCCTTAGATAAAAACTAGATAGAATCTTTCTGAGAAACTGCTTTGTGATGTGTGAATTCATCTCACAGAGTTACACTGTTATATTTTTGGAGCAGTTTGCTAGCACTGTTCTCATGGAATCTGGAATGGGATATTTCGGAGCGCATTGAATCTTATGGTGACAAGGGAAGTATCCTCATTTAAAAACTAGAAAGAGGTTTCCTGAGAAACTGCTTTGTGATGTGTTAACATATCTCACAGAATTACATGATGCTTTTCATGGATCACTTGGTAGCACTGCCTTTCGGGAATCTGACAATAGATATTTTGGATCGCCTTGAAGTCTATGGTGACAAAGGAAATATCCTTAGATAAAAACTAGAAAGAAGCTGTCTGAGAATGTTCTTTGTGATGTGTGAATTCATCTCACAGAGTTGCACCTTTCTTTTCATAGAGCAGTTTTCTGACACTGTTTTCGTGGAATCTGCAAAGGGATATTTGGGAGCCCATTGAGGTGTATAGTGAAAAGGGAAATATCCTCATATAAAAATGAGAAGGAAGTTTTCTGAGTAACTGCTTTGTGATGTGTGAATTCATATCACAAAGTTACACTGTTCTTTTCATTGAGCAGTTTGATAACACTGTTTTTGTGGAATTTTACATGTTATATTTGGGAGCGCATTGAAGTCTATGATGACAAAGGAAATATCCTCAGATAAAAACCAAAAAGAAGCTTTCTGAGAAAGTTCCTTGTGATGTATGAATTCATCTCACAGAGTTACACTGTTCTTTTCATTGATCAGTTTGCTAACAGTTTTTCATTTAATCTGCAATGGGATATTTGGGAGCACATTGAGGAATATGGTGAAAAAGGAAATATCTTCAGTTAAAAACTAGAAGGAAGCTTTCTGAGAAACAACTGTCTGATGTTTGAATGCATCTCACAGAATTACACCTCTGTTTTCATGCAGCAGTTTGGTAGCTCTGTTTTTGAAGCCTATGGTGACAAAGGAAATAACCTCAGATAAAATCCAAAAGTAGACATTCTGAGAAAGTTCCTTGTGATGTGTGAATTCATGTCACAAAGTTACACCTTTCTTTTCATGTAGCAGTTTTCTAACACTGCTTCCGTGGAATCTGGAAAGGGACATTTGGGAGCACATTGAGGACTGTAGTGAAAAAGGAAACATCCTCAGATAAAATGAGAACGAAGTATTCTGAGAAGCTGCTTTGTGATGTGTGAATTCATCTCATAGAATTACACAATTCCTTTCATGGATTGTTTGGTAGCACAGGTTTTGGGGAATCTGAGAAGGAATTTTTTTGAATGGCGTTGAAGC
Organism: Macaca nemestrina; assembly: GCF_043159975.1. Lineage (NCBI taxonomy): Eukaryota > Metazoa > Chordata > Mammalia > Primates > Cercopithecidae > Macaca > Macaca nemestrina. The sequence continues at coordinate 99,722,522 of NC_092132.1, read as the reverse complement.
CTATGGTGACAAATGTAATATACTCAAATAAAAACTAGAAGGAAACTTTCTGAGAAAGAAAATTCTTTGTGATGTGAGATTTTATCTCAGAAAGTTACACCTTTCTTTTCAAGAAGTGGTTAGCTAACACTGTTTTTGTGGAATATGCAAAAGGATATTTGGGAGCACTTTGAGGTATATAGTGAAAAAGTAAATATCATCAGAAAAAAAACTAGAAAAGCTTTCTGAGAAACTGCTTTGTGATGTGCGAATTCATCTCAAAGATTTTCAACGTTCTTTTCATCGAACACTTTGTTAACACTGTTTTCGTGGAATCTGCAATAGGATATTTGGGTGAGCATTGAAGCCTATAGTGATGAAGGAAATATCCTCAGATAAAAACCAAAAAGAATCTTCTGAGAAGCTTCTTTTTGATGTGTGAATTCATCTCAGAGAGTTATACTGTTATTTTCATTGAGCAGTTTGTTAACTATTTTTCTGTAATCTGCAAAGGGATATTTGGGAGCACATTGAGGCCAATGGTGAAAAAAGAAATATCCTGAGATAAAAACTAGAAAGACACTTTCTGAGAAACTGCTTTGTGATGTGTGAATTCATCTCACAGTGTTACACTGTTCATTTCATCAAGATGTTCGCTAACACTGTTTTCATGGAATCTGCAATGGTATATTTCGCAGTGTGTTGAAGCTAATGGTGACAAAGGAAATATCCTCAGATAAAAAATTAAAGAAACTCTCTGAGAAATTCCTTTTTTATTTTTGAGTTTTCTCACAGAGTTACCTGATTCTTTTTATGGAACAGTTTGGTAGCACTGTTTTTGGGGAATCTGAGAAGAGGTATTTTGGATGCTATTGAAGCCTATAGTGACAAAGGAAATATCCTCCATTAAAACTAGAAAGAAGTTTTCTGAGATATTTCTTTGTGATGTGTGAATTCATCTCACAGAGTTACAGCTTTCTTTTCTTGGAGCAGTTTGCTAACACTGTTTTCATGGAATCTGCAAAGGGATATTTGGGAGCACACTGAGGCCTATGGTGAAAAATAAAATATCTTCAGATAAAATGATAAGGACACTTTCTGTGAGACGACTTTGTGATGTGTGAAATGATCTCACAGAGTTACACTGTTCTTTCCATTGAGTAGTTTCCTAACTGTTTTCTTGGAATATGCAATGAGATATTTCAGAGTGCATTGAAGCTTAGGGTGACAAAGGAAATACCCTCAGGTAAAAACTAGAAAGAAGGCTTCTGAGGAAATGCTTTGTGATGTGTGAATTCATCTCACAGAGTTAAAGGATTCTTTTCATGTAGTAGTTTGGTTTCACTGTTTTTGGGGTATCTGAGAAGGGATATTTTGGATCACATTGAAGCCTATGAAGACAAAGGAAATATCCTCAGATAAAAACTAGAAGGAAGCTTTCTGAGAAAGCTCTTTGTGATGTGTGAATTGATCTCATAGAGTTACAGCTTTCTTTTCATGGAGCAGTTTGCTAACAATCTTTTCATGGAAACAGCAAAGGGATACTTGGGAGCGCATTGAGGCCTACCTTGAAAAAGGAAGTATCCACAGATAAAAACTGGAAAGAAGCTTTCCTCAGAACTTCTTCATGATGTGTGAATTCATCTCACATAGTCACACCTTTCTTTTCATTGAACAGTTTTCTAACACTGTTTTCTTGGAATCTGCTAAAGGATATTTGGGAGTGCATTGAATCCTATATTGAAAAAGGAAATATCCTCAGATAAAAACCAAAAAGAAGCTTTCAGAGTAACTGCTTTGTGATGTGTCTATTCATCTCACGGAGTTACACTGTTCTTTTCATTTAAGAGTTTGCTAACACTCTTTTCTTGGATTCAGCAGTGGGATATTTCTGAGCACAATGAACCTTACAGTGACAAATGAAATATCCTCAGATAAAAACTAGAAAAAAAGTTTCTGAGAAAGATTTTTGTGATGTGTGAATTCATCTTATAGAGTTGCACCTTTCTTCTCAGTTAGCATTTTGCCTACACTGTTTTCTTGGAATCTGCAATCTGATATTTTGGAGTGCATTGAAGCTTATGGTGACAAAGGAAATATCCTCATATAAAAACTAGAAAGAAGCTTCTGAGAAACTGCTTTGTGATGGGTGAATGCACCGTACAGAGTTACACTTTTCTTTTCATTGAGCAGTTTGGTAGCACTGTTTTTGGGTAATATGCAAAGGGATTTTCAGGACCTCATAAAGGTCTATGATGAAAAAGGAATAATCTTCAGATCAAAACTGGAGACAAGCTTTTTGAATAACTCTTTGTGATGTGTGTATTCACCTCATATGGGTAAACCATTTTATTGATTGAGCAGTTTGGCATCACTGTATTCGTGGTGTCTGAGAAGGGATATTTGGGAGTGTATTGAGGCTGATGGTGGAAAAGTAAATACGCAAAGATAAAAACTAGAAAGGAGCTTTCAGAGATATTTCTTTGTGATGGGTGAATTCATCAGACACAGTTACACCTTTCTTTTCTTTGAGCAGTTTGGTAGCACCGTTTTTATGGAATCTGCAAAGGGATATTCTGGAGGCCTATGATGAAAAAGGAAATAACTGCAGATAAAAATTTTTTATGGTGTCTGAGAAGTGATATTTGGGAACGCGTTGAGGCTGAGGGTGGAAAAGTAAATATGCACAGTAAAAACTGGAAAGAAGCTTTCTAGAAATTTCATTGTAATGGTTGAATTCATCTCCCAGAGGTAAACCTTTCTGTTCATTGAGCAGTTTGGTAACCCTGTTTTGTGGAATCTACAAAGTGATATTCGTAGCACAGAGAAGCCTATGGTGAAAAAGGAAATACCCTCTGATAAAAAATAGAAAGAGGCTTTCTGAGAGACTGTTTTGTGGTGGCTGAATTCATCTCACAGAGTTAAATCTTTCTTTTCATTGAGCAGGTTGATAACACTGTTTTTTTGGAATATGGAAAGAGATTTTCGAGAGCAGATAGATGTCAATGTTGAAAAAGGAAATATCTTCAGGTTGAAACTTGAGAGAAAGTTTCTAATAACTCCTTTGTGATGCCTGCATTAATCTCATAGAGGTAAAGCTTTTTGTTGAAAGAGCAGCTTGTCATCACTCTTTCTGTTGTGTCTGAGAGGGGATATTTGGGAACCCATGGAAGCCTATGGTGGAAAAGGAAATATCCTGAGATAAAAACTAGAAAGAAGCATTCTGAGAAATTTCTTTGTGATGGGTGAATTCATCAGACAGAGTTTCACCTATGTTTCTTTGAGCAGTTTGGCAGCACTGTTCTTACGGAATCTGCAAAGGGATATTCGGGAGCTCCTAGAGGCCTATGGAGAAAAAAGAAATAACATCAGATAAAAACTGGAGAGAAGCTTATGGAGAGAAATGGTTTTGTGATGTGTGTATTCATCTCATAGAGTTTAACCTTCTTGTTGATTGAGCAGTTCGGCAACACTGTTTTTGTGGTATCTAAGAAGAATTATTTGGGGGCACATTGAAGCCAATGGTGGAAAAGGAAATATCCTCAGATTGAAACTAGAAAGAAGCTTTCCAAGAAACTTCTTTGTGATGGGTGAATTCATCTCACAGAGTTACATCTTTCTATTCATTGCACAGTTTGGTAGCACTGTTTTTAGGGAAACTGAAAAGCGATATTTGGGAGAGCATAGAGGCCTAATATGAAAAAAGAAAATTCTTCAGGTAAAAACTGGAGAGAAGCTTTTGGAGAAACTCATTTGTGATGTTTTCATTCATCTCATAGGGCTAAACGTTTCTGTTGAGGGAGCACTTTGACATCACTGTTTTTGTGGTGTCTGAAAAGGGATATTTGGGAGTGCATTGAAGCCTATGGTGGAAAAGGAAATATCCTCAGATAAATATTAGAAAAATACTTTCTGAGAAACTACTTTTGGATGGGCGAATTCATCTCACAGAGATACACAGGTGATTCACTCAGCAGTTTGATAACAATATGTTCGTGGAATCTGCAATAGGATATATGGGAGCACATTGAAGCCAATGGTTACAAAGGAAATATCCTCAGTCAAAAACTAAAAGGAAGCTTTCTGGGAAACTTCTTTGTGATGTGTGAATTCATCTCACAAATTTACACCTTTCTTTTCATGGAGCACTTTGCTAACTCTGTTTTCATGGAATATGCAAAGGGATATTCCCCTGTCCATTAAGGCCTATAGTGAAAAAGGAAATATCCTCAAACAAAAACTAGAAAGAATATTTCTGAGAAATGGCTTTGTGATTTGTGAATTCATCTCACAGAGTTACACGATTCTTTTCATGGAGCAGTTTGGTAGCACTGTTTTTAGGGAATCTGAGAAGGGATATTTTGGACTGCATTGAAGAATATTCTGACAAAGGAAATATCCTCAGAAAGAAACTAGAAAGAAACATTCTGAGAAACTGCATTGTAATGTTTGAATTTATCTCACAGAGTTTCACCTTTCCTTTCATGGAGCAGTTTGCTAACACTGTATTAGTGGAATCTGCAAAGGGATATTTTGGAGTGCTTTCAGACCTATGGTGAAAAAGGCAATATCCTCAGATTAAAACTATAAAGAAGCTTTCTGAGAAACTGTTTTGTGTTGTGTGAATTCATCTCACAGAGTTACACTGTTATTTGCATTGAGCAGTTTGCTGACAATGTTTTCATGAAATATTCAATACTATATTTTGGAGCACATTGAATCATACGGTTACAAAGGAAAAATCCTCAGATAAAAACCAAAAAGAAGCTTCTGAGAAACTGCCTTGTGATGTGTGAATTCATCTCACAGAATTACACTGTTCTTTTCATTGAGCAGTTTGCTAACACTGTTTTCTTGGAATCTGCAACAGGATACTTCAGAGTGCATTGAAGCTTATAGTGACAACAGAAATATCCTCAGACCAAAACTAGAAAGAAACTTTCTGAGAAGCTGCTTTGTGATTCGTGAATTCATCTCACAGAGTTACACGAATTTTCTCATGGAGCAGTTTGTTAGCACCGTTTTTGAGGAATCTGAGATGGGATATTTTGGATCAGATTGAAGGCTACACTGACAAAGGGGATATCCTCAGATAAAAACTCGAAACAAGCTTTATGAGAAAGTCCTTTGTGATGTTTGAATTAATGTCACAGAGTTACACCTTACTTTTCATGGAGCTATTTGCTTACACTGTTTTCGTGGAACCTGCAATTTGATATTTTGGAGCGCATTGAAGCTTATGGTAACAAAGAAATATCCTCACACAGGAACCCAAAAGAACCTTTCTGAGAAACCGCTTTGTGATCTGTGAATTCATCTCACAGATATACACCTTTCTTATCATGGAGCCGTTTGCTAACACTCTTCGTGGAATCTGCAAAGGGATATTTACTAGTACCTTGAGGCAAATAGTGAAAAAGGAAATATCCTCAGACAAAAGCTAGAAAGAACCTTTCTGAGAAACTGCTTTGTGATTTGTGAATTCATCTCACAGAGCTACATGATTCTTTTCATGGATCAGATTGGAAGCACTGTCTGTGGGGAATCTGAGAAGAGATATTTTGGATCGCATTGAAGCCTATGGTGACCAAGGAAATATCCTCAGATTAAAAACTAGAAAGAAGCTTTATGAGAAACTTCCTTGTAATGTGTGAATTCATCTCACAGAGTTTCACCTTTCTTTTCATGGAGCAGTTTGCTAACACTGTTTTCATGGAATCTGCAAAGGGATATTTGGGAGTGTCTTGAGGTCAATAGTGAAAAATGAAATATCCTCAGATTAAAACGAGAAAATAGCATTCTGAGAAACCATGAATCTTTTCATGGATCATTTGGTAACACTGTTATTGGGGAATCTGGGAAAGGATATTTTGGATTGCATTGACACATATGGTGACAAAGGAAACATCCTCAGATAATAACTAGGAAGAAGCTTTCCGAGAAACTGCTTTTTGTTGTGTGAATACATCACACAAAGCTACATATTAATTTTCATGAATCAGTTTCCTAACATTCTTTTCATGGAATCTGCAAAGGGATATTTGGGAGCGCATTGAAGCCTATGGTGACAAAGGAAATATCCTCTGATAAAAACCAAAAAGATGCTTTCTTAGAAAGTGCTTTGTGATGTGTGAATTCATTTCACAGAATTACACTGTTCCTTTAATTGAGCAGTATGACAACACTGTGTCCTTGGAATCTGCAATGGGATATTTCAGAGCACATTGAAGTTCATGGAGATAAAGAAAATATCCTCAGACAAAAACTAGAAAGAATCTTCCTGAGAAACTCCTTTGTGTTTTGTGAACTCATCTCACAGAGTTACACATTTCTTTTCTTGTAGTAGTTAGTAGCACTGTTTTGGGGGAATCTGAGAAGGGATACTTTGGATTACATTAAAGCCTATATTGACAAAGGAAATATCCTCACATAAAAACTAGAAAGAAGGTTTCTGGGAAACTTCTTCTTTATGTATGATTCATCTCACAGAGTTACACCTTTCTTTTCATAGAGCAGTTTCATAACACTGTTTTCGTGGAATCTGCAAATGGATATTTTGTAGCACATTGAGGCCTATGGTGAAAAAGGTAATATCCTCAGATAAAAACTAGAAAGAAGCTTTCTGAGAAACTGTTTTGTGATGTGTGAATTCACCTTGCAGAGTTACTCTGTTCTTTTCATTGAACAGATTAATAACACTGTTTTCGTGGAATCTGCAATAGGATATTTGTTAGCATCCTGAAGCCTATGGTGACAAAGGATATATCCTCAGATATAAACCAAAAAGAAGCTTCTGAGAAACTGCTTTGTGATTTGTGAATTCGTCTCACAGAGATACGCCATTCTTTTCATTGAGATATTTGCTATAATTCTTTTCATGGAAACTACAAAGGGATATTTGGAAATGAGTTGAGGCCTATGGTGAAAAATGGAATATCCTCAGATAAAAACTAGAAAGAATCTTTCTGAGAAACTGCTTTGTGTTGTGTGAATCCATCTCACAGTGTTGCAGCACTCTTTTCATGCAGCTCTTTGGTAGCACTCTTTTTGGGGAATCTGAGAAGTGATATTTTTAATTGCATTGAAGCCTGTGGTGATAAAGAAACTATCCTCAGACAAAAACTAGAAAGAAGCTTTCTGAGAAACTGCTTTGTGATATGTGAATTAGTCTCACAGAGTTACACTGTTTTTTTCTTTGAGCAATTTGCTAACCCTGTTTTCTTGGAATCTGTAATGGGATATTCCGGAGCACATTGAAGCTTATGGTGACAAAGGAAACCTCTTCAGTCCAAAAGTAGAAAGAAGCTTTCTGAGAAAATGCTTTCTGATTTCTGAACTCATCTCTCAGAGTCACACCTTTCTTTTCATGGAGCAGTTTGTTAGCAGTTTGAAGTTTATGGAGACAAAGAAAATATCCTAAGACAAAAACTAGAATCTTTCTGAGAAACTGCATTGTGATTTGTGACTTCATCCCACAGAGCTACACGACTCTTGTCATGGAGCAGTTTATTAGCCCTGTTTTTGGCAAATCTGAGTAGGGAAATTTTGGATTGTATTGAAGTCTATGTTGACAAAGGAAATATCCTCAGATAAAAACTAGAAAGAATCTTTCTGAGAAGCTTCTTTGTGATGTGTGAATTCATCTCACAGAGTTACACCGTTCTTTTCATTGAGGAGTTTAATAGCACTGTTTTCGTGGAATCTGCAACAGAATATTTGGGAACGCATTGAAGCCTATGATGACAAAGGAAATATCCTCAGATGAATATCAGAAAGAAGCTTTCTGAGAGATTGCCTTGTGATATTTGAATTGAACTCACAGAGTTACACTGTTCTTTATATTGTGCAGTTTACTAATACTGTTTTCTTGGAATCTGCAGTCAGATATTTCAGAGCACATTGAAACTTATGGTGACAAAGGAAGTATCCTCAGAAAAAAAATAGAAAGGAGCTTTCTGAGGAACTTCTCTGTGATGTGTGAATTCATCTCACAAAGTTACACCTTTTTTTATATGGAGCAGTTTTCTAACACTGTTTTCATGAAGTCTGCAAAGGAATATTTGGGAGCACATTAAGGCTTATATTGAAAAAGGGAATATCGTCAGACAAAAACTGGAAAGAAGCTTTCTGAGAAACTACTTTGTGATGTGTGAATTCATCTCACAGAGTTACACCATTGTTTTCATTGAGCTGTTTGAAAACACTCTTTTCATGTCATCTGCAAAGGGATATTTGGGAGCGCGTTGAGGCCTATGTTGAAAAATGAAATATCCTCAGATAAAAACTAGAAAGCAGCTTTCTGAAAAACTGCTTTTTTATGTGTGAATTCATCTCACAGAGTTACACTGTACCTTTCATTGAGCAGTTTGCTAACACTGTTTTCTTGGAATCAGCAATGGGATATTTTGGAGCACACTGAAGCTTATGGTGAAAAATGAAATATCCTCAGGCAAAAACTAGAAAGAAGCTGTCTGAGCAACAGCTTTGTAATTTGTGAATTCATCCCACAGAGCTACATGACTCTTGTCATGGAGCAGTTTATTTACCCTGTTTTTGGCTAATCTGAGTAGGGAAATTTTGGATCATATTGAAGCCTATGGTGACAAAGGAAATATCCTCAGATAAAAACAGGAAAGAAGCTTTCTGAGAAAGTTCTTTGTGATGTGTGAATTCATCTCACAGAGTTTCACCTTTCTTTTCGTGGAACCATATGCTAACACTGTTTTTGTTGAATCTGAAAAGGGATATTTGGAAACATATTGAGGTTTATGGTGAAAACCCAAATATCTTAAGATAGAAATTAGAAAGAAGCTTTCTGAGAATCTGCTTTGTGATTTTTGAATTCCTCTCACAGTGTTACATTGTTTTTTTCATTGAGCAGTTTGCTAACACTGCTTTCATGGAATCTGCAAAGAGATATTTGAATGCACATTGAGGCCTAAAGTGAAAAAGAAAATATGCTCAGATAATACATATAAAGAAGCTTTCTGAGAAACTGTTTTGTGATGTGTGAAAACATCTCACAGAGGTACATGATTGCTTTCATGGATCACTTTGGTAGCACTGTATTTGTGGAATCAGAGAAGGGATACTTTCATCGCATTGAAGCCTATGATGACAAACGAAATATCCTCAGATAAAAACTAGAAAGAAGTTTTCTGAGAAAATTCCTCATTACGTGTGAATTCATCTCACAGAGGTACATCTTTCTTTTCATGGAGCAGTTTGCTGACTCTGTTTTTGTGGATTCTGCTGAGGGATATATAGGAGCGCATTGTGGCATATGGTGAAAAAGGAAATATCCTCAGATAAAAACAAGAAAGAAACTTTCTGAGCAATTGCTTTTAGATTTCTGAATTCATCTCACTGTGTTACACTGTTCATTTCATTGAGCAGTTTTCTAACATTGTTTTATTCAAATCTGGAATGGGATATTTTGGAGCATATTGAAACTTATGGTGACATAGTAAATATCCTCATAGAAAAAGTAGAAATCAGCTTTCTGAAAAACTGATTTGTGATGTGTTACTTCATCTCTCCGAGTTAAATGATTCTTTTCATGGATCAGTTTGGTAGCACTGTTTTTGGAGAATCTTAGAGGGAATATTTTGTATCGCCTTGAAGCCTATGGTAACAAAGGAAATATCTTCGGGTGGAAACTAGAAATAAGCTTTCTGAGAAAGTTATTTGTGATGTGTGAATTCACCTCACAGAGTTACACGGTTCTTTTCATTGAGTAGTTTGCTAACACTGTTTTCTTGGAATCTGCAATGGGATATTTTGCAGTTCATTGAAGATTATGGTGACAAAGGAAATATCCTCAGACAAAAAACTAGAAAGAAGTTTTCTGAGAAATTTCTTTGTGATTTGTGAATTCACCTCACAGAGTTACATGATTCATTTCATGGAGCAATTTGGTAGCACTCTTTTTGGGGATCTGAGAAGGGATATTTCGGATCACACTTAAGTCTAAGTTGACAAAGGAAATACCCTCAGATAAAAACTAGAAAGAAGTGTTCCGAGAAAGTTCTTTGTAATATGTGAATTCATCTCACAGAATTACATCTTTCTTTTCATGGAGCCGTTTGCTAACACTGTTTTCATAGAATCTGCAAAGGTATATTTGGGAGCACATTGAGGACTGTTGTGAAAAACTAAATATCGTCAGCTTTCTGAGAAACTGCTTTTTGATGTGTGAATTCATCTCACAGAGTAACACTGTTCCTTTCATGGATCAGTTTGGTAGCACTGTTTTTGGAGAATCTGAGAAGGGATATTTTGGATCACACTGAACCCTATGTTGACAAAGGAAATACCCTCAGATAAAAGCTAGAAAGAAGTGTTCCTAGAAAATTCTTCATGATGTGTGAATTCACCTCAAAGAGTTACACCGTTCTTTTCATGGGGCCATGTGCTAACACTGCTTTCATATAATCTTCAAAGGCATATTTGGGAGTGCACTGAGGAATATACTGACAAAGGAAATACCCTCACATAAAAAGTAGAAAGAATCTTTCTGAGAAACTGTTTTGTGATGTGCGAATTCATCTCACAGAATTACACTGTTCTTTTTATTGAGCAGTTTGCTAACACTGTTTTCATGGAATCTCCAATGGTATATTTTGGAGTGCATTGAAACTTTTGGTGGCAAAGAAAATAGCCTCAGATAAAAACTAGAAATAAGCTTTCTGAGAAACTGCCTTGTGATTTGTGAATTTATCTCACAGAGTTACACCATTCTCTTCATTGAGCTGTTTGAAAACACTATTTTAGTGGAATCTGCAAGGGAATATTTGGAAGCACATTGAGGCCTATGGTGAAAAAGGAAATATCCTCAGATAGAAACTAGAAAGAATCTTTCTGAGAAACTACTTTTTGATGTGTGAATTCATCTCACAGAGTTTCAGTGTTCTTTTTATTCAGCAGTTTGCTAACCCTGTTTTCTTGGAATCTGCAATGGGAAGTTTTGGAATGCATTGAAAATTACAGTGATAAATGAAATATCCTCAGACAAAAACTACAAAATAGCTTCCTGAGAAACTTCTTTGTGATTTGTAAGTTCATCTCACAGAGTTACACGATTCTTTTCATGGAGCAGTTTCGTAGCACTGTTTTTGGGGAATCTGAGAAGGTATATTTGGGATCGCATCAAAGCCTATGGTGACAAAGGAAATATCCTCAGATGAAAACTAGAAATAAGCTTTCTGAGGAAGTGCTTTGTGATGTGTGAATTCGTCTCACAAAGTTACAACTTTCTTTTCATGGAACTGTTTGCTAACACTCCTTCCGTGGAATCTGCTAAAGGATATTTTGCAGCGCTTTGAGGCCTACAGTGAGAAACCAAATATCCCAAGATAAAAACTAGAAGAAAGCTTTCTGAGAAACTGCTTTGTGATGTTTGAATTCATCTCACAGAGTTACACTGTAATTTTCATTGAGCTGTTTGATAACACTGTTTTCATGGAATCTACAACGGATATTTTGGAGAGCATTGAGGCCTATGGTGAAAAAGTAAATATCTTCACATAAAAACTAGAAAGAAGCTCTCTGAGAAACTGCTTTGTGATGTTTGAATTCATCTCACAAATTTACACTGGTGTTTTCATTGAGCAGTTTTCTAACACAGTTTTCTTGGAATCTGCAATGGGATATTTCAGAACGCATTGAAGCTTATAGTTATAAACAAAATATCCTCAGACAAAAACTGGAAAGTGGCTTTCTCAGAAACTGCTTTGTGATGTATGTATTCATCTCACAGAATAACACCTTTCTTTTCATGGATCAGTTTGCTAACAGTATTTTCTTGGAATCTACAAAGGTATATTTTGGAGTGTGTTGAGGCCTATGATGAAAAAGGAAATATCCTCTGAAGAACACTTGAAAGAAGCTGTCTGAGAAACTGCTTTGTGATGTGGGAATTCATCTCACTCATTTACACCACTCTTTTAATGGAGCAGTTTTGTAGCACTGTTTTTGGTGAATATGAGAATGGATACTTTGAATCGCATTGAAGCCTATGGTGACAAAGAGAATATCCACAGATAAAAACTAGAAATAAGCTTTCTGAGAAATTTCTTTGTGATGTGTGAATTCATCTGAGAGAGTTACAAAATTCTTTTCTTGGATCAGATTAGTAAAACTGGTTTTGACAAACTGAGAAAGGATATTTTGGATCGCATTGAACCCTACAGAGACAAAGGAAATATCCTCAGATGAAAACTAGAAATAAATTTTCTGAGAAATTTGTTTGTGATTGTGAATTTGCCTCCTGGAGTTACACCTTTTTTTCATGGAAAAGTTGCTAACCCTGTTTTCAGGGAATCTACAAAGCGATATTTGGGAGTGCCTTGAGGCCTATGGTGAAAAAGGAAATATCCTCTGATAAAACCAATAAGAAACTTTCTGTGAAACTGGTTTGGGATGGTTGAAATCATCTCACAGAGCTACACCTTTCTTTTCATATAGCTGCTTGGTAATGCTGTTTTCCTAGAATCTGCAATAGGATATTTGGGAGTGCATCAAAGCCTATGGTGACAAACGACTTATCCTCAGAGAAAAACATAAAAGAAGCTTTCTGTGAAACTACTTTTTGATGTGTGAATTCATCTCACAGAATTACATCTTTCTTTTCATGGAGCAGGTTGGTAGCACTGTTTTTGGGAAATCTGAAAAAGGATATTTTGGATTTCATTGAAACATATGGTGACAAAGGAAATATCCTCAGAAAAAAAAATTGAGGGAAGTTTTCTGGCAAACTTCTTTGTGATGTGTCTATTCATCTCCCAGAGTAACACCTTTCATTTCATGGAGCCGTTTGCAAACCCTGTTTTCATGGAATCTAGAAAGGGATATTTGTGAGGAGTTGAGGCCTATGGTGGAAAAGGAAATATCCTCATATTAAAGGTAGATAGAATCTTTGTGAGAATCTGCTTTATGTTGTGTGAATTCATCACACAAATTTACACTGTTTTTTTCATTGAGCAGTTTGCTAACACCCTTTTCTTGGAATCTGCAAAGGGATATTTTGGAGTGCATTGAAACTTATTTTTACAAAGGAAATATCCTCATATAAAAACTAGAAAGAAGCTTTCTGAGAAAGTTCTTTGTGGTGTGTGAATTCATCTCACAGTGTTACAATTTTTTTTTCATGTAGCAGAAGCTAACACTGTTTTCATGGAAAACAATAAAATATTTGGGAGCACATTGAAGCCTATGGTGACAATGGAAATATCCTGAGACAAAAACAAAAAAGAAGCTTTCTGAAAACTGCTCTGTGATGTGTGAATTCACCTCACAGATTTACAACTTCCTTTTCATGAAGGAGTTTACTAACACTAGTTTTGTGGAATCTGCAAAGGGATATTCACGTGTGCCTTGAGGAATACTGTGAAAGAGTATATATCCTCAGATAAAAACAAAAAAGCAGCTTTCTGAGAAACTGCTTTGTGACGTGTGAATTCATCTCACAGAGTTATACTGTTCTTTTCATTGAGCAGTTTGGTAACACTGTTTTCTTGAAATCTTTAATGGGATATTTTGAAGCGCATTGAAGCTTATGGTGACAAAGGAAATTTCCTCTGACAAAAACTCGAAAGAAGCTTTCTGTGAAATTGCTTTGTTATGTCTTAATTCATCTCACAGAATTACACCTTTCTTTTCATGTAGCAGTTTGGTAGCACTCTTTTTGGGGAATCAGAGAAGGGATAATTTGTATTGCATTGAATCCTATGTTGACAAAGAAAATATCCTCAGATAAAACTAGAAAGAAGCTTTCTGAGAAACTTCTTGGTGATGTTTGAATTCATCACACAGAATTAACAGCTTTCTTTCCAAGGAGCAGTTTGCTAACACTGTTTTCATGGAATCTGCAATTGGATATTTGGGAGCGCATTGAGTTCTATGGTGAAAAACAAAATATTCTCACATAAAAACTGGAAAGTACCTTCGTGAGAAACCGCTTTGTGATGTGTGAATTCATCTCACAGTGTCACACCGTCCTTTTCATTGAGCAGTTTGCTAACACTGTTTTCGTGGAATCTGCAAAGGGATATATGGGAGAGAATTGAGGCCAATGGAGAAAAAAGAAATATCCTCAGTTAAAAACTAGAAAGAAGCTTTCTGAGAAGCTTCTTTGTGATGTGTGAATTCATCTCAGAGTGTTACAGTGTTCTTTTCATTGAGCAGTTTGCTAACACTCTTTTCTTGGATTCTGCAATGGGATATTTCAGAGTGCATTGAATCTTCTGGTGACACAGAAAAAATCTTCATGGATTAAGTAGAAAGAAGCTTTTGGAAAAACCACTTTGTGATGTATTAATTCATCTCACAGAGTTACATGATTCTTTCCATGGATCTATTTGGTAGCACTATTTTTGGGGATTCTGAGAAGGGATATTTGGGATCGAATTGAAGCCTATGGAGAAAAAGGAAATATCCTCAGATGAAAGATAGAAGGAAGCTTTCTGAGACAGTTTTTTGTGATATGTGAACTCATCTCACAGAGTTACACCATTATTTTTATTGAACAGTTTGATAACACTGTTTTTGTGTAATCTGCAATAGGATATTTGGGAGCACTTTGTAGCCTATGGTTACAAAGGTAATGTCCTCAGAAAAAAATCAAAAAGTAGCTTTCTGAAAAACTGCTTTGTGATTTATGAATTCATCTCACAGAGTTACACCTTGTTTTTCATGGAGCCATTTGCTAACACTGTTTTTGTGGAATCTGCAAAGGGATATTTGGGAGCACATGGAGGACTATAGTTAAAAAGGAAATGTCCTGAGATAAAAACTAGAAAGTAGCTTTCTAAAAAACTGCTTTGTGAACGTTTGAGTTCGTCTCACAAAGTTACACCATTGTTTGCATTGAGCAGATTGATACACTATTTTCATGGAATCTGCAATAGGATATTTGGTAGTACCTTGAAGCTTATGGTGACAAAGGAAATATCCCCAGATAATAACCAAAAAGAAGCCCTCTGTGAAACTGCTTTTTGATGCATGAATTCATCTCACAGATTTACTCCTTTCTTTTCATTGAGAAGTTTGCTAACACTTTTTTCATGGAATCTGCAATGGGATATTCAGGAGTGCAGTGAGGAATATGATGAAAAAGGAAATATCCTCAGATAATAACTAGAAAGAATCTATCTGAGAAACTGCTTTGTGATATTTGATTCATCTCAGAGAGTTGCAATGTCGTTTTCATTGACCAGTTTGCTAACACTGTTTTCTTGAACTCTGCATTTGGATATTTCAGAGCGCATTGAAGCTTATGGTTACAAAGGAAATATCTTCATATAAAAACTAGATAGAAGCTTTCTGAGAAATTCTCACTCATAGGTGGGAATTGAACATTGAGATCACTTGGACATGGGAAGGGAAAGATCACACACCGGGGCCTATTGTAGGGAGTGGGGAGGAATGACATTGGGAGCTATACCTGATGTAAATGACGAGTTGAAGTGTGCTGACGAGTTGATGGGTGCAGGACACCAATATGGCACATGTATACATATGTAACAAACTTGCACATTGTGCACATGCACCCTAGAACTTAAAGTATAATGAATAAAACAATAATAAACAAAATACTACTTCTAGCAATAGACTAGGTGCAGGGGATATAGTACTGAACAAAGCAAATATATATATATATATATATATATATATATATATATATATATATATATATATATATATCCTAATATGAAAACTAGAAAGAAGCTTTCTGAGAAATTTCTTTCTGATGTGTTAAATCATCTCACAGAGTTACCCATTTTTTTTTTCATGGAGCAGTTTGTTAGTACTGTTTTTGGGTAATATGAGCAGGGATATTTTGAAACATATTGAAGCCCATGGTGACAAAGGAAGTATGCTAATATAAAAACCGGAAAGAAGAATTCTGAGAAACTTCTATGTGATGTGTGAATTCATCTCACAGAGTTACACTGTTCTTTTCATTGAGCAGACTGGTAACACTGTTTTCATGGAATATGCAATAGGATATTTGGGAGTGCATTGAAGCCTAGGGTGACAAAGGAAATATCCTCAGATAAAAACGGAAAAGAAGCTTTCTGAAAAACTGCTTTGAGATGTGTCAATTTGTACCACAGAGTTATATTGTTATTTTCATTGATTAACTTGCTAACACTGTTTTCCTGGATTCTGCAATGGGATATTTCAGAGTGCATTGAAGCTTATGTTGACATAGGAAATATCCTCAGACAAAAACTAGAAAGAAGTTTCTGACAAACTGCTTTCTAATTTGTGAATTCATCTCACAGAGTTACAATTTCCTTTCATGGAGCAGTTTGTTAGCACTGTTTTGGGGGAATCTGAGAAGGGCTATTTTGGATCACATTGAAGCCTGTGGTGCTAAAAAAAAATCCTCAGATAAAAAACAGAAAGAAGCTTTCTGAAAAACTGCTTTGTGATGGGTGTATTCATCTCACAGAGTAGCACGATTCTTTTCTTGGAGCAGTTTGGTAAAACTTTTTGTGGAATCTGTAATAGGATATTTGGGAGTGCATTGAAGCCTATGGTGACCAAGGAAATATTTTCAGACAAAAAACCAAAAAGCAGCTTTCTGAGAAACTGCTTTGTGATGTGTGAATTCATCTCACAGATTTACACATTTCTTTTTGTGTAGCAGTTTGATAACACTATTTTCGTGGAATATGCAATGAATATTCATGAGCACAATGAGGCCTGTGGTGAAAAAAGGAAATATCCTCAGACAAAAACTAGAAAGAAGGTTTCTTTGAAAATGCTTTCTGATGTGTGAATACATCTCACAGATTTACAAGATTCTTTTCATGGAGCATTTTGGTAGCACTGTTTTTGGAGACTCTGAGAAGGACTATTTTGGATCACATTGAAGCCTACGGTGAAAAAGGGGTTTTCTCAGATAAAGACCAGACAGAAACTTTCTGAGAAACTGCTTTGTGATGTGTGTATTCATCTTACAGAGTAGCAAAATTATTTTCTTGGAGCAGGTTGCTGAAACTGTTTTCATGAAATCCGCAAAGGAATACTCAGGAGCACATTGAGGAATATGGAGAAAAAGGAAATAGACTCAGGTAGAAACTAGAAAGAGGCTTTCTGAGAAACAGTTTTGTGATGTGAGAATTTATCTCACAGAGTTACACCACACTTTTCATGAAGCGGTTTGGTAGTACTGTTTTTGGGGAATTTGAGAAGGGATATTTTGAATTGCAATGAAGCCTACGGTGACAAAGGAAATATCCTCAGATTAAAACTAGAAAGAAGCTTTCTGAGAAATTGCTTTGTGATGTGTTAATTCATCTCACAGAGTTACATGATTCTTTTCATGGATAAGTTTGGTAGCACTGTTTTTGGGGAATCTGCAATAGGATATTTGGGAGCACATTGGAGCCCATGGTGACAAAGGAAATATCCTAAGACAAAAACTAAAAAGAAACTTTTTGAACAACTGCTTTGTGATGTGTGAATTCATCTCAGAGATTTACACCTTTCTTTTCATGGAGCAGTTTGCAAACACTATTTTCGTGGAATATGCAAAGGGATATTCATGAGCACATTGAGGCCTTTTTGGAAAGAGGAAATATCCTCAGACAAAAACTAGAAAGAAACTTTCTGAGAAACTCCTTTGTGATTTGTGAATTCATCTCACAGTGTTACACAATTCTTTTCATGGAGCAGTTTTTTAGCACTGTTTTCTTGGAATCCACAATGGGATATTTTGGAGTGCATTGAAGCTTATGGTGAAAAAGGAAATATCCTAACATGAAAAATAGAAAGAAGTTTTCTGAGAAAGTCCTTTGTGGTATGTTAATTCATCTCACAGAATTACCCATTTTTTCCCATGGTGCAGTTTGTTAGTACTGTTTTTGGGGAATATGAGAAGGGATATTTTGGATCACATTGAAGCCCATGGTGACAAATGAAATATCCTCAGATAAAAACTGGAATGAAGCATTCTGAGAAACGTTTTTGGGATGTGTGAATTCACCTCACAGAGTTACACTGTTCTTTTCTTTGAGCAGTCTGCTAACACTGTTTTCGTGGAATCTGTAATGGGATATTTGGGAGCGCATTGAAGCCTATGGTGACAAAGGTAATATCCTCAGATAAAAACGGAAAAGAGGCTTTTGGAGAATCTGCTTTGTGATGTGTCAATTTGTCTCACTGAGTTACACTGTTCTTTTCATTGACCAGTTTGCTAACACTGTTTTCCTGGAATCTGCAATGGCATATTTCAGAGTGCATTGAAGTTTTGGTGACAAAGGAAATATCCTCAGACAAAAACTAGAAATAAACTTTCTGACAAACTGCTTTCTAATTTGTGAATTCATCTCACAGAGTTACACCATCCTTTTCATGGAGCAGTTCAGTAGCTCTGTTTTTGTGGAATTGAGAAGTGATACTTTGCATCACATGGAAGCCTATGGTGAAAAAGGATATATCCTCAGGTAAAAACTGGAAAGAAGTTTTCTGAGAAACTGCTTTGTGATGTGTGAATTCATCTCACAGAGTAGCATGATTCTTTTTTTGGAGCAGTTTGGTAAAACCGTTTTTGTGGAATCTGCAATAGGATATTTGGGAGTGCAATGAAGCCTATGGTGACCAAGGAAATATCCACAGACAAAAAAACCATAAAGAAGCTTTCTGAGAAACTGCTTTGTGATGTGTGAATTCATCTCACAGATTTACACGTTTCTTTTCATGGAGCAGTTTTCTAACACTATTTTCGTGGAATCTGCAAAGGGATATTCACGAGCACAATGATGCTTAGGGTGAAAAAGGATATATCCTCAGACAAAAACTAGAAAGAAGCTTTCCATGAAAAAGCTTTCTGATTTGTGAATTCATCTCACAGATTTACACGATGCTTTCCATGGAGCATTTTGGTAGCACTGTTTATGGAGAATCTGAGAAGGGCTATTTTGGATTGCATTGAAGCCTGTGATGAGAAAGGGAATATTGTCAGACAAAAAATAGATAGAAGTTTTCCGAGAAACTTCTTTGTGCTGTATGTTTTCATCTTGCAGAGTAGCAAAATTCTTTTCTTGCAGCAGGTTGCTAAGAGTGTTTTTGTGTAATCTGAAAAGGGATATTTGGGAATGCATTTAGGAATATAGTGAAAAAGGAAATATCCTCAGATAAAAACTAGGA
Organism: Macaca nemestrina; assembly: GCF_043159975.1. Lineage (NCBI taxonomy): Eukaryota > Metazoa > Chordata > Mammalia > Primates > Cercopithecidae > Macaca > Macaca nemestrina. The sequence continues at coordinate 99,703,385 of NC_092132.1, read as the reverse complement.
AGAAGCATTCTGAGAAACAATTTTGTGATGTGAGAATTCATCTCACAGAGTTACACCACAGTTTTCATGAAGCATTTTGGTAGCCCTGTTTTGGGGGAATTTGAGAAGGGATATATTAAATTGCGTTGAAGCCTCTGATGCCAAAGGAAATATCTTCATATAAGAGCTAGAAAGAATCTTTCTGAGAAATTGCTTTGTGATGTGTGAATTCATCTCACAGAGTTACACCGTTCTTTTCATAGAGCAGTTTTATAACACTGTTTTCGTGGAATCTGCGCTAGGATGTTTGGTAGTACATTGAAGCCTATGGAGACAAATTAAATATCGTCAGATTGAAACCAAAAAGAAGCTTTCTGTGAAACTGCTTTGTGATGTTTTAATTTATCTCACAGAGTTACACTGGTATTTTCACTGAGAAGTTTGCTAACACTGTTTTCTTGGAATCTGTAATGGGATATTTCAGAGCGCATTGAAGTTCATGGTGACAAAGGAAATATCCTCAGACAAAAACTATACAGAAGACTTCTGAGAAACTGCTTTGTGATGTGTTAGTTCTGTTCACAGAGTTACATGATTGTTTTCATGGATCATTTTGTTAGCACTGTTTTTGGGGAATCTGAGAAGGGATATTTTGGATCACATTGAAGCCAAAGGTGAGAAAGGAAATATCCTCAGAGAAAAACTAGAAAGAAGCTTTCAGGGAAACTTCATTGTGATGTGTGAATTCATCTCACAGAGTTACACCTTTCTTTCCATGGAGCAGTTTGCTGACACTGTTTTCGTGGAATCTGCAAAGGGATATTTTGGCACACATTGAAGCCTATGTGAAAAGGAGATATCCTCAGATAAAAACTAGAAAGAAGCTTTCTGAGAAATTTTATTGTGATGTTTGAATTCATCTCATAGAGTTACACCTTTCTTTTGATGGAGCAGTTTGTTAACACTGTTTTCATGTAATCTGCAAGGTGATATTTGGCAGTGCATTGAGGCCTATGGTGAGAAACTAAATATCCTCAGATAAACATAGAAAGAAGATTTTTGAGAAACTGCTTAGTGATGTGTGAATTCTTCTCATCGTGTTATACTGTTCTTTTCTCTGAACAGTTTGCTAACACTGTTTTCATGGAATCTGCAAAGTGATATTTGGGAGCACATTGAGGCATATAGTGAAAAAGGAAATATCCTCATATAAAAACTAGAAAGAAGCCTTCTGAGAAACTGCTTTCTCATGTGTGAATTCATGTCACAGTGTGACACTGTTCTTTGCATTGAGAAGTTTGCTAATACTGTTTTTGTGGAATCTGCAATGTTATATTTATTAGCACATTTAAGTTTATGGTGACAAAGGAACTATTCTCAGACAGAAACTACAAAGCAGCTTTCTGAGAATGTGCTTTGTGATTTGTGAATTAATCTCACAGAGTTACACGATTATTTTAATGGAACAATTTGGTAGAACACTTTTTGGGGAATCTGAGAAGGGATATTTGGGAGAGCATTGAAGCCTAGGGTGAAAAGGAAGTATCCTCTGATAAAAGCTAGAAAGAAGCTTTCTGAGAAAGTTCTTTGTGATGTGTGAATTCATCTCGTAGAGTTACACCTTTCTTTTGATGGAACAGTTTGCTAACACTGTTTTTGTGTAATCTCCAAGGGGAGATTTGGGAGCAAATTGAGGCCTATGGTGAAAAACTAAATATCCTCAGATAAGCACTAGAAAGAAGGTTTCTGAGAAATTGCTTTGTGATGTGTGAATTCATCTCACCATGTTACATTGTTCTTTGAGTAGTTTGCTAACTCTGTTTTCATGGAATCTGCAAAGTGATATTTGAGAACACATTGAGGCATATAGTGAAAAAGGAAATATCCTCACATAGGAACTAGAAAGAAGCTTTTTGAGAAACTGCTTTGTGATGTGTTAATTCATCTCACAGCGTTACACTGTTCATTTCATTGAGCAATTTGCTAAGACTGTTTTCATGGAATCTACAATGTTATATTTTGGAGTGCATTTAAGCTTATGGTGACCAAGGAAATATACTCAGACAAAAACTAGAAAGCAGCTGTCTGAGAAACTGATTTGTGATTTGTGAATTAATCTCAGAGAGTTACACAATTCTTCTAATGGATCAGTTTGTTAGAACATTTTTTGGTTAATCTGAGAAGGGATATATGGGATAGCATTGAGGTCTATGGTGTAAAGGAAATATCCTCAGATAAAAACTTGAAAGAAACTTTCTGAGAAAGTTCTTCACGTTATGTGAACTCATCTCACAGAGTGACACCATTCTTTTCATTGTGCCATTTGACAACACCGTTTTCATGGAATCTACACATGGGTATTTTGGAGCGCATTGAAGGTTAAGGTGACAAAGGAAATACCCTCATATAAAAACTAGAAAGACGCTTTCTGAGGAAATGCTTTCTGATGTGCTAATTCTTGTCACAGAGTTACAGGATTCTGTTCATGGAGCAGTTTGGTTACACTGTTTTTGTGGAATCTGAGAAGGGACATTTTGGATTGTTTTGAAGCCTATGGTGACAAAGGAAATATCTTCAGATAAAAATTGGAAAGAAGATTTCTGAGAAAGTTTTTTGTGATGTGTGAATTCATCTCAGAGAGTTACACCTTTCTTTCATGGAGCAGCTTTCTGACACTGTTTTTGTGGAATCTGCAAAGGAATATTTGTTAGTACATTGTGGCCTATAGTGAAAAAGGGGGTATCCTCAGATAAAAACTAGAAAGAAGCTTTCTGTAATACTGCTTTGTGATGTGTGAATTCAACTCACAGAATTACATCATTCTTTCCATTGTTCAATTTGCTAATGCTGTTTTCTTGGAATCTGCAATGGGATATTCTGGAGTGCATTGAATCTTATGGTGAAAAAGGAAATATCCTGAGACAAAAATTAGAAAGAAGGTTTCTGGGAAACTGTTCTGTGATTTGTGAATTTATCTAACAGAGTTACATCTTCTTTTCATAGAGCAGTTTGCTAACACTGATTTCGTGGAACCTGCAAAGGGATATTTTGGAGCGCATTGAGGCCTACGGTGAAAAGGAGATATCCTCAGATAAAAACTAGAAAGAAGCTTTCTGAGAAATTTCATTGTGATGTTTGAATTCAACTCATAGAGTTACACCTTTCTTTTGATGGAGCAGTTTGCTAACAGTTTTCGTGTAATCTGCAAGGGGATATTTGGGAGTGTACTGAGGCCTATGGTGAGAAACTAAATATCCTCAGATAAACATAGAAAGAAGATTTTTGGGAAACTGCTTAGTGATGTGTGAATTCTTCTCACAATGCTACACTGTTCTTTTCATTGAGTACTTTGATATCACTGTCTTCATGGAAACTGCAACAGGATATTTGGGAGTGCATTGAAGCCTATGGTGAAAAAGGAAATATCCTTAGATAAAAATCAAAAAGAAGCTTTCTGAAAGACTGCTTTGTGATGTGTGAATTCATCTCACAGAGTTACACAATTATTTTCATTGAGAGGTTTACTAACACTGTTTTCTTGTAATCTGCAATGGGATATTTTGGAGTGCATGGAAGCTTACAGTGACAACGGAAATTTCCTCAGGCAAAAACTAGAAAGAAGATTCTTGAGAAACTTCTTTGCAATTTGTGAATTCATCTCAAAGAGTTACACCACTCTTTTTATGGAGAAGTTTGGTATCACTGTTTTTGGGGAATCTGAGAAGGGATATTTTACATGGCATTGAAGCCTATGGTGACAAAGGAATTATCCTCAGATAAAAACTAGGAAGAAGCTTTCTGAGAAACTGCTTCATGATATGTGAATTCATAGCACAGAGTTACACCTTTCTTTTCATGCAGCCGTTTGCTAACACTGTTTTCTTGGAATCTGCAAAGGGATATGTGGGAGCGCATTGAGGCCTATAGTGAAAAACTAAATATCCTAAGATAAAAACCAGAAAGAAGCTTTCTGAGAAACTGCTTTGTGATTTGTGAATTGTTCTCAAAGAGTTACACTACTCTTTTCGTGGACGAGTTTCGTAGCACTGTTTTTGGGGATAATTTGTATGACATTGAAGCCTATGGTGACAGCGGGAATATCCTCAGATAAAAAATGGAAAGAAGCTTTCCAAGAAACTTCTTGGTGATGTGTGAATTTACTTCACAGAGTTGCACCTTTCTTTTCATGGAGCAGTTTGCTAACACTGTTTTCTTGGAATCTGCAATGGAATGATTTGGAGTGCAATTAAGCTTACAGTGACAAACGAAATACACTCATATAAAAATTAGAAAGAAGGCTTCTGAGAAACCGCATGCCATGTTTGAATTCATCTCACAGAGTTACACTGTTCTTTTCATTGAGCAGTTTCTAAAGCATGTTTTCATGGTATCTGCAATGGAATATTTCGGAGCACTTTGAAGCTTATGGTGACAAACGAAATATCCTCAGACAAAAATTAGAAAGAAGATTTCTGAGAAAATACTTTGTGATGTCTTAATTCATCTCACAGAGTTACACGATTCTATTCATGGATCAGGTTAGTAGCACTGTTTTGGGGGAATCTGAGAAGAAGTATTTTGGATCGTATTGAAGCCTATGGTGACAAAGGAAATATCCTCAGATAAAAACTAGAAAGAATCTCTCTGAGAAACTTCTTGGTGATGTGTAAATTCCTCTCACAGATTTTCAGCTTTCTTTTCATGGAGCAGTTTGCTAACACAGTTTTCATATAATCTGCAAAGGGATATTTGGGAGCACATAGAGGCCTATGGTGAAAAAGGAAATATTCCCAGAGTAAAACTAGAAAGAAGCACTCTGAGAAACTGCTTTGTGATGGTTGAATTCATCTCACAGAGTTACACCATTGTTTTCCTTGAACTGTTTGTTAACACTGTTTTTGAGGAATGTGCAATAGATTATTTGAGAACACATTGAAGCCTATGGTGAAAATGTAAATATTCTAAGATAAAAACTAGAAAGAAGTTTTCTGACGAAGTTCTTTGTGAAGTATGAATTCATCTCACAGTGTTACACCTTACTTTACATGGAGCAGTTTGCTACCACTGTTTTCATGGAATCTGCAAAGGGATATTTGGGAGCGTACTGAGGACTATGAAGAAAAAGCAAATATCTTCAGAAAAAAAGTAGAAAGAAACTTTCTGAGAAACTGTTTTGTGATGTGTGAATTCATCTCACAGAGTTACACTGTTCTTTTTATTGAGCAGTTTGCTAACACTGTTTTCAAGGAATGTGAAATAGGATATTCGAGAGTGCATTGAAGCCTATGGAGACAAAGGAAATATCCTCAGACAAAAACTAGAAAGAACCTTTCTGAGAAACTACTTTCTGATTTGTGAATTCATCTCACAGAGTTACACCTTTCTTGTCATGGAGCAGAGTTTTAGTACTGATTTTGGGAAATCTGAGAAGGGATATTTAGGATGGTGTTGAAGCCTATGGTGACAAAAGAAACACCTCAGATAAAAACTAGACAGAAGCTTTCTGAGAAACTGCTTTGTGATGTTTGAATTCATCTCACAGAGTTACACCATTCTATCCATGGAGTCATTTGCTAACACTGCTTTCGTGGAATCTGCAAAGGGATATTTGAGAGCACATTGAGGAATATGATGAAAAAAGAAATATCCTCTGAATAAAAACTATAAGGAAGTTTTCTGATAAACCGCTTTGTGATGTGTGACGTCATCTCACACAGTTACACCATTCTTTTCATTGAGCAGTTTGTTAGCACTTTCTTTCTTGGAATCTGCAATGGGATATTCATGATCGCTTTGAGGCCTATGGTGAAAAAGGAAATATTCTCTGATAAAAACTAGAAAGAAGCTTTCTGTGAAACTGCTTTGTGATGTGTGAATTCATCTCACTGAGTTACATGGTTCTTTTCTTGGAGCAGTTTGGTAGCATTCTTTTTGGGGAATCTGTGAAGGGATATTTTGGTTTGCATTGAAGCCTACGTTGACAAATTAAATATCCTCAGATAAAAACCAAGAAGACGCTTTCTGGGAATGCTCTTCATGATGTGTGAATTCATCTCACAGAGTTACATCTTTCTTTTCCTGGAGCAGTTTGCTAACACTGTTTTCATGGAATCTGCAATGGGATATTCTGGAACCCTTTGGTGCCTACAGGGAAAAATGAACTTTCCTCAGATAAAAACTAGAAAGAAGCCTTCTAAAAAACAGCTTTGTGATGTGTGAATTCATCTTACATGTTTTCACCATTCTTTTCATTGAGGAGTGTGATAACACAGTTTTCCTGCAATCTGCAATAGGATATATGGGAGTGCATTGAAGTCTATGGGGTCAGGAAATATCCACAGATAAAAGTCCAAAAAGAAGCTTTCTGTAAAATTGCTTTGTGATGTGTGAACTCATTTCACAGAGTTACACCATTCTTTTCATTGAGAAGTTTGCCAACACTTTTTTCAATTAATCTGCTATGGGATATTGGGGAGCACATTGATTAATATGGTGAAAAAGGAAATATACTCAGATAAAAACTAGAAAGTGTTCTGAGAAACATCTTTGCAATATGTGAATTCATCTCACAGTGTTACACCCTTTTTCTCATGTAACAGTTTGGTAACACTGTTTTTGGGGAATCTGAGAAGGGATATTTTGGGTCACATTGAAGCCTATGGTGACAAAGGAAACATCCTATATTAAAAACTAGAAAGAAGATTTCTGAAAAACTACTTCATAATGTGTGAATTCATCTCAAAGAGTTACACTGTTGTTTTCATTGAGCAGTTTGATAACATGGTTTTTGTGGAATCTGCAATAGGATATTTGGTAGAGCATTGAAGCCTATGGTGACAAAGGAAATATCCTCATATAAAGGCTGGAAAGAAGCTTTCAGAAAAACCACTTTGTGATGTGTTAATTCACCTCACAGTGTTACATCTTTCTTTTCTTGGAGCACATTGCTATCATTGTTTTCTTGGTGTCGGCAAGGGAATATTTGGGAGCATATTAAGGCCTTTAGTGAAAAAAGAAATATCCCTAGATAAAATCTAGAAAGAAGCTTTCAGAGAAACTGCTTTGTGATGTCTGAATTCATCTCACAGTGTCACACAGTTTTCTTCATGGAATAGTAGGCTAACACTGTTTTCTTGGAATCTACAATGGGGGGCGGAGCAAGATGGCCAAATAGGAACAGCTCCAGTCTCCAACTCCCAGCGTGAGCGATACAGAAGACCGGTGATTTCTGCATTTTCAACTGAGGTACTGGGTTCATCTCACTAGGCAGTGCCGGACAATCGGTGCTGGTCAGCTGCTGCATCCCAACCAGTGAGAGCTGAAGCAGGGCGAGGCATCGCCTCACCTGGGAAGCACAAGGGGGAAGGGAATCCCTTTTCCTAGCCAGGGGAACTGAGACACACAACACCTGGAAAATTGGTTAACTCCCACCCCAATACTGCGCATTAAGGAAACGGGCACAACAGGGGATTATATCCCACACCTGGCCGGGAGGGTCCCACGCCCACGGAGCCTCCCTCATTGCTAGCACAGCAGTCTGTGATCCAACAGGAAGGCAGCAGCGAGGCTGGGGGAGGGGCGCCTGCCATTGCTGAGGCTTAAGTAGGTAAACAAAGCTGCTGGGAAGCTCGAACTGGGTGGAGCTCACAGCAGCTCAAGGAAACCTGCCTGTCTCTGTAGACTCCACCTCTGGGGACAGTAAACAATAACAAAAGCAGCAGAAACCTCTGCAGATGCAAACGACTCTGTCTGACAGCTTTGAAGAGAGCAGTGGATCTCCCAATACGGAGGTTGAGATCTGAGAAGGGACAGACTGCCTGCTCAAGTGGGTCCCTGACCCCTGAGTAGCCTAACTGGGAGACATCTCCCACTCGGGGCAGTCTGACACCCCACACCTCACAGGGTGGAGTACCCCCCTGAGAGGAAGCTTCCAAAGCAAGAATCAGACAGGTACACTCGCTGTTCAGCAATATTCTATCTTCTGCTGCTGACACCCAGGCAAACAGGGTCTGGAGTGGACCTCAGGCAATCTCCAACAGACCTACAGCTGAGGGTCCTGACTGTTAGAAGGAAAACTATCAAACACGAAGGACACCTACACCAAAACCCCATCAGTACGTCACCATCATCAAAGACCAGAGGGAGATAAAACCACAAAGATAGGGAAAAAAGAGGGCAGAAGAGTTGGAAATTCAAAAAATAAGAGCACATCTCCCCCGGCAAAGGAGCGCAGCTCATTGCCAGCAACGGATCAAAGCTGGACAGAAAATGACTTTGACAAGATGAGAGAAGAAGGCTTCAGTCCATCAAACTTCTCAGAGCTAAAGGAGGAATTATGTACCCAGCACAAAGAAACTAAAAATCTTGAAAAAAGAGTGGAAGAATTGATGGCTAGAGTAATTAATGCAGAGAAGGTCATAAACGAAATGAAAGAGATGAAAACCGTGACATGAGAAATACGTGACAAATGCACAAGCTTCAGTAACCGACTCGATCAACTGGAAGAAAGAGTATCAGCGATTGAGGATCAAATGAATGAAATGAAGCGAGAAGAGAAACCAAAAGAAAAAAGAAGAAAAAGAAAGAACAAAGCCTGCAAGAAGTATGGGATTATGTAAAAAGACCAAATCTAAGTCTGATTGGGGTGCCTGAAAGTGAGGGGGAAAATGGAACCAAGTTGGAAAACACTCTTCAGGATATCATCCAGGAGAACTTCCCCAACCTAGTAGGGCAGGCCAACATCCAAATCCAGGAAATACAGAGAACGCCACAAAGATACTCCTCGAGAAGAGCAACTCCAAGACACATAATTGCCAGATTCACCAAAGTTGAAATGAAGGAAAAAATCTTAAGGGCAGCCAGAGAGAAAGGTCGGGTACCCACAAAGGGAAGCCCATCAGACTAACAGCAGATCTCTCAGCAGAAACTCTGCAAGCCAGAAGAGAGTGGGGGCCAATATTCAACACTCTTAAAGAAAAGAATTTTAAACCCAGAATTTCATATCCAGCCAAACTAAGTTTCATAAGTGGAGGAGAAATAAAATCCTTTACAGTTAAGCAAATGCTTAGAGATTTAGTCACCACCAGGCCTGCCTTACAAGAGATCCTGAAGGAAGCACTAAACATGGAAAGGAACAACCGGTACCAGCCATTGCAAAAACATGCCAAAATGTAAAGACCATCGAGGCTAGGAAGAAACTGCATCAATTAACGAACAAAATAACCAGTTAGTATCATAATGGCAGGATCAATTTCACACATAACAATATTAACCTTAAATGTAAATGGACTAAATGCTCCAATTAAAAGACACAGACTGGCAAACTGGATAAAGAGTCAAGACCCATCAGTCTGCTGTATTCAGGAGACCCATCTCACATGCAGAGACATACATAGGCTCAAAATAAAGGGATGGAGGAAGATTTACCAAGCAAATGGAGGAAAAAAAAGCGGGGGTTGCAATACTAGTCTCTGATAAAACAGACTTTAAACCATCAAAGATCAAAAGAGACAAAGAAGGCCATTACATAATGGTAAAGGGATCAATTCAACAGGAAGAGCTAACTATCCTAAATATATATGCATCCAATACAGGAGCACCCAGATTCATAAAGCAAGTCCTTAGAGACTTACAAAGAGACTTAGACTCCCAAACAAAAATAATGGGAGACTTCAACACTCCACAGTCAACATTAGACAGATCAACGAGACAGAAAATTAACAAGGATATCCAGGAATTGAACTCATCTCTGCAGCAAGCAGACCTAATAGACATCTATAGAACTCTCCACCCCAAATCAATGGAATATACATTCTTCTCAGCACCACATCGCACTGATTCAAAATTGACCACATAATTGGAAGTAAAGCACTCCTCAGGAAATGCACAAGAACAGAAATTATAACAAACTGTCTCTCAGACCACAGTGCAATCAAACTAGAACTCAGGACTAAGAAACTCAATCAAAACCGCTCAACTACATGGAAACTGAACAACCTGCTCCTGAATGACTACTGGGTACATAACGAAATGAAGGCAGAAATAAAGATGTTCTTTGAAACCAATGAGAACAAAGATACAACATACCAGAATCTCTGGGACACATTTAAAGCAGTGTGTACAGGGAAATTTATAACACTAAATGCCCACAAGAGAAAGCAGGAAAGATCTAAAATTGACACTCTAACATCGCAATTAAAAGAACTAGAGAAGCAAGAGCAAACACATTCGAAAGCTAGCAGAAGGCAAGAAATAACTAAGATCAGAGCAGAACTGAAGGAGATAGAAACACAAAAAACCCTCCAAAAAATCAATGAATCCAGCAGTTGGTTTTTTGAAAAGATCAACAAAATTGACAGACCGCTAGCAAGACTAATAAAGAAGAAAAGAGAGAAGGATCAAATAGACGCAATAAAAAATGATAAAGGGGATATCACCACCAACCCCACCGAAATACAAACTACCATCAGAGTATACTATAAACACCTCTATGCAAATAAACTGGAAAATCTAGAAGAAAAGGATAATTTCCTGGACACTTACACTCTTCCAAGACTAAACCAGGAAGAAGTTGAATCCCTGAATAGACCAATAGCAGGCTCTGAAATTGAGGCAATAATTAATAGCCTACCAACCAAAAAAAGTCCAGGACCAGATGGATTCACAGCCGAATTCTACCAGAGGTACAAGGAGGAGCTGGTACCATTCCTTCTGAAACTATTCCAATCAAGAGAAAAAGAGGGAATCCTCCCTAACTCATTTTATGAGGCCAACATCATCCTGATACCTAAGCCTGGCAGAGATACAACAAAAAAAGAGAATTTTAGACCAATATCCCTGATGAACATTGATGCAAAAATTCTCAATAAAATAGTTGCAAACCAGATTCAGCAACACATCAAAAAGCTTATCCACCATGATCAAGTGGGCTTCATCCCTGGGATGCAAGGCTGGCTCAACATTCGCAAATCAATAAACATAATCCAGCATATAAACAGAACCAAAGACAAGAACCACATGATTATCTCAATAGATGCAGAAAAGGCTTTTGACAAAATTCAACAGCCCTTCATGCTAAAAACACTCAATAAATTCGGTATTGACGGAACCTACCTCAAAATAATAAGAGCTATTTATGACAAACCCACAGCCAATATCATACTGAATGGGCAAACTCTGGAAAAATTCCCTTTGAAAACGCACACGACAGGGATGCCCTCTCTCACCACTCCTATTCAACATAGTGTTGGAAGTTCTGGCTAGGGCAATCAGGCAAGAGAAAGAAATCAAGGGTATTCAGTTAGGAAAAGAAGAAGTCAAATTATCCCTGTTTGCAGATGACATGATTGTATATTTAGAAAACCCCATCATCTCATCCCAAAATCTCCTTAAGCTGTTAAGCAACTTCAGCAAAGTCTCAGGATACAAAATTAATGTGCAAAAATCACAAGCCTTCTTATACACCAGTAACAGACAAACAGAGAGCCAAATCATGAATGAACTTCCATTCACAATTGTTCCAAAGAGAATAAAATACCTAGGAATCCAACTTACAAGGGATGTAAAGGACCTCTTCAAGGAGAACTACAAACCACTGCTCAGTGAAATAAAAGAGGACACAAACAAATGGAAGAACATACCATGCTCATGGATAGGAAGAATCAATATCGTGAAAATGGCCATACTGCCCAAGGTTATTTATAGATTCAATGCCATCCCCATCAAGCTACCAATGAGTTTCTTCACAGAATTGGAAAAAACTGCTTTAAAGTTCATATGGAACCAAAAAAGAGCCCGCATCTCCAAGACAATCCTAAGTCAAAAGAACAAAGCTGGAGGCATCACGCTACCTGACTTCAAACTATACTACAAGGCTACAGTAACCAAAACAGCATGGTCCTGGTACCAAAACAGAGATATAGACCAATGGAACAGAACAGAGTCCTCAGAAATAATACCACACATTTACAGCCATCTGATCTTTGATAAACCTGAGAGAAACAAGAAATGGGGAAAGGATTCCCTATTTAATAAATGGTGCTGGGAAAACTGGCTAAATGGCTAGCCATAAGTTGGAAGCTGAAACTGGATCCTTTCCTTACTCCCTATACGAAAATTAATTCAAGATGGATTAGAGGCTTAAATGTTAGACCCAATACCATAAAAATCCTAGAAGAAAACCTAGGTAGTACCATTCAGGACATAGGCATGGGCAAGGACTTCATGTCTAAAACACCAAAAGCAATGGGAGCAAAAGCCAAAATTGACAAATGCATTCTCATTAAACTAAAGAGCTTCTGCACAGCAAAAGAAACTACCATCAGAGTGAACAGGCAACCTACAGAATGGGAGAAAATGTTTGCAATCTACTCATCTGACAAAGGGCTAATATCCAGAACCTACAAAGAACTCAAACAAATTTACAAGAAAAAAACAAAACCCTATCAAAAAGTGGGCAAAGGATATGAACAGACATTTCTCAAAAGAAAACATTCATACAGCCAACAGACACATGAAAAAATGCTCATCATCACTGGCCATCAGAGAAATGCAAATCAAAACCACCATGAGATACCATCTCACTCCAGTTAGAATGGCAATCATTCAAAAGTCAGGAAACAACAGGTGCTGGAGAGGATGTGGAGAAATAGGAACACTTTTACACTGTTGGTGGGATTGTAAACTAGTTCAACCATTATGGAAAACAGTATGGCGATTTCTCAACGATCTAGAACTAGATGTACCATATGACCCAGCCATCCCATTACTGGGTATATACCCAAAGGATTATAAATCATGCTGCTATAAAGACACATGCACACGTATGTTTATTGCGGCACTATTCACAAGAGCAAAGACTTGGAATCAACCCAAATGTCCACCAGTGACAGACTGGATTAAGAAAATGTGGCACATATACACCATGGAATACTATGCAGCCAAAAAAAAGGATGAGTTTGTGTCCTTTGTAGGGACATGGATGCAGCTGGAAACCATCATTCTTAGCAAACTATCACAAGAACACAAAACCAAATACCGCATGTTCTCACTCATAGGTGGGAACTGAGCAATGAGATCACTTGGACTCTGGAAGGGGAACATCACACACTGGGGCCTATCATGGGGAGGTGGGGGGGGGAAGGATTGCATTGGGAGTTATACCTGATGTAAATGAGGAGTTGATGGGTGCTGACGAGCTGATGGGAGCAGCACACCAACATGGCACAGGTATACATATGTAACAAACCTGCACGTTATGCATATGTACCCTAGAACTCAAAGTATAATTTTAAAAAAATGAAAAAAAAAGAAAAAGAATCTACAATGGGATATTTCAGAGCACATTGAATCTTATGGTGAAAAGGGATATATCCTCATAGTAAATTAGAAAGATGTTTTCTTAGAAACTGATTTGTGATGTGTTAATTCATCTCATAGTGTTATACGATTCTTTTTATCGATCCGTTTTGTAGAAATGGATTTTGGGAATCTGAGAAGGTACGTTTTGGATTGCATTAAAGCCTATAGTGACAAAGGAATTACCCCCAGATAAAAAACTAGAAAGAAGCTTTCTGAGAAACTCCTTTGTGATGTGTGAATTCATCTCACAGAGTTACACTGTTCTTTTCATTGAGCACTTTGAAAACACTGTCTACTTCGAATCTGCAATGGGATATTTTGGAGTACGCTGATGCTTACAGTGACAAATAAAATAATATATAAAAACCAGAAAGAATCTTTCTGAGAAACCTCTTTGTGATGTGTTAATTCATCCCACCGTGTTTCACGATTCTTTTCATGGATCAGTTTGCTAGCAGTGCTTTGGGGGAATCTTAGAAGGGATATTTTGGATTGCATTGCAGGCTATGGTGACAAAGAAAATACCTACATATAAAAACTGGAAAGAAGTTTTCTGAGAAACCACTTTGTGATGTATTAATTCACCTCACAGATTCATACCTTTCCTTTCTTGGAGCACTTTGCTATCTCTGTTTTCATGGAATCTGCAAAGGGATATTTTGGAGGGCATTGAGGCCTGTAGTGAAAAAGAAAATATCCTCAGATAAAAACTAGAGAAAAGCTTTCTGAGAAACTGCTTTGTGAAGCGTGAGTTCATCTCACAGAGTTACACCATTCTTTTCATGGACCAGTTGGTAGCACTGTTTCTGGTGAATCAGAGAAGGGATATTTTGGATTGAATTGAAGCCTTTGGTGACAAAGGAATTATCCTCAGATAAAAACTAGAAAGAAGCCTTCTGAGAAACTTCTTTGTGATGTGTGAATTCACCTCACAAGGTTACAGCTTTCTCTTCATGAAGCAGTTTGCTAATACTGTTTTCGTGAAATCTGCAAACGGATATTTGGGAGCACATTGAGGTTTATATTAAAAATGGAAATATCCTCAGATAAATGCTAAAAAGAAGCTTTCTGAGAAACTGCTTCATGATGTGCGAATTCATCTCACAGGGTTACACATTTCTTTTCATTGAGCAATTTGCTAACACTGTTTTCTTGGAATCTGCAATGGGATATTTGGGAGCACCTTGAAGCTTATGGTGACAAGGGATATATCCTCAAATGAAAATGAGAAAGAAGCATTCTGAGAAACCACTTTGTGATGTGTTAATTCATCTCGCAGAGTTACACGATTCTTTTCATGGAGCAGTTTGGTAGTACTGTTTTTGGGGAATCTGAGAAGGGGCATTTTGGATCGCATTGAAGCCTATGGTGACTATGGAAATATCCTTAGGTAAAAACTGGAAAGAAGCTTTCTGAGAAACTTATTTGTGATGTGTGAATTTACCTCACAGAGTTAAACCTCTGTTTTCTTGCAGCAATGTTGTAGCACTGTTTTTGGGGAATCTGAGAAGGGATATTGTGAACTGCATTGAAGCGTATGGTGACAAACGAAATATCCTCAGATAAATATTAGAAAGAATATTTCTGAGAAACTGCTTTGTGATGTGTGAATTCATCTCATGGGGTTATACCATTCTTTATATTGAGCATTTTAATAACACTGTTTTCGTGGAAATTGCAATAAGGTATTTGGGAGTACTTTGAAGCCTATGGTGACAAAGGAACTTTCCTCACATAAAAAACAAAAAGAAGCCTTTTGAGACACTGGTTTGTGATGTGTCACTTCATCTTACAGGGTTACACTCTTCTTTTCATTGAGCAGTTTGCTAACACTGTTTTTCTGGAATCTGCAATGAGATATTTCGGAGTGCATTCAAGCTTACAGTGACAAAGGAAAGATTCTTAGATGGAAACTAGAAAGAAGCTTTCTGAGAAACTGCTTTGTGATTTTTGAATTCTTCTCACAGTGTTACATGATATTTTTCATGGAGCAGTTTGGTATCATTGTTTTTGGGGAGTCTGAGAAGGGATACTTTAGATAGCATTGAAGCCTACAGTGACAAAGGAAATATCCTGAGATAAAAACTAGAAAGAAGCTTTGTGAGAAAGTTCTTTGTGATGTGTGAATTCGTCTCAGAGAGTGTTACACCTTTCTTTTCATGGAGCAGTTTGCTGACTCTGTTTTCATGGAATCTGTGAAGGGATATTTGGAGCACATTGAGGCATATACTGCAAAGTTAAATATCCTGAGATAAAAAATAGAAAGAAGCTTTCTGAGATACTGCTTTGTGATGTGTCAATATATCTCACAGAGTTACACAGTTATTTTCAATGAGATGTTTGCTAATACTGTTTTCTTGGAATCTGTGATGAAATATTTCAGAGTGCCTAGAAAATTATGGTGACAAAGGAAATATCTTCATGTAAAAACTAGAAAAGGGCATTCT